>NC_136808.1:43835335-44045335 GCF_951216825.1 Electrona antarctica | reverse complement strand
TGCCCTTTGCACAAATTCAGTTTTAGAAAAAATCTGCTTCCCTATTTTCACTTTACATTCTATTTATAGTGTCTTCCTTCTTCCTGAAATGGTTAGACAGTCTTGTGAAATAATAGCCCCTTGTGAAAATGATGGAACTCAGTTCCTTTATCAGACTTTATTTGATTAAGCTTAATTTAAAGTATGAAGTAAATGTGACAATAATCATCATAAAAAAAGAATCATAGTCAACAAAACGTGACACATTACATAGGCTACATTGTGAAACTGGGACAGGTCTAAGGCATAATCAAATATATTTACTGGGCTGGTGTGACAGATATCAGAACATCAGATAGTAGCCTTTCATTTTGTATCCCTCATGAGAAATTCATGATGAATATCTTAGAAAATCGAGAAACATAAAATAAATATAATAATAATAATAATAATAATAATAATAATTGTTATTGATAATAATGGAGGGTAGACCAAAGCATGTCACTGGTGACGGATAATAAGCAATAGACTACAAAAGTGTATGGGTTTCTCAGTAAAATACATTGGTTACCTAGCTCTGTATGGCAGTCAATCTAAGCTAAAAAGGGGCGTGGCCCAAAATAAATTGCAATAGTAATCGTTCAAGGTTTTTTTTATGATCCTTAGGCTTAGGGTCATCCAAATAACATATACAAATTGCTGTAGGGCAGGCCTCTTGAACATTTTTGGATCATCATGATAAATTCAGGGGTTGAAACCATTAACAACCTATAAGGCAAAACCTTCTAACTTATTTTAAGTAGCCTAGCATGTGGTGTTAAATCTGAATCCCCCCCCCACCGCCCACCCCTTTTTCCCCCTCACTGTATATGTTTCTTTTCCCTTTTTACCTCCTTTATGATGAATTCATGTTCTGTTCTTTGACAAATAGAAGTGTCTATTTGTACGTCTCTAAATGTTTTGATGAATTTAACAAGGTGGACCCTCTTGTAAACAAGTGTAATGCTTTATTGGGTCGTCCACTCATAGTTAACAGTCTTTGTATTGAGTTTGTGCTTGAAATGTACTGTAATTCTGCAAACTGTTAATAAATATTTCAATCAATCAATCAATCAGTTTTTGAGTCTGAATCCATTCCAAGCGTTTTGCACGAAAAACATATCCACTTGCCCAAATGTGATGACCTCATCACATTTGTGATGACGGCTAATTCAAATGTGAAGTTTTTGCCCCATATAAATAAGGTTATTTATGGTAGCTTATGGTACCCCAACTTTCGACCCCTGAATGATTTCAATACAAACATGTTTAATGTTATTTGGATGACCCTGAAGTAAGGTGGACCCTCTTGTAAACAAGTGTAATGCATTATTGGGTCGTCCACTCACAGTTAACAGTCTTTGTAGCCTATTGAGTTGTGCTTGAAATGTACTGTAATTCTGCAAACTGTTAATACATATTTCAATCAATCAATCAAACCCTAAGGATCATAAAAAAACAACTTTGAAGATTACTATCGCAATTTATTTTGGGTCAAACCAGATTGACTACCTAACCTACTGGCCCACAGTGTTAGGAGTCTAAGACCATAGTTCGGCCCAATATTCTCTATAGGCGTAAAATATATTGGGCCAGCTGCGCCTTCACGTATATAGGCCTACGTAGTAGTCTATCATGACGGCGTCGCTCGCCGACAAGAACTGATCTCTCGACAGCAGCCATATCTTGCTTGAAGATTATTCCTTGTATCATTGGCGGGCGAAAACATACTCTGTGTAGCTGCTCCAGACTTTGTCTTCGTTCGGGTCATTGCTGTTGTACGCGCACGTCCCAGTGGAGCTGCACGCCACCATGTGGAAGCCACTCTCCGCCAGTCGGTCGAACGCCTGCTCCAAGAAGTTATACTTCAAGTAATACCTGGACGTGTACTTATCAGGCGTTCGGTCAGGGTCCCGACTCTCGTTCAGCGTCTCTCCAAAAACCTCCTTCGCCAACGAGATCTTACTGCAGACGGTTATTCTGGCGACCCTGCGGAATTTGGCGTCTGTTTGGATATCTCTCCCGATCGTGTAGGTGCCCCGGTAACCGATGGTGACATAGCCGGGCGTGCCTTTGATCGGTGACGGCTGCGGAGAACCGGTGGTGGTGGTGGTGCTGACCTGTCCTGCCCCCTCCTCATCCGGACCCCCACCCTTCACGGGGTCTCTGGCGGCGGCCGTCCTGAGGCGCTGCGACAGATCGTGGAGCAGAAAGAAGTCCGCTTCCTTCTGTAGTCTCCTCTTCTCTTGGAACAGGTCGGGCAGGACGAGGTCCGAGTCCCTTAAGTACTCCAAAATGTAACGGAACAGACAGCCGTCCCGGTCGAAAAAGAAGCGCCCTTTGCGGTCTTGAGGCACTTCGCTGGGGCAGCCCTGGGCGAACGTTTTCCACAGAAGAGAATTTGGAACAGAAGTCAGAGTTTTAAGTTGGGTCACGTAGAGTTGTCCACCCACGTTCAGCTCGACTATGTCGGGAAATTGTAAACTTTTGCTGTCGGTTTGAGCCATCTCTCTCTCTCTCTCTCTACCACCGCTCCAAATGCCCTGCAGGATAAATGGGGTGTAGGCTGACTGTAAAGAGTTGTTTATATGGTTTTTGGGTATGTGGGAGGAGGAGAATAGGACACATCACATCTCTGCGATTAACTCTTCAGAGGGAAGTGGGCTGTAGCCTATGCCATAGAATCTCGCACTTTCAATAAAACAAATTAGACTGAAAGGGTAAGACATTGGGCTAAAGTGTATTAAGCGGAGACTGTCTATAATGTTTAACTTGTCGATTAATTCATGAAGTTTCATTTCTTCAAGAACTTTTTCCCCATGGCGGCTGGCATACATGTGTAATTATAGGGTGGAATTTGAGGGCAGAATGGCACTGGTAGCCTACCTCTTTTTAAAAGCATATAGCCTACAATTAAAATCTATAAATGATAGCTTTGGAGAGAAATGCGAAGGAAAACAAAAACATAATTATGCATTTGACTGTTCAAAACCTAAAACCAACAGTACCCAATTGGACCCTTACAGATATGTTATTGACAATTTGTTTCATTTGCCTGATTCTGCTGCTTAACAGATGAGATCCCCCAAGAAGTTGACAGGAAAAGTCACAGCTGAGTTGGCTAATAATGTAGACCAATTGCCTACATAAAACAAAATTGGTCGCATATCCTTGAGTGGTATAATAGAGCTAACCGGGTCCCTGGGAGCCACAGGCCCAAAAGCTCAACGGTTAAGGATTTACCTGTGATGTGATGTCATGACATACTTTCTTTTTGTGTTTTTTAGTGGTGCAAACACTCCCTTATACGGAGCTATGTGTGTGGGTAGCTGGCTCGCTGGCTGGGTGGGTGGGTGCGTCTGAGCACGAAAACAGCATGGTTGTTTTTCACCACCTGTGCGCAACCTAACACACACACAAACACACACGCACATATTAACTGTATATATGGTGATTTTGGGTGTGCCAGTACAGTACAGTGACGACCAGTAGGCCTACAGTACAGTACAGTACAGTACAGTACAGTACAGTACAGTACAGTACAGTACAGTACAGTACAGTACAGTACAGTAGATAGGGACCCCCACACGGTAACTGTCATTTCTCAACCGTTTCGGACGCAGGGCGGCTCGCTGGAATCGGCCCGGCACCCTGGGCGCGTTCCTGGGGGTCTGGAACCCCCAAAAAACAAACATGCTACTTAAAGTATGATGAAATGTTGCCTTATATTGGTTGTCTATGGTGCATGGGGTATACAAAAATGGCCATAACTTTTTTAATATTTCCAGCAGAGCAGACCTCTCATTCTGTGGACCTTAATGACCAAGTGAATAGAAAAAACACAAATACAAAGTATGTCATGACATCACAGGTCCACCTGTACCTTTTGGTGCTGGCTCCCCAACTATAGGGCTATTATAGCACCAAAAACGAATCCTACAGATCAGACTTAAATGTGGCACTATTGTTTGGGTGAGACCGGCATCTTGTGGAGAGTGAAAGTAACTACAGTGTAGGCTATGACTTAAATTCCCTTGTTTGACTACCCCCACCTAGATGGGACATCATGGGAGCATATGAAAATTAAAACAATATTAACAATATTATTTTGATAATGTAAATATGCTTAAAACTTAAAATGACACTTTTATTTAAACACTTTAAAGTTTAACTGACAGCATCCCTATTTTGGGGGGAATGTTCACCAAAATCTACAAGCTATGAACTAACAACGCATTGCAATGCTTGTAGATCTACAATTTTTGCAAATTGATTTGTGTAGAGTGTAAGTATGTAAGAGTGTACCAAATGTCCTCTGCAGGTCTGTTTTGTCAAGTAGCCTATAGACGGTTAAAGTTGTGCTGAATTTTCATCTCAACAAAAGCAAATTCATCAGTGTATGACGATTTATTGTGAGCGTTTTTCACCACGATAAACAATAACGATTATCGTCCCATCCCTATACCCCACCTGCTGCACCATCAGCAGGGGCAGTGTATAGTGTGCTCTCCCCTCTCCCTGTATTCTTCTCTGTGTCTGAGCAGTTTCAATTCAAATGGGGGTTATTGGCATGGGAAAACAAAAATAACACACATCCTCTGTCGTTGGTTCTGAGACAGGGCCAAACTGTAAAAGCAACAAAATCACAAAGAAAAAGGAAGGGCTCGCAACTCACTTCAATGCTCTAAAATGTTAATAGACAGCACTTGGTTTCAACCTTGCGGTCTTCTTTCTTCATGTTAAGGTTGTCATAACTCGGCCCGTTGGGCCATGACAAATGGAGGAGGACGCAGTAGCAGTGTTCAAAATAACAATAATTTATTCACAAAAGGGTAACTAATAATATAAAGATCAAGAATGCTTACAGAATGTATGAGATGTGGAAGTCAGTGAGATCAGTGGTGTCAGTGTGGATGTGTGGTTAGTATGGTGAATGGGTGTTGTAGTGTGCAACTCAAACAGGTAAGGGGAAACAACCAGAAGGGTGCTGTCATCTGGAGCGGGACACAGAGAATGGCTGGCAAGCCCTGTTTTATAGAGGTTCCAGGAGCACTGGCCAGGTGCTCCTAATGCACCTAATGAGGAGTCTCAAGTGGGCCGACGCCCACATGATCTGTGGGAGAAATAGACACAGGGCAGTACACCATGTACACAGCATAGGCCCTGCAGGCCAGGCCAAGGGGCCATGACAAGGTGAATTAACATGAAGAAGACCACAGAGTTTGTTTTGCTGCTGTTTATTGTCTCCATGCCGAAGGCATGGGGAGAGAGTATGGTTTGCACTCCGTCCGTGCATGTGTGTGTCAGTGTGCGCACGTACGCACGCACACACACACACACACGCATGCACGCACGCACGCACGCACACACGCACGCATGCACGCACACACATACACACACACACACACACACACACACACACACACACACACACAGGATATGAAGATATCAAGATGCTAATTTATTGGCTTTGGTACCAGCTTCTTCTGTCTTGACCTTTCACAGAGATCTGAAGAGAGAGGGATGTGTTTCCTCTGAACTAACCCCCACTGCATCCTCAACAGGGGAAGTGTAAGCTCTCTCTCTCTCTCTCTCTCTCTCTCTCTCTCTCTCTCTCTCTCTCTCTCTCTCTCTCTCTCTCAGCAGGTGACAGGTCTTTCTATGGAAGCTATCACCCTAGTACTAGTCTCTGCTCCTGTTGGAAAGGTTACCTACCCTTTGTTCTGGCAGTTAGCATTGGATATAAGCAGTAAGCATTACGCAGCTGGAGTTTGATTGATTGATTGATTGATTGATTGATTGATTGATTTATTAACAGTTTTGCAGAATTACAGTACATTTCAAGTACAACTCAATACAACAACTGTTAACTGTGAGTGGACGACACCATAAATAGTCGGAATATTATCAGTATTGCCAGTCAAATCTGGGAATACATTTCTTACCAAGAATTTTCTTCACCAATGTGTTTGTAAAGGTGTCTACTAACATATCCCACATTGGTTTATATTCAACCACCATAGGGGAATTTTTGACAGCTGCTGAAAGTTGGGGTACCATCAACAGCCAATATATGGCAAAATGTTCTAAATTTCATTATGCTTTAAATAGCATGTGACATGTCAAACTAGGGGGTTTTCATCATTCTGAATCCATTCCAAGCATTTGTTTTGCACGAAAAACACTCCTTGGGCTAAAAACGGCCATAGACACTTGCTAATGAAATTTAGAACATTTTGCCTTATAATGGTTGTATGGTACCCCAACTTTCAGCAGCTGTCAAAAATTCCCCTAGGGTGGTTGAATATAAACCAAGTGAGATATGTTAGTAGACACCTTTACAAACACATTGGTGAAGGTTTTATTAATATCCCCTGACTAAAAGCATTACACTTGTTTACAATAGGGCCCACCATTTTCAATTAATCAAAACAAATAGAGACGTACGAATATACACAACTATATAGTCAAAACAGGAAATCATCATAGAGGAGGTAAAAAGGGAAAAGAAACATATACAGTGAGGGGAAAAAGGGGTGGGTGGGGGATTCAGATTTGACAGGGGGCCAGTTTCGAATTGCAGCCGTCCGTAGGACTTTGAGGGCGGTTTTGAAGGAGTGAGGAGGGATTCGCATGTCTTAATGACTGGTAGGGCGTTCCACATTTCGGTGGCATAGGAGCGAAATTAATTTAGTCCCTTGTTTGTGCCGAATCTGGGTTGCACATGGTTTGTTGCACTCCCTCTGGTGTTGTGGGTGTGGACTTCGTTGACATTAAGAAAGTATTTAGACAGGTACATGGGTATCTTGGTGGTGTATCGAATCTTGTGGACTAGACCCATTGCAAGATGCTGTAGGCCTACTCTGCCGTCAACCCTAAGCCATGGTAGATGTTATGGTAGATGGTAGATGTCTCTCCATTCTGTTTAAACTGTTGACTGAGACAGGTCTGCTCATCACGGATCATGGATATGGATATTTATGTCTTTATCTCAATAGTTTCAATTATGTATTTAATAATGATAGCCTACTTGAGGCACTGAAGATTTGAAACCACTTGATAGAATTTGCAAATGTACCACCTGGCTCTACCTGGTGGACATTAAAATACTGTTCATCTTCTGTCACAGGAATCACAATTTGACTATTAGATCATTTGACAATACAGTTTAATCGCTTATTGTTATGCATTGCAGCATCAAAAACAGGTCAATAATCTCCAGCTCCAAATACAGACCAAGTACAAATCAGTTGTAGTTTACTTTTCAGAATTATTTGAAGTAGGCCTAGGATCTGCAGTCAAATCTTTTGAGTATAGCCAATACTTTTGTACTCCTTTTTCTCGTGTTTCTTTGCCCTACTCCTCCCGCTTAACATTCCCCACTGACAGGTGCCACCACAGCCTGTAGTATGGCCAATGACCAACGCCCTACCCGCCCAGCTTCCCTCACCCAAACATGGGCTCCGCAAAGTGGGATGCACCAGAAAGGCAACCTTTGGCACTGGGTCCAAAATTAGCGCAAAGGAGGGTGATCACTGGCACACTGGCATGTGTGAGAGAGAGAATTTTTGGCTTAAAATAAACTATTTAAAAAAATCTAGTCAAATAAATTAATAAGTCAAGTAATAACATTTGTATGTAAATTACATCCTGCACATAATTCTACATTCATTAAAACTCTGAACTCTGATGGCGGAGGGAGTCTGGGAGATAGGTGGGTTATTGCTCTGAGACTCTGAGTCTAATGATCATTATAACATTATAACACTCTGACGGCGGAGGGAGTCTGGGAGATAGGTGGGTTATATTGCTCTGAGACTCTGAGTCTAATGATCATTATAACATTGTGAAAGAAAATATTTTTAAAAGAAGGGACAAGGTTGTATTTCTAGACATAGGTTGGAATTTTTTTAATGTTATGTGTTGTCACTTGAAATTAATGTTGACATGGCAAACTGACTATGGATTCTAGAAATTCTATTCTTGAAATTCTTGCAGTGGTGAGCAGGGTCTTTACCCCTGCACCATCTGAGTGCATTCAGTACTTTCTTAAAATGTCTGCAAGGCAGTATGCAAGAACTAAGAAGGCTAAATTCTAAAATAATTGTATAATTATAATAGAATCATGACATGGTAAATAGTAGCCTAGAAAAGTCTCAGATGTTATTTACAGAAAAGGGACAGTGAGTTGCCACCATTTTAATTATTTATTTTGCTTTCAGGCTTTTTAATGGCCTGTTGTTTTTGCCTCATAAAAGGCTGTTACCAATATAATCTTTGCTTTGTTTGCAAGTGCTTTTGGACTTAAATTGTTACTCTTTGTGTGTGTTGTCCTCCATTTTATCCATCTCACCCTCGCACTGAGCAAGCACGTGACCCATTCTGATGTGACAACCAGTCACAACACTGTCAACTCAGGCTCTGGGGTGTTTGTATGTTTTGACCTCTTCTACGATGTCTCTCACAGCCAAACCCTCAACCTCTCACCCACTACTCTCTTTTCTCCATGCACTAGTGATCTGTTCCCTGTCTGCTTCACTTCTGTCTTAAGCCTGATTTATGCTTTATTGTAGGACAGTTGAAAATAGCAAATCTACAAACGCATGTCACGGAGGAACTAGATCAGCTATATGACTTCTTAATTTATTCTCTACTTACCACACATAGTAAGATAAATCTATGAAAATCTGGGA
This sequence comes from Electrona antarctica, assembly GCF_951216825.1. Classification (NCBI taxonomy): domain Eukaryota; kingdom Metazoa; phylum Chordata; class Actinopteri; order Myctophiformes; family Myctophidae; genus Electrona; species Electrona antarctica. The sequence goes on along the minus strand of NC_136808.1, from coordinate 44,036,624 downwards.
ACTAAATCGTTACCAAGAAATTTCTTCACCAATGTGTTTCTAAAGGTGTCTAATAACATGTACTAAAAGTTTGAAATTCAACTCCCGGGGGAAATTGAGTTATTAGCATAATATGTGACCATACCCTTAACATCCTATATAAGGCAAAAAAGTCCAAATTTCATCATTCTTTAAGTAGCATGTGCCATATAAAACTAGTTTAGCCCAAGGAGTGTTTTTTGTGCCAAACTAATGCTTGGAATGGATTCAGAATCATGAAAACCCCCTAGTTTCATATGTCACATGCTACTTAAAGAATGATGAAATTTTGACTTTTTTGCCTTATGTTAATGTTAATGGTATGGTCACAAATTATGCTAATAACTCAATTTCCCCCGGGAGTTGAATTTTAAACTTTTAGTACATGTTATTAGACACCTTTAGAAACACATTGGTGAAGACATTTCTTGGTAACGATTTAGGAGATTAAAGATTAAAGAAGAGTGCAGTGATGTTTGTACTTTTCCTGTTTTGAGAGGCAACATTACTCTAATACAGGGGTTCTCAACGTTTTTGGCCGGGGACCCCCGGAAATGCTTTGGCAATGTCTCGGGACCCCCGCCCGCCCCCTCCCGACCCCCGATGACTGCTACAATAACCTTAATAATCGAGACAATACACCATAAATAAATACTGAAACCAGATATAATCATTAGGGAAGGTGAATGCATGTATACTATGTGTACTATATGTAAACTCTTCATTTCCATTTTCCAGCCATTCAGTTGCAAAAAAAAAGAAGAATTGAATTTGTTTTTGGGGACCCCCCAAAATAATTTGGCGACCCCCTGAGGGGTTGAGAACCCCTGCTCTAATAGATAGACACCCAGGTGTGGTTAGGGTTATAATATTCAAATATGTCTTCCCTGTGTATTTCTGGTTTCTTCCTGGAAGTTGAAAGTGGTGTAAAGAGGTGTAAATACACAACTTTAGTGACATCATAACCCTAACCCCTCCCCCATTATCACACAACAACAGCTGGGGGCGAGGCTTAAGGTCAGGTGGGTGGTGGCGGTGCTAAGGTGAAAACCAACTATACTTATAATGAACTATGGTGGGTGTGGCCACATAATAACATAATTTTAACACTTTCTGTACACGATTTAAAACAAATCTTCCTAGGATAATCATAGTACCTCATGATCATGTTTTAGGGGGGGGGGGGGGAATCATGGCACACCATCTTTAAGTAAAGTAATTAATTCAATGATTAGTTACAATACATTGTACTCAAAGGTCTAGCCTTCATAGTTGATCATTATGGCACATTCAAGGCACCAATCTGCCCAAGGACACATGGACACTAAAGAGTGCGTTCGGAAATGCGCCCTGAACGCACTGGTGTGCTCTCTTGTCGTTCGTTTATTCAGTGCACTCGGTGCGTTGTCGTTCGAAAATCCAGTGCGCTGCGCACCGGGTGTTCCGAGTGCCCACACTGAGCGACCCTACCCTGAAGCTGGGGTTGTCCAGTGTGAATCGGTGTGATTGCGTCACAGCTGTGGTCGTTCGTAAATAAGGCACACCGAACGCACTGTGTGACGTCACCGCCCACCACACTCAACAAACTGACAACATTCCCGGTGCGCATTTCCGAATGCACCCTAACTCAGGGGGAGCCGGGGATCGAACCGCTAAGCCCTCCGTTTCCCAAGCAGCCGCTCTACCTCGTTCTGTACTTCTGGTATACTCCTGAGCTACTGCCATAAGTGGTTAAGATGCATCCTTTTCTTCACTGTCACAAAATAGAAATGTTGTGGGCTATATCATGTACCGTGTGTGTGTGTGTGTGTGTGTGTGTGTGTGTGTGTGTGTGTGTGTGTGTGTGTGTGTGTGTGCGTGTGTGCACGTGCATGTGCGCGCGCGCTCTCTTCACCTTCTCTCAGGGTTACAGGGTTATGTCGACACCACCCTGTGCTTTTCAATCAGCCCTAATGGATTCTCTGGCTCAGACTCAGCCCTGTCACTGATACACACACACACACACACACACACACACACACACACACACACACACACACACACACACACACACACACACACACACACACACACACACACACACACACACACACACACACACACGCACGCACGCACGCACACGTGCACGCGCGCACACACACATGCACACACACACACACACACACACACACACCACACACACACACACACACACACACACACACACACACACACACACACACACACACAGAGAGACAGACATGCGCACTTACATAAATGGGTGTGGCATGTGGTAGATCATGGTGATGAAGTAAGCGCGGAATGACCCTGTTAACATTCTCATCCTCTCTTTGTCCTGTTTCCTCTCTGTATTCTATTTGACTTGTTTTCTCCTCTCACTCTCGCTCTTATTTAAATCATTTAGAATGATCCATATTATATAAAGTGCATGAAGTAATATAGCTGTAAAGTTATAAAACAATTGTAAACAAAAAGTAATTGTGGAGATACTTGTGTGGCCTACATGGCAATGTGTAGAAGAACAGTAGCACTGTTGATCAAGTGCATGGTTTGAAACATTAGCTCCTCCAGAGTCCAGACGGCAGACACCTTGACCGACCCTATAGAGAAATCCACGCTGTAAGAACGATTTGCACTCTGAACACAAGCTGGAATGTAGCAGCAGTGACAAAACGTACAAGATTCTCATCATTGTTGGTATAAGAAATCTTGTGACGACATCCTATGTCAGTTGTGTGTGCGTGCGTGCGTGTGTGTCAATGGCTCTCATGGGTCCCATTCACCCTCCTCCTTACTGCAGAGAACAGGTCCCCTGAGGCTATGCCATTGTGTGTGTGTGTGTGTGTGTGTGTGTGTGTGTGTGTGTGTGTGTGTGTGTGTGTGTGTGTGTGTGTGTGTGTGTGTGTGTGTGTGTGTGTGTGTGGTGTGGTGTGGTGTGGTGTGTGTGTGTGTGTGTGTGTGTGTGTGTGTGTGTGTGTGTGTGTGTGTGTGTGTGTGTGTGTGTGTGGTGCATTAGCTTCCCCAATGACTTGAAAAAATGACCGTCCATCCAACCTGCTCTTCTCTCTCTGTTCCTGTGCATAAAGAACTGATGCTGGGGGGGACATCTTCTATGACACAACAACCCTGATGCTGGGGGGAACATCTTCTATGATGACACAACAACCCACAGATAAATGAAGTCCAACACATGCGCACACAACGCACTCGATGTCCCCGCGTGCATGTCCCAATATCACTTTTAGGATTTAATACAGTGGTTCTCAACCTGTGAGCCGGTCCCACTGGTGGGTTGCAAATGTATTGTAAGTCGGCACATTTTTACATGCATAAAATAACTAATAATAATGTTATATTATGATTAAAAGCTTAGTGTTTTGCCAATTATTTGGGGGACCACTTGCAATAACCTGACAGCCCACCGGTGGGTCCCTGGCCCACAGGTGTACTGTAGTTGATTCATAAACTGTCAGCTTTAAGGTAGCCTATAACTTGAGTGCTGTTCGAGGCCAGTGCTTTGCAAAGGGATTTGCAGCACTCATGGCAAGGTTTATTTGACAATGACAGTAACAAACATGCAAAGATTGTCAACTTTGAATGCATTTAGTTTGTTTTAAGATGGGAAAAAAGTCACACAAATTAAATTAGAAAATATACAATTAAATTGATTAAAATGAAACAGTAATTTATCTTTTAAAACTGTCAGAAATGTTTCTGTTTTTATATAGCCTATTTGCATTTCTTATTTAATTATTTCATTTATTCCCCAATTGAATCGGTCCTAGGTCCTCATAGGCTCTAGGCCTAGGCAGTAGGCCTACAATGGCAACTAAATAAGAAAAACAAAGCCTAATTAGCCCTTTTACAACATCAAATTTGATCATGTAATGGCATTGTATGTTCTTTCTTACTGTGTTATTGTGTCCTCTTACAACACAATATGTATTTTTGAGGGGCGTAGCCTCTCCTATGTCCAGCTTTGAGGGTTTGTGTGAACACAAACATTTAAGACAAAAGTGAGGACGCAAATTGTGATTGGCCAGAATGAGATGATGTATTACGGATGATGATAAGAGCGCCACTCACATTCTTTCCCCAACATAGTAGGCCTATGACTCAAAATTCAAATATATTCCAAGACTCTTTTTTTCTGCATTAAGGATAAAAAGCCTTATTATGGCTAATTTACAAAGTTATGGTAGAGCTAGAAAGGGGCGCTCCATGGTGCCCATATCTCAGCCAGCCCAGGTGGCCTACCCAGGGCTGTGTGGCAGTGAGGAGTGCGGTTTAAATGCTGGTCTAATTAGTTCATCGTAAATCAACAACTTCATCAAATGTAGCTTGAGCATTATCAAACGCTCTAAGACGTGTCTTCTGGTCCACAATGTGTCTCCTACAAGTGTACATTATTTTTTATTATTTTTTAATGAAAACTACCTATAGCCCTACATTATAGGGAAGCAGGACATGGCAACCATTAGTCTACTCTACTTGACTGTCATCCTAGTCTGAGGGAAAGAGACAGTGTAAAATATTATATCCCAACTTGTTTTATTTTCAAACTCAAAGCTACAAAGTTGCCTGGTCTCAATGGAGCATTTAACTTTTCCTCTTTTCAGTGAAACTTCATGAATTAGGGTTAAATCTCACTCCATAAAATGACCAACAAAATTGACAGCATTGTTGATGATGATGATGATGATAATCTTTTGACAACACAATATGGCCTTTTTCTTTAAGCTATTTTATGACAGTATGACTATTTCTCACAATTGTACATATGATTGGATGGCTTTGTAATGCTTTGTGATTCTGATTAGAATGCTAATAAATCTTAATTGTAACTGGATGGGTTTGGTGAAGGCAATTTTGAGAGGACTACTTTGATTTATTCAAATTAAACCAAACAAATGACTTATAGGCCTAGATACTAAACTGTACTATTTCATCACAGACAACTTTACTTTTTCATCACAGAGAACAACAACTACTTTGTTACATTTCAGGTGCCAACCAGTGTGCACAGCATGAGCAGGTTTTTCATTCCTCTGGTCAGCTGAAGAGTCTACAGTCAGACGCTGGCCAGAGTGGGTTATGGCTGTACTATAATTAGGTTGTGATGGTTGATTAGATCACAGCAGTCGCTACGTTCATTTAGCTGAAGAGGCTCCTCAGTTGCTTATTAAGATAAATGGAGGGATATGACGGACACAATGAGACGAGGCATTGTCATGTATGTACTATACTATAGTGTAGTGTACCGTAAAGCTGCGTTTGTATCAACAACGGGTTAACCACATTACATTTGCTATAGTTCACTAATACTCTAAAGTTATCCCTTAATTTTAACCTTACCTTACCTTGCATTCCACCTTCCATTTCCCCCCTTATTTCTGCCACATATCTCCATCCAAAAAAAACCTATATCTCTGCTTTTTCTTCTCCTCCGCCTGTGTCTCTTTCGGTCCCCATATTTCAATTAGGTGCCTTGCAATTAAATTACAGGGGACATAAAGTAGGCCATAAATAGCATCCCGCCGTCTTGCTGGCAGAGGCTCAGTCTGAGATGAGATATGGCTGTCTTACGTCGCAACAACAGACAAATCATGGACATCACATCTGATACTGAGTTTATATATGCTCCATTTATTTTCAGCTCCTACAATGCGTCACAGTAAAGAAGTTGAACATTACTCTCTATTTTATTTTATTTTTTAACATTAGAATTACGCCACATCCTGGCTCATCGACACTTGAAGTATTTTTTTTGTAATGTTTTTTTGTAGCTTTCGCCTTTATTTTATATTTGTTAAGGAGGGACAGACAGTAGGCTGACAGGAAATGGGGAGAGATGGGGGGGAAGACATGCAGTAAGGGCCGTCGGGATCGGGTGCCGAACCCGCGGCACACTGCCAGACTGGATTACCAGCCAAGGTGCCTGGACCACTGAGCCATGGCCCAGGCCCACTTGAAGCATTTTGACAGGATTCTGGTTATGCGTGGGGAGGTGGTGGTGCCTGTGGGGACTTTCACTCAGCCATATTACATCTCTCTGGGGTCAAAGGCTGTAGTCCCATCCCCCCTGTCGCAGAACGACGCTGTCAACATACTGTAACTCCTATGGGACATCATCCTGTAAGATTGTGGTAGAATACAATATCTGCTGTTTGTTGTCATAACAAACTGTGAATGCACAGTGGTATTCTGCAAAACATGTTTATTCTCTTTTTTTTTATTTTCTTCTTTGTGTTAGTTTAAAGCATATATTATACTGGTTAAATTAACTTTGCATTGATTCACTTCTCCAGAGCTATACAAGTTCACCATGCATTCATTGTAGATGGTGATGGAATTAAATAATTATAATGAGGTAAATACTTACCAGAATAAAGGATTTGATGGAAAATGGAAATGAATAATGAGTGAATCAGTGTAAAATGACCTAAAGGCATGGTGTGGTTAAAAACATAATCAATAATTAATAAGGTAATAAGGCTGGGTTTCCTGGAAAGTGTTTGAACCCGGATTCTGAGAATTCACTGTTATCACATCAGGTTGTTCTGGGAAATGATGTCCAGGAATAAATGAGAATGGACAGTTACAGTAGATACAAATCAACAGAAACATGTACAGTAATTCTAATTGTGCTTGGAATGTCAAGGAGAGCAGATCATTATAGGGCTGATGATCAGGTGCATTGTTCCAACATTTATGTATACTATACATTATAGAGACTGATTTATCTGACTAATCTGGAAGGTCAATAATTTAAGAAAAGCAATAGTTACTGCAAGGACCTTTTGAGGAACAGTTCTTTGCTCATAAGTTGTATACCGTAACAGATTTGGATTTCACAGGGTTAAAAATCACATTTTATGCATTTTAATGGCAAAATAATGTTTAAATGTAGCTTCTGATATGGACCTACTCTTAGGTTTGCCCGTAGCTTTACAACTACTAAGACAAGAGATGGAGCTCCATACACATGACTACAAATGTGATGTGAAAACTGCTCAAAGGACTCAAATATATATATATATTCTAAATATATCCCGTGAATGAAAGGCTGTGTTCTGGTTTACTACCAAATCAGCGTCATTGAGCACGTCAATGACCGCTCCACCTAAACCCCCAAAATAAGTGGATTGACTTTTGGCTGAGGGGGACATTTCTGTCATAATTGTTAATTATCATGAGTGCTCTATGGTGTACTCTGTATGAATGGAGATGGGGTGCTCTCTCTCTCTCTCTCTCTCTCTCTCTCTCTCTCCATCTATGCTCTCTTTATAGGATTGGTCTCAGAAACCAAGGACACAGAGGAGGACATCGTGATGAACGGAGGAGAGTGGAAGGAAGTGCAATGGGTAGGTGGGGCACTTGCGTCACGCCTTGCATCGGGGTTGGTGGGTTTTATGGCGAGGACGCTGAAAGGCCACACCCACAATTCCCCGCCCAAGTCCATCTTTCCTGACCAACACCTACCCTCCCCCGCGGTCGACCCACCCAAGTCCCAGACGAGCTTGTGCAGCACTTAAGGTAATGTAAATAACCAGAGAGAGCTATTTTAAGATGCAGTCTTTTCACTGCACCCATGAACGGGGACAAAGACGCAAGCCAACCGATTGTAATTTCAGTCACGTTTGCGGCCATGTTCATTCCCTGTCCACCATGGGGCTAGCTGAAGGACCTGGCCAACAAGAACAGGCCTGGATCAGCCTCGTACATTGAGAATCATCATTTAAAACATTGCGGACAACATTAGAACAGTGGTTCCCAAAGTGGGGTCCTTGAGGGAGTTCCTGGGGGTACCTAGCTCAATTAGAGATAGTTAGGAACCAAATGGACCCTTATGGGTGATGGGTCTGTAACTCTGAGAGTGTATTTGGTTCCATTTGTACACTCTCAGAGTTAAATTAACAGTGGTTTTACAATATAAATTGGGGTACCAGAGATAGAAATGCCATTAAGTCGGGGGTCCGTAGCATAATGCCTGTGAAACTGGGGGTCCTTGAAATTAATATGTTTCGGAATCACTGCTAGAGCCGTAAAAATCCTCCCTTTTGGAATTAGAATTTAAAATCCACTGGACCCTGGGTAGTTTTTTGAAAAACATGTTGCTACTGTATATCAGTGGTTCGCAAACATTTTCATGTCAAGGACCCCCGACATTATATGTATTTGAGCAGATATGACTACAAGCTCACAGAGCTATGAATAATCAAAGTTTAAAATAATGGTTAAAGTGGTTAAAATGATTGATGCTATATTAAAAAGGAACCCTGGTTAATAAGAAAAAATATGCTTTAAAACATTATACTTGGTATATACTTATATATATAATATATGGAATGCACGTGCTAATATAAAGTATTTAAAATATTACTTTGTTACCCATATTAAGTATTAAGTACATGCATTCCATATATTCCATAGGGCTAGACCAGATGGACATATGACATCATCAACTTGCGACGGGAGCAGTTCCTGAACTTCCTATTGAGTGAAAGATTCTCTATTTATGAAAATAGAATATTTAAGGTGTTTTTATTTTTTTATTTTAGTTATAGAGGGCAAGTATAATGTTTTAAGGCATATTTGTCTTATTATCCAGGGTTCCTTTTAACTAAAATTACACAGATGCTTTCCCGGTTGTAATGGGTTAAGCTCAAATATACCAAGTCCAACATACTTTTCCAGAACAGAACAGCTAAACATAGAATGTGGTCACAGACTATGACAGAGAGGAACACATAGGAAGATACAATTGATTAAACGAGGCTTAATCAAACCACAGTGGTTGTGGTTAGAGTGTCCGCTCTGAAACTGGGAAGTCGGGGTTCGATCCCCGGCTGGGTCATACCAAAGACTGTAAAAATGGGACCCAATGCCTCCCTGCTTGGCACTCAGCATCAAAGGGTTGGATGGGGTGGTGAAATCTACTAATCAAATGATTCCCGAGCGCGGCACGGCTGCAGCTCACCGCTCCTTGGCTGCGGCTCACTGCTCCAAGAGATGGGTCAAATGCGGAGAACAAATTTCACTGCGCTAACGCGTGTGACAAATCGTATGACTTTGACTTGACTTTGACTTTACAACATCATTTAAAAAAATCAAGAAACCAGTGATCAAAGACATGGTTTAATATAATTTGAATGATTTGGTTTGCACCAGTAATATCATTCTTTTCTTGTTTCAATGTTTTCTGACATCAAAAATAAATAGGGGTCAGTGTCCTGTCATCTATCTTATATGAATAATTTGCAACAATAATATTTGTATATTTTATATACTATATTCACATGTCTACAAACATATACATCACAGAGAAAATAAACTGTACTTTACTGACAACGTTAAATGAATGAAATGCTTAATGTGTACCTGCTCCTAAAATGAAGCTGCAACATTAGCTGTTTGACTTTGCAAATCACCAACAGAACTCATTACACAGACATCTGTAGATGTGCACTACTAGGTGATAATAGATCACTTGTAGAGGTTACATTCATATTCAAGTCTTTGTCCACTGAAGTCTGAATAGACTTAGAAAACCATAGCATTAGCACAGTCATCACTGTGAATGAAAATCACCATATTTTAAGGTTAATTAAGGCAATTGAATACACAATAATGTTTAATACGTTGAAATCTGACTCGGTTCACAATGATCCTTACAAGGAAATTAAGATCTGCGTTGATACTCAACGTTAAAGATAAAAGTATCTACAGTGGCCACAACAGTGCTTTAATTCAACTATACTTTTTACTACGGCTTGTATATTTTCTACTATGTACGGTATGATAGACGGGATGGAAGAGTGCTCCCAGCAAGCCAAATTACGTCATGATGACGTTATGATGACGTCCTCCGGTGACTCCGGTGACGTTCAGGACTAGGCCAGATCACAGCCCATATGGGGATGATTTTTACGTCATTTCCAGGACAACTTCACCAGTTAAAATAATATAGATTCTTCTGGGCCAGATCTGACTAATTATGATATGACTTAAGTGGATCTGGCCTCGATCGGACGGAATATTTACAGATCGGACATCCGTCTTAGTGGGCAGAATGTGTGTTGGTTGAAATCAGGTGATATTCTGGGCCAGATATGACTATAGTCTTGGTTTGACTTGATCTGGCCACAATCAAGACGTCACTAATTCGTCTAGGTCCTGACCATGCTTGCTGGGGCTCACTTTGACTGAGTGATACACATTTTAATGAAATAACCAAAAATCAACATTGCAAGACATAAATGTAGGGCGTACCAATAGACAACCTGCATCGACCACGGGATCACAACCAGACTGTGTCGCATGCCCCCCTCCCAATGTATTGTCTATCTACACTGTTCTGTCTAAATGAGAGCAAAACAAAAGTCTAAAATAGATGTAATACTATTTAGCTGTTATTTTTTTTTATATATATATATCTTAGTTATATTCACCTATTCTATCAGCAGAAATGTTTCTTATTTGCAGAGTCAATCTATAGCCTTAACAAATGAATGAATCCCTACAAAGGTGAAAACACGAGTGAACTTACAGTACAGTAATGAGGTGAACTTACATGGAATCAAACTATTGTGTTGTCTTCCTTCATTCTTCTTTCTGTGTGCATCACATCGAATGCTCACATTTTACAGGTATAGTGTAGATGACTGTATCTGCATTATGTTATTGCTTTGCCTTATTAGTGATTATCTTTCACATGCTTCACAAGTAACAGCTGTGCTGTCAGGCAGTTCTCACACAGTGCAGTATACGTACCTGGCATCCATCCCGTCTGTCCATTAGTCACGACAGACAGACATCTGATCAAAATATGCAACGGTTCTCTTCAACAGGTCCTGGTCTCTGTATAGCTACTATTACTGTACAGGACGTCTCATCCATTAACACCGGACATGTCCAGATGTAATCATCCACTCACAACTCATGACGGAAGAACGCAAGAATATACTAAACACATTTTGAGGCTCTGAAATATCCTTTCATTGTCTTTGATCTGAGGAGAGATGGACATGATTTCTACTAGCTGTGCGTGTTCATGTGCTCGTATGATGGCAATTGTGAAGCGGGAGCCCTCCGCCCAGTAAAACCCTCGTGCTCATTTAGAGACATTTCAATGAACACTGAAGATTTGACTGTGTATATTTGGAAGGTTGAGTAAGCTACTATACAGCAGTCTGCCACAGTGTTTGTCCTGATATGGCATGTTTCCCTGGCTGAGGTGTGTGATGCTCTAAATAGTCCCAAGGAGTGGACTGTTACTTCATTTTTTATATATTCTTTTTCTGTCATTTGTTACTGGTTCTTGTGGTTGACACATTTGTTACAGAAACTAGCAACCGGATCGTTTGGTCTGTCCACATCCTGAATCTGTTATTCTGCATCGTGATTGGGGGAGTCAGGGCTGGAATCCTCCTCCTCGAAAGTCGCACACGCTTCTTTGGGAAGCGTGTCGCGGCGTGTGAAGGCGGTCGCCAAGGTCACGCTTAGTCGTGATTTGACAGGCGCCATCTCTGACAGCCCGATGTTGTTCCCACGGGGGACGAGTGTCGTTTTATCCATAATCTCTTCACTGTGCTTGGACATCACTGCATCTAGGAAGTCGTATTTATGGGACAGCTTGCCACTCTCAAACAGGTACTTGGCTAAGTAGGAGAAGGCGACATTACCTAAGAATGAGGCCAACATAGAAATTGTCTTGAAGGGGAACTTCTGAACAACCACGTCGTCCATCACTTTGGTCATGGGATTTTCCCGTTGCTCAATTATCCAGCCAGGGTAGTAGATAAAGGGGGGCATTCGCAGGTAGGGCTCCCCTCCACCTATACGTAGCACCATGCCAAACAGGTAGCCAGCCACCGAGCCGTACGTATTGGTGCCTTTGACAAAGAGCACGCTAAGCAGCTGGGGGAAGATGATGACATACACCAGGTCTGAGCTCAGGTACCACAGGCCATAAACTGTTCCAGTAACCAATGCCATCACTGTGGCCAGAGCCCCGAACACAAAGATTGTGATACGCATCACCCACACAATCTCTCGGTCCGATGCCTGAGGAAGAAGAGAGAAAGGTTTAGGACATTAAACTAAACTGTACAGAACATCACAAAATTAAATACATATAAAATAAATAAATACATATTATGAAAATAAATAAATGCATCACATACAGTATAATAAATATCCTGACTCATGGCCCCTTGAAAAGTACACAAACTGACAACCATCAAAATGTAAGAGCTGTTATATATATGGGGATATTTTTTTCCATCATATAGCAAAACACAAAAAGGACTGACCGACTGGCGGAAGGCAAGCTGATAGATGTTCCTCGCGAACATGGAGCTGGCCGACAGGATGGATGAGTCTGCAGATGACATCACAGCTGCAGACACGGCGCCCAGGCCAAAGAATGAGACAAATGGCGGGCAAAGGTGCTGTAGCACTATTGGTAGGATCATGTCAGCTTTGCCATTATCTTTAGGGGGAATAGGTCCGTACTCCGTCTGGTTCCAGTCTGGTCAAAGTAGAGGAGTTAATGTGTTACCACATTCGAAAATGCACATCCAACAAGCGCACACGCGCGCGCGCACACACACACACACACACACACACACACACACACACACACACACACACACACACACACACACACACACACACACACACACACACACACACACACACACACACACACACACACACACACACACACACACACACACGGAAGGTTTGTCTTAGAACTGTCACTGACTGTGACGTTTAAATTAATATGACTTGCTTAAAGGACCACTTCACCTTCATATAATAGGTCCTCACTAATAATCATGATAAAAAAAAATCTACTCAGTCTGTGTCTCATTGGAGGGCTGTGGGCAGATTTTTTTTTACAAAGATGTTTGTTAATTTTTATTAGCGCCAGAACGATGGCTTCCATTTTGGCATTGCAACTTTTCAGGACTAGAAAGCCTGCAGTTTCTATTTGCTTGGATTCCCCATCAATGATGTCACTGGTGGACGGGTTTCTGAACTGCCCACAGACTGGGTAGAAAGAAATGGTGGCATTTTATCATGAATATTAGTGAGGACCTATTGTACAGAGATAGGTTGAAAAGTGTTTTTTTAAACAAATAAGCAAAAGGAGGGTAGAGCTTCCATAAGAAAACCAAAAAGGAGAAACATACAACAAATATCAGTGGCTGCAAGACACATGTACACATAGCAATTAAAATGTATTACACCAGGGTAAACCAAAGTTTATTAAACAGGAGTAAACATTGCTAGTTGTAATCACAGTATCACCAAGGACTTTGATCTGGAGATCAAACCTCTAATTTGGTCCCCTGCCTCTAATGTAATATTTACAGATCCACCATGGTTATTAAGCGGATTGCTAGCCTACCTCATTATGGATGAGGTGAACCAGCTGCTATTTATCAAACTCTCTTAGATCTAAGAGCAACATACTGAGGTATCTCCAAATGACACACACGTGACGTGAGAATGTGCATGTGTGTGTGAGAATGTGCATGTGTGTGTGTGTGTGTGTGTGTGCGTGCGTGCGTGCGTGCGTGCGTGCGTGCGTGCGTGCGTGCGTGCGTGCGTGCGTGCGTGCTTGTGTGTGCGCGCGCGCGTGCATGCGTGTAGCAGTCTAACCTGTAGATGCCCCTATGGCTCCTATGAGAACGGAGGGCACAGCCATGATAAGGCAGCCGAAAGCAGCCAGGAAGGAGAGGACCTGCGCATATGTAGCAGAGGAGGAAGACAGAACCCGCTGGAAGTACACTTGCCACGGTATGCCCCCAAGCATCTAAAGTGCAAATACAAACCATAAGACACTTACAATATACAACATTTGTATACACTCCAATTACACAGTAAAATCCTCAGTGTTCATTTAACTTGGCATTACAAATTGGTAAATGAAGAGTTTACTGTGTAAAATACAAGAATGGTAAATGACTATCAAGAATAGTAAATGGATAGCTTGAGAGAGCAGTCTATTTATTTTTACCCCTTTTTCTATAGTTGTTATGCCAATTGATTCCTCCCTTCATGGCTTCGCTCCCCGGAACACAGCCAATTATGTTCGTATGTAGACGCTCGACAAAGCTGGATGCACGAAAGCCACAACCTCTGCTGGGCAGGCACTTTACTGTACCACCGCACACAAGAGTAGTCTTAACATCTCAACTAAAACTCTGAGACATTAATATCTTAGAATGTATATGTACCAGTAAAAAGAAATTGTCAATCCATGTCCAGATGTCGTCCCTGTGGATGACGCCTCGCCAAGGTGCCTGGTACACGTGCTTCACGGCCGTCACAGTGATGTCTGTCACCGCTGGGTGGTTCAAAGCAAAAGGCACACTGACCCACTGGAATAAACAAGACATACAACAAAACCCAATGTTATTCTGAATGGAACTGAAACTGCTGGATGGTACATATTATGTACCAACAGTCAATTGTTGCTATAGGAGACGTGGAAACACTTGTCAGTTGTTTATACCATTAAGAATGGGTGATAATAGACTCACAGGTCAGTCTCTAAACTAGGGGTTATCAAGCTGTGGGTCGCGACCCCTCGGGGGGGTCACCAAATTATTTTGGGGGGTCCCCAAATTATAAAAAAAAAAAAAGGAAAATATAGTCTGGAAAATGGAAATTAAGAGTTTACATAGTATGTGGTGCATGCATAAACTTTCCTTAATGATTATATCTGGTTTCAGTATTAATTTATGATATATTTTCTCTATTATTAAGGTTATGTTTGCAGTCAGTTGGTATTGGCGGTGAGGAGGGGGGCGGGGCGGGGGTCCCCAGCCAAAAAGGTTGAGAACCCCTGGTCTAAAGCAGTGGTAGGGAACAGGTGATTAGTGGGGAAGAACTCTTCTGCCATTGACACCTGGAACATTTCATTACACTCTTTAGCTGCTCTAGTCTATGTTGGCGGCAGTGACTAAGGTAGAGTGGCTGGATGGTAACCGCAAGGTTGCTAGTTCGAATCCCTGTGGGCTTCCCCAGAGTTAGTGTCGAAGTGTCCTTGAGCAAGACTCTGAACCCCTAATTGCACCTTGCATGGTTTCCGCCGCCATCAGTGTATGAATGGGTGTGAATGGGTGAATGTAATGCACATTCATATTCACACTGCCTTGGATAAAGACACTAAATGCACCATTTACTATTTACTCAAACCACAGTGGGGGATGTTGAATGGGAGGAATAAGATAGAGCTCCCATCCTCCCATTGGAGGTTCTTCACTGTCTGTGGTGAGCCGGCCAGTAGTGTACAAGAGTAGTAGCCTAACACAGAAATGTGGGGATCGAGGGTTAATTGGCATAACAACAAAATTGGAGGAAAAGGAGAAAAAAAAATGGCTACTCTAGAAAACAACACACAATTGTTGTGCACACCTACCCTAACTGGATTCAGGTGCAGGGAGTAATTAGTGTGTGCCCTAACAGGGCACCAGCAACCAGACTATTGTAATTGTAACACTTTATTACTTGCACAAGCAGAGCGTGCAAGTACTAGTTTCGCCAGGAGTGCGTATGCACCGTCCCAGCAAATGACGTAATGACTACTGACTACTGAGCTAGCTATATCAGTTATACCCTGACGTCATATGCTGGGACGGTGCATACGCATCAAAAGTAACCACAGTATACCGCTAATCAACTTACAAATTACATATACATAGAGGCATTTCCTTTAATCCACCCGACATTGATCGAGATATACGTCACCATCGAAGGCATTGGGTCCTTTAATCCACATCTTTATTACGTCATCATTGAGAGCTAGTGATCATTGAGAGCTAGCTATACCAGTTATACCCTGGCGTCATATGCTGGGACGGTGCATACGCATCAAAAGTAACCACAGTATACCGCTAATCAACTTACAAATTACATATACACATAGGAACATTACCTCTAATCCTCCCTACACTAAAACGTATCGTCATTACGTCACCATCGAAAACCAATTACACTCTGGCATTGGGTCCTTTAATCCACATCTTTATTACGTCATCATTGAGGGCTAGTCATCATTGAGAGCTAGCTATACCAGTTATACCCTGACGTCATATGCTGGGACGGTGCATATGCATCAAAAGTAACCACAGTATACCGCTAATCAACTTACAAATTACATATACATGTACATAGAGGCATTTCCTTTAATCCACCCGACACTGATCGAGATATACGTCACCATCGAAGGCATTGGGTCCTTTAATCCACATCTTTATTACGATATACTTCATAATACTACTTTTTACGTGCAAAAAGTAGGTACGTAGCAAATAGCTAAACCTAATAATTCAATATTTCAATCTAATCGTTCTTTCAAAGAGAAGCTGAGATTTGACAGTTTGTAGCGGTCGACAGTACTTGCGCGCTCTGCTTGCGCACTAGTAGGCCATTTATGGCCTACTTGTGTGCAACAAGCAAGTAGGCACTCGACAGAATGCAGTTCTAGTTTATTATTATTTTTTCTTTCTAGAGTAACCCTAAACTTCAGACCGCTACTCCTCCCACAGTTTTGACGGTACGCACTTGAGCCGGCTTCATCGGGAATGGTGTGCTTACTCATTGCTAAGAGAAATGTTGTATAGTTTAATTGATATTAATTTATTCGTGCATTAAATTTCCCCATTGACATAAATGGGAAAATGCGAAAACTCACATTCAAGTATTTTTTCCTCAGAGACCGTAAGGGCTAGAGTTACAAAACATGGAGGGGAGGTTCATAATAATTACTAAAATTAATTAACTTATAATGTTATCGGTCGGCCTCATGGTGGCGCTATTATGGCTAACTATGACAGCGTTTTCTATGTATATTTTTATATGCATAGCAAATGGCTAACTAACTTATTTTTTTATCTTGTCATTTCCCAGGCAGGTCAGGAATGTCATGGAGGCTATGAAGGCCATGGCTGCCTGCAGCCTTAGTTTTAAATGATATACCCTGTGGCCCCAGAGAGGGGTGCATACTTAGTTTAGACTATAGTCATTGGTTAGACATGGGTTAAGTTTAGGTTTAGATGTGCTGCCCCGTGGGAGGTTAGGGTATTAGGGTGAGGGTTTGAGATAGGTTGTAGTTGTAGGACTAATGACTGGTCTAACCAATGACTAGTCTAAATCAAATACCACCTGCACTGCCCCATGTGACCCAGGTAATCTCACTGTTTTTTCCTTTGCCCTTTTCACGTCGGTATGTTTGAGGGGCCCTCCAATGCATGGCTTTCCGAACGTACAGTATATAGGCCAGCCAAGTCTGAACTTTTAATGTTGGCATAGGCTAAAATGATGTAATTTAGATAGCGTATTATGTAGATGTGACACCCCAGGAGAGTGTGACCCCATTTAGATAGATAGATAGATAGATAGATAGATAGATAGATAGATAGATAGATAGATAGATAGATAGATAGATAGATAGATAGATAGATAGATAGATAGATAGATAGATAGATAGATAGATAGATAGATAGATAGATAGATAGATAGATAATGTACTCTTGAGTACATTTAAAAGCAAGTACTATTTTTACGCTTACTTGAGTAACATTTTGACTGTCGTATTGTCGTATTTGTACTCTTTACAGGGGTGGAGTCTCTGCCCACCTCTGAACACTGCACTTTGATAATGCACTTTTAAAACAGTGTTTCACCAGTTATATGTTTTGCAAAATATAGGCTACTTTATTGCTAAAGAGTATTATTGTATATGATAAGTTCTATGGTTTCCAAGGGCACATTCTAAAATGGCTTCAGAGTTATGTATGTGATCGAAAACAATATGTTTCCGTAAATGCCTGGTATAGTATCAGTCAGGACGACGCTTCTGTCTGGAGTCCCCCAGGGGTCGTTTTTGGGTCCCTTATTATTTCTTATTTATATTAATGATTTGCCTTCTGTTTGTCCCAGGTTCTTTCCTATACTTTTTCGCTTTTCACCAGTTTAATTATAACACACACACGACCTTAATTCCCTCATATCACTGGCAAATAAAGGCATGGAACAAATTTCTACATGGTTCCAAGCAAATAAATTATTATTTTTATATATAAAAAAGTCAAATTGTATTGTCTTTGATGGAAAAAAAAATATATATATATTTGTAAGTTTTAGTAGATGAGAAACTCAGCTGGAGAAAACACATCAATCTAGTCACCCCCCCCCCCCCCCACCCTTATCATACTAGTCATGGTCAGTACTGCACTTTGGGACAAATATTCTACTGGTTTACAACTTTCTTCTATGAACAAATTGAAGGTTGTTTGATTGACCAAATCACTTTTGTATTCTCTTCTCGTCTCTAATCATGTCTTAGAAGTATATTTCAATCATGTTGTAGATTTTATATATATTTTTTTATATACTGCAATCATGTCCTTCGGAAATTATTTATATCTTGTTCTTCCTGATGTGCCGAATGCAAACGTCTGCGAAGAGAAGGTAGCCTGAGCTGTAGTAAGCAATATTAATATAATAATAATGATAATAATAATTAACATAATTAGTCTGAAGACGGAACAGGTCAAACATCCACATCATACACACTGCAACTGAGCAACTCCCCCTGACTCACCATTCCCATCTTTAAACGATTCCAGTGACTCTGATTAGTCCAGGACTGAGTGTGTATGTGGCAGCGGTGGCAGCGGTGGCCGAACGGATAGCGGCGCGGTCTAGATACCGGAAGGTTCCCAGTTCGAACCAGCCGTCCGACACGTTAAAAATTACCACCGCTGAAATGCCCTTGAACAAGGCATCAACCACTACGATGAAATGTGTTCTATGAGCAGGGCCTGGCTGGAAACAAGTTCTTGAGCTTAGCCCAGATACCCTGGGTAAATATAGATTTCATTTCATTTCATTTCATATGAATTTTGACTTTCCTTTGGCAATTTGTCAATATTAACAATCCTCAACTCAACTGTGCTGTTCACACTGTACTGCTTTTTTTCTAGGTCAGAAAATGGGCCTCATGATATACAAACCAAAGTCTCAAAGATAATAGCCAATACTTTAGGTACTGGATAATTACAAAGCAACAAGGACTATGGCACTCTGGATAAATAACAAAAACAACCTTGAGGTT
The DNA here is from genome assembly GCF_951216825.1 of Electrona antarctica. Lineage (NCBI taxonomy): Eukaryota > Metazoa > Chordata > Actinopteri > Myctophiformes > Myctophidae > Electrona > Electrona antarctica. The sequence goes on along the minus strand of NC_136808.1, from coordinate 44,017,471 downwards.
TGTGCTGATAGACTTGTACATTGTTTTATGAAATAAACCACTCTTGCTTATTTATTATTATTTATTATTATTATTATTATTATTACAATTATTATTATTATTATTATTATTATTATTTATTAATAATTTGGCCTTTGTGCCCTAAAACAGGGGTTCTCAACCCGTGGGTCACGACCCCTCGGGGGGTCGTCAAATTATGTTGGGGGGTCCCCAAATTATCCAATTATTGGAAAATGGAAATGAAGAGTTTACATATAGTACACAATAGTACATGCATACACCTTCCCTAATACTTATATCTGGTTTCAGTATTTATTCATGGTGTATTGTCTCTATATTATTAACGTTATTGTAGCAGTCAATTTATATTGGGGGTCAGGAGGGGGCGGGACGGGGGTCCCGAGACATTCCCAAAGCATTTCCGGGGGTCCCCGGCCAAAAACGTTGAGAACCCCTGCCCTAAAGAACAAAATGGTTGCTGTGGAGCCTATTGACAAATTCCAAGCCTGTTCCCAGGCTGCCCAGGACAACCAGATGTTTGCAAAGGTTGGAAGATTCAAGGTAGCTGTGTTGTTGTTTACAGCCTGACACAATTGATGCATAATAATAACATTGTTGCTGTCGGGCAAAAAACCTTGTATCTGTTTTTACATTTTTCCGTAAATTAATGCCCTGGTCTACTTTATCATATAAGAGTGAAAGTAGTGAAAAGAGCAGATCTACAAGCAATACAAGGCATTGAGAGTATGTGTATAGATTGGCTAGTTTCACTATTTTAAATTGTTTTAAATATAATAAAGGAATGGTTTTGGACATATAGGACTATGAGGTTTCCATTCGACGATGACAATGTGAACTTTTGGTTCTCTCTGCCTCTCTGAGTGGAAATGATGTTCTCGAGGAAGCCTATTCCAGGTATGTGATCACCTGATAACTCCCTTTCCCCTTTATGTATGTTTACCAATTTCAGTTGAGTGAGTAATTTAACCACTTGAACCCCAGAATTCCATGGGGAACATTAGCCTAAAATAGCAGATCTACAAACTCAGCTATAGAGGGGGAAAAGTAGTACAGAGCTCTTACTGTATAGTCTGTATAAGTCAGTGGTACAGAGTGATGAATGATGGAGCTGAAGGAGATGGTTTTCTCCAAAGCACCAGACTGGGTTCAGCACTTTAGTCTTCATTCACAGTAATATCCTGTGTTCATTTGACCCATTTAGACCCATCGAAATTTAAAAAATGTCTTCTAAATCATGACAATTTTCTGAAAAAACTCATGTTTCTATGTCAGTGGTTCTCAATATTTCATGTCAAGGACCCCAAAGATTATATGTAATTTGCCGCCGACCCCCATCTGAAAATATGGACCCCCCCCCCCCAGAAGCAAAGAAAGAATATATATTCAAAGATTTGCGCCGCATTTTCACGATTTTTCAAAAATAGCAGACCTACAAGCTCCGCACTATGAGCTTGTAGATCTGATATTTTTCAATAACTAAAGTATAACATAATGCTTAGGAGTATAGGCTAACTTACCAGTCCAAGGAAAATACAGAAGAGCTGGACCACGTCTGTGTAGGCTACAGAGTACAGCCCTCCAACCAGGGTGTAGAAGATAGCAATGCAAGCAGAGAGGACCACTGACATGTTGATGTTGATGTCCACAATCACACTCAGAGTAGCACCTGAGGTATGGAAAAAAGAGTGGTTAAATAAATGATAAAAGATGCATAAAAAATGCACACCCACGGCCGCACGCACGCACACACGCACGCACGCACGCACGCACACACACACACACACACACACACACACACACACACACACACACAGTAAAGGGGTGACATCATGAAAATACCCCCAGCTCATTTCATATTGTGACTTTCAATGTTGGCAGGATTCAGGAAAGAATCTCTCTCTCTCTCTCTCTCTCTCTCTCTCTCTCTCTCTCTCTCTCTCTCTCTCTCTCTCTCTCTCTCTCTCTCTCTCTCACTAAGTGTCTGCCTATCTATCTTATCCGTATGAACTTACCAAGGGCAGATAAGATGGCAGCAGACCAGAATATCTCGCCCATAAGTGCCGGTATAAAGAGCAGACCACCCATTCGCTTCCCATAGATCTGCTGGAACGGGTCCAACATCGTGACGTAACCTCTGGAACGCATGGGCTTGGCGAAAAAAAGGCCACCTGAACAGGGGTCAAGAACCATAATGCTCTTAAAGAAACATGTCTGCGCTCGAATTGTATACACTGTCGTTAATTGATGTCCAATAAAGGTAAATAAATGCCGCGCGCAAAAGCGCAACTCACCCACAACCAGACTGAGCGCGTATCCAAAAGGTGCCTGCGCCCAAGCCAAGCCACTCTCCGGTAGATACACGTACTCAGCGGTGCCGTTGATGTATCCCCCTCCAACCCAAGTTGCTAAAAAAATAACAGAATGTCAACATTAGCATGGCAATTTCCATTTCAACGCAAATCAGTTTATAGAAAGGAGGCGCTTAAAGTGCAGTATATGCGATCAGTTTAGTGCGTTATGTCTACACATGTCTACACATTTATTTATCCTATATAGTGTATAAACATTTTGCAAATGTATGTAGGCTACACTCTCAGAGTTAAATTAACACTAGACTATCAGGATTTCAGTGTGAAAATTGTACAGTAAGTGTTTGATTATCATCTTATGGGGATTCAGTTGCAAATGCATATCAAAACATGATGTACCTGTCATGGTAAATCCACCGACGAATAAGCCTATGTCTCTCCCACCGACCATGATGGTTTCGCTGCGGTCGGTGCCTTCTGCTTGGCCAGAGTTCTTGTTCTTCCATGCCGCCCAGATGCCCACGGCCAGAATAAGCAGGTAGAAGACCGCGAGAGCCACAATTCCCTCAATATGGACCGTCATAGTCGCTCCCGCTGCGCCCGTCTACAGCTCGGAACTGATACGCCGAGTCCTGCTGAGCCAAAATAAATGTAGCCATTCAAAAAGGAGAGAAAAAGACAAAGTGATATTAAACAACAATCGAATTTCTACAGTCACTCATAGGTCCATGTTCCCAATGTCTCAGATGTCATATGGTTATGCGTAAAAACCGAATTACGCACATTTGTCACCACTTTACATTTCAAAACTCTTAACAGGCAAATCACATTCAGACTTGTATTATATTATGCTAAAAAATATCTAATATAATATTGTTTCAGATCCTATAAATGAACTAAAAGTCGTAAGACACAGATCTGTCCCCTATATCAAAGACAAAAATATCAAAACAACTTACTTGATGTATTTCCAGTCATGAACCGGGCACTTGAGGCAGAATACTATTTTGGAAGAGTGAGTCGTCCGTATGGACATATTATGAAGAGCTGTGACCGTCTGCTCTGCACAGGGACAAACCATCAGAGGAATGCTTGGAGAGATCTCCCATGTGACTCACGCGGGGGCTTATAAGAGCAGGTACCGTCAGTAGTAGTCTCTAGAACACATGCACGTCAGATAAAATTGAACGTCCGTTTTAATGAGTACAATGCAATGCTCGAGAAACACGTCACTGTCCCCAAGATGTAGGCCTATGACGGGAAACGGGGTGGGCACAACACGTGCGCGTCTACCTGCTGTGCTCTCCGAACTCCAATGAATTAAACGACCGAATAAATATAGCAACAATAGCATGAGAGAAAGATGGCAGAAAAGACTATATAGCCTAATTAGGCTAAATCGTAAAACATTACCCACCTTCCAGCAATTCAAATCCAGTTTGAACGAATATTTCCGACTTCCCCGGTTTCAGTGAGTTGGGGTCAACTTTAATGACTTCACCTACCTGAAGTGATCTAATTCAGTCTTGACAAAACTGTCAGGAAACCAATTAGGGTAGACTAGCTCATGTGGAGCGTTGGAGAGAGCTTTAACGATATCGTCTGTGGATAGTGTTGGGAAATCAAAAATGCCGGGCGGAATATAAACTATTAGGCGCTGAAGACAGGCTAAAAGTAAGCGCATCAAAGAAGGTGCATGCAAATCTTTCTCCACACATGCACAGCACTGTCAATATGACGGACCTGTTTGTTTCAGCACCATGGATAGAGTCATTTCTCACCCCACAGTATACCAGTTTCCGGCTTTACACCGGAATAATAATATAGGCCCTATATTATTGTTAAGTGCCTATATATTTTAAATGAAATGTCAGATTTTATGAGGATTATACTGTGCATAGCTTAAACGTTTAACTTGGCATTCCATTATGACAATTAATAGAGCTTTTCAGGTAGACTATAGTGTAAGTGATATTTTTGTATTATAGGCCTACTAAAAAGTTACTGCTTAGTACTAATCATTGCCTTAGAGTGTTTGTTCAATAGGGTCTCCCTGACTCTACATGTAACTCTACCTGTAGAGTGAATAAACTAAAAATACATTTTCAGGTGGGTTGCCAATTAGCCAATCAGCAGAGAGGAATACCCATTAATATAGCCTCAATTGTGTTAGCCGTCCCAGCCTTACTCATCGATCTACGAAGAGAAAATTAGCAATTTTGTCTGCTCACTTCTTTGTGTCATCACTTCCAATGTCACGTGTTTATATATTGTATCCTGCATGAGTTCCTCTCTCCTTTGGATAAAATTGGTATCCCAAGCTGATTTTTTTTTTAATGATGCATTAATTATGTATTTGCGGTCTTTGTTTACAACAAAATTAATGTGAACTTACAAAAAGAAAATCATCATCACAAATGTATATACAGTATATATCCATTACCAACTCACACACAAAATGTCAACCCATCACTAAGGCTATTCCATATATAGTTAACCAACAAAACTGAAACATATAGCTTTTTCATTCGTTTTTTACATGTTCTAAAAATACATAACGCTCTTAAACTACTATGAGCTAAAGAGAACAAGGTGACTCCTGTTAATGGACAAACACCCTTATAGCAAATCTGAATATACAGACCATTTAACACATATTTAGACTTAGACACTTACTTTACCTTTAATAGTTTTTTTTGTCCGATTACGGAATATTTTTTGTATTATTATTAGTCATATATTTTGCAAAACAATAAAGTCATGTTTTTAATTGGACTGTTAGATTTGTACTGGCTGGTTTTCTCATTTCAATGGCTAGATGGCAGATGGCTGAGTAACATTCCACGCCTCTCAAGCTGCATATATGCTGGCTCAATATTGAGACTGAGCCTGTGTGAGGTGATGGGTCTTAATTACAAAACTTCATAAGAAAATGTATTAAGCACTATCTATACCACACTAACTATACCTTTACAATAAAATAAATAAATACATAAATAAAATAAAACGGTTACATAAAATCACTCGTAAAAATGTAGTAAGCCAATTGAATGCCAACATAGAAGTGAACAGTATACCTAGTTCAATACTAACAAGCAGCTGTTGTTGGCAGGTCATATGGTGTTGGAGTGAGGGAGAGGGAGGGAGGGAGAGCATGGGGAGAGAGAAAGAGGGAGGGAGAGAAGAGTTAAGAGAGAGAGAGGGAGGGGCAGGATAGAAGAGTTAAGAGAGAGAGAGGGAGGGGAGGGAGAGAAGAGTTAAGAGAGAGAGGGAGGGGGCAGGAGAGAAGAGTTAAGAGAGAGAGGGAGGGGGCAGGAGAGAGAAGAGTTAAGAGAGAGAGGGAGGGGGCAGGAGAGAAGAGTTAAGAGAGAGAGGGAGGGGGCAGGAGAGAGAAGAGTTAAAAGAGAGAGGGAGGGGAGGGAGAGAAGAGTTAAGAGAGAGAGGGAGGGGGCAGGAGAGAGAATAGTTAAGAGAGAGAGGGAGGGGGCAGGAGAGAAGAGTTAAGAGAGAGAGGGAGGGGGCAGTAGAGAGAAGAGTTAAGAGAAAGAGGGAGGGGAGGGAGAGAAGGGTTAAGAGAGAGAGGGAGGGGAGGGAGAGAAGAGTTAAGAGAGAGAGGGAGGGGGCAGGAGAGAGAAGAGTTAAGAGAGAGAGGGAGGGGAGGGAGAGAAGGGTTAAGAGAGAGAGGGAGGGGGCAGGAGAGAGAAGAGTTAAGAGAGAGAGGGAGGGGGCAGGAGAGAGAAGAGTTAAGAGAGAGAGGGAGGGGGAAGGAGAGAGAAGAGTTAAGAGAGAGAGGGAGGGGAGGGAGAGAAGAGTTAAGAGAGAGAGGGAGGGGGCAGGAGAGAGAAGAGTTAAGAGAGAGAGGGAGGGGGCAGGAGAGAGAAGAGTTAAGAGAGAGAGGGAGGGGGCAGGAGAGAGAAGAGTTAAGAGAGAGAGGGAGGGGGAAGGAGAGAGAAGAGTTAAGAGAGAGAGGGAGGGGGCAGGAGAGAGAGATTTTCTTCACTTGAGATGGAACTATTAGGCCTATAGGAGAAGAGTCCAATAACCATCACATTAACACCAACAATAACAAAATAAACAATATTTTATACCACTTTTATTTAAGTAATACATGCATGCATGCACTTGAATAAATGCATTATAATGCAGCCTATCTGAAAATATATTTAATCTAAATATAACCTGGTGTTGGTTAACTAATTGAACAGTTTTTATTATTTACTGCTCTGGAATGCAGGCATGTGCAGAGAGTGTTAGAGAGGCAGCTAGGGGCTGAAATCCCATAAGAGGGCACTTGTTTTTGCCAAAATAGCGAAAATAGCAGGTCTAGATCTGCTATTTTCGGGGCGCAACCCTGCACTCTTTATCTACTGGAGATGCGGTGTATACAACATGGATTTCGAAACAAATTAGTTCAGGAGACTTCGGGAAAAATAAAAACAATTCTCCTGAGGCTGCCTTCTGGGATGGCATGGAAAGGAGAGGAGTGCATTTGCATTTCTTTCGCCATGCTGCATTCGTGGTCTGGAGAGTTGTTTTACAGACGGGTAAAAGGGCAGGGGCTGATGCCCCCTTTGATATCTATGTGTGCACGTCCCTGCTGGAATGCTTTTGTGAATGCCACAGTCTGCACGGTTGTAAGATGAGTGTCCCTGCATTGTTTGTAACAGGCAGATGTTGGTATTGCAGGGCATGTCTGCCTGACGCACCTCCAACGGTGCCTAAGCACCAGCTGTAGGGTCTTCAGCTGGGAGCCATCCTGGCCTGGTGTTATAGTGTTGGTGTTGGAACCTCTCGGCCACTTCCGCTAGGCCCACTTCAGCCATGCAGTACCTAAATACCAGCTACATAGTCATCAGCTTATATGAGAGCCATCCTTCACTGATGTTTCGCCCCTTTAATCTATCTATCTATCTATCTATCTATCTATCTATCTATCTATCTATCTATCTATCTATCTATCTATCTATCTATCTATCTATCTATCTATCTATCTATCTCTCTCTCTCTCTCTCTCTCTCTCTCTCTCTCTCTCTATCTATCTATCTATCTCTATCTATCTATCTATCTATCTATCTATCTATCTATCTATCTATCTATCTATCTATCTATCTATCTATCTATCTATCTATCTATCTATCTATCTATCCATCTATCCAACTATCCATCCATCCATCCATCCATCCATCCATCCATCCATCCATCCATCCATCCATCCATCCATCCATCCATCCATCCATCCATCTATCTATCTATCTATCATATATACCCAAGTCCCATCCAAAACATGACCTAGACTAGAATAGTTTTCTACTTGCAATGGGTAACACATTCTAAATAAATGCATTTTCAGTACTCCCCTACAGTTACACACAACACACACATTGTGTACCATTTTGGGTGATGTTGGGTGATATTATTATTATTATTACAATTATTATTATTATTATTATAAGTATTGTTATTATTATTATTATTATTATTATTATTATTATTATTATTATTATTATTATTATTATTATTATTATTATTATTATTATTATTATTTTCTTAGTTTACTGTCTGACATTTTTGTCAGCTCTATTATTATTATTATTATTATTATTATTATTTCTTTTTTATTTGGTTCTGTAAACCAATAGGGTAGGCAATTATACGCTTTTAGCTTCAGCCTACACCTTTTCGGGCCACTCAAGTGTCTGTATAATGTATTATGTATTGTTATACATGTGAAAGGTTCGAAATAAACTAAACTAAACTAAACTAAATGTTTGGACAAACTCGGTAGGAGTATAGCAAAAAGTATGTTTTGCAGGAGGAAACTTGTCAGGAGGAAATGGGGGAGTTGCGTAATGATCCAAGGATTCCAAAGGAAAACATAATTTGGAATGTAGGCCTATTATGACCTACGGTTCAAGATTTATAGGCCAAAATATCTGCCTGTTATAGCGCCCATTAGCCTAGGACATGCATGGGCAACTGGCGGCCCGGGGGCCACATCCGGCCCTCACCTTCACTTAATGTGGCCCTCGGGTTAATATCAGAATACTGATATACTATTGATTTCAGCTGCTACAATTCCAAACATGGCCCGCTTTAATTACTTCAGTCTATATGACTACCGCTATATTAGTAGCTGAATTACTAGTATTTGAATTTTATTGTCTTCTTTTTATGTCAAATGCATTTGTATTTAAGTTCATAAAGTTAACATAAGTATAAATGCATTTGAAATGAATAAAAAAACTTTTCAGGATTCCAATTTAAACACAGCAAAAAAAAGTCAGGATTTAAATTCAAATATAGCAAAAATAGCTGATCTACAAGCTGAAAACGCGTTGCAGTGCGACACGTTTTGAGCTTGTATATCGGCTATTTTTGCTACGACAGAAATGTGCAACGTGGCCCTCTGGAGTGAGTGTGCTATTATAGTGGCACTTGATTTGCAAAATGTAGGGTATAGGGTATACCATTTCTTCCATGGCCTATAGTCACCAGTGGGAATGTGCGTGCAAAGTTTCACAGGAAATTTAACCTGATGATAAATAGACATTCTGTATTGTTTGGAGTGTTAAGAATGTCTTGTCATTACAGACACAGTTCAAATGGTTCATTACCTTTAGTCTTATTTGAGTTGTTCATAGTAGTAACCTCAACTGTGTCAATATGACCTTAAACTGTGATTTTCATCAAAAGCTGAGACCATATCATTGCAACCCTGTGCTGCCCAGGATCCTGGTACGAAAAGATAAAGGTCAGGTCATCCAGAAGATCTCTCTCCCTTGCAGGGAGTGACTTAATTATATGTAAACTGTTGCTTTACTCTGTATGTCTCAGAATGCATAAACCAATTTATTGATTACTTTGTATTCTCTTCTCATATTTGGCTCCACGTCACGCTCGCTAACTTTAACTAAATATTCTAGACTCAAGATTTCCCTAGCTATCAACTATGTTCCTGATTTGAGACATTTTGTTGGGCCCCTCCTGCAAACTTAATCTAACGTGAGTAGGGCTCTTCCTCAGCTATAATAAAACTATGATGCTCTTTCCACATGTTGGTTCGCTGGGAAACATGTGTATGTACACAGACAGTTTTTAAGTTGCTTGATTCAAAATTAAGATATACATTCATTTTTATCACACGTCCATTGAACTTCAAACTCGTTCAAACTCGTTTTAAGTGCAGGTTAAAATCCTGCCGAGATCTATGTGATACTCAGCTTTACAGTATGCCATGATGGCAAAAATGTATTGCTGACAGTGACACCATAGGATTATGTAAATAAGACAATTGTACAATTTGTACAAAATACTGCTGCTCGCCTACTATACATAAAGAAGAAAAAGAAAACAGCTTTTACTTACTCTTCCTGTGGATGACTTATTACTTGCAAATTTCTTCAATTATTACACTGCTTTATTAAAGGTTTTATTCTTGTCTGCCTTGTTGAGGGGCGCTAGCCCCTCCTATGCACAGCTTTGTGTGTATGTCCGTATGAGCACGGAATGTGTTTGTAGCACGGAATGTGATGATTTGATTGGCTGAGCACGGAATGTGATGTATGATGATAAGAGCGGCCCTCACTTCATTTTACTTGATTTTTTGAGTGGTGTAAACCACTCCTACAACTGGCTTTGTTAGTCTGTCTGTCTGTCTGTCTGTGCTCAAAAAATGAGCATGGTTGCTACGGTCACCCAGTTCACCAGGGTGTGATTTCATTACATCAGACCACAGCTGATCAGGCTATATAAGACCTTACACCACTCAGTTCACACGGGTGTTATTTTTACTATTCCCTTAGTTGATTGATTGATTGATTACTTTATTGAAAAATAAATTTCAAAAGGATAGAGTCACAAGAAAGCCGTCAGGCTTGTTTCCGTTGTGGTCCTCTTGGGGAAAGGGGAAGGGGAGCAACAGTACAATACAGATCAATCATTTGTGCTATTCATCTATTCTACACTAAAAAAGTCAGTATACTTAAAATTAAAAATTAGGACATGTTATCGGCCAACCATCTTTTTAATGTGGATTTAAAGTTTTCAAAGGAACTGAAGGCAAGCCATTCCACTGAACTGCTGCCGAGTATAGGAATTATGTTTTTCCCATATTGCTGTGAAAATGGCAGGGTTTGAAATCAGTAGGGCTCCCTCTGGTGTAGTGCCTGTGAGTATCACTAACCTTTGAAAAGTAGTCGCTGAAATATTTGGGTGCTACATTATTTCTAATCCTGTGAACTAGACACATTTTAAATTGGGATACTCTCTCCTCCACTTTAAGCCACCCCAGACTGGTGAAGTGGGCAGGGAGAAGGTGAGTTCTAGGATGCAATTTAAGGATCACTCTAACCAATTTATTTTGGGAGGTCTTGAGTTTCTTCTTGAGGGTCATAGAAATGCCAGTATACCAAGATGTACAGGCATAGTCAAAGTGACATTGTACAAGAGCCCCAGCCAGGATCTTTATGGTGTTTGTATCTAAAAGGCTGGATATTCTAGCTAAAAATGCTGTTCTTTGGCTTACCTTTGAAACTACTTTTTGTGCCATATTTTCTCCTGAAAGCTTGTTGTCCAAAATGCACCCCAGGTAAGTAATGGATTCCTTGGCTGTCACTTCAAAGTCCCCCACCACTATTTTAAACCCAGGAGACTTATTCAGTTTGTAATTTGACCCAAAAAGAATGGACTCAGTTTTACCGAGATGGAGAGACAGTTTGTTGTCTGATAGCCAGACACTAACTTTAAGGAGTTCAGCACTAAGTAGCTTTTCGACCTCTGTTTTCTTCTTATGAGAGACTACCAGTGCTGAATCATCCGCAAAAAGAAGTAAGTTGCAGTCAACGGCTGACTTCATATCATTGACATATAATAAAAAGAAAAGTGGACCTAAAATCCTCCCCTGGGGGACCCCACTTGATAGAGTTAGTTAAACTTGTAATGGAATGCATATTATCCTATTTTGTACTTTTGTACTGTTTGCCTACCGTACAGCCCTTTAGCCCTGTACATACAGTATAGAATGGACAATAAGTAAGTATAAAAGTTGAGTTGAAATGGAATACTATTAGCTTGACTAGGAACACATCCGATTAGTCAAAGTATGTATTCTGATGACGGATTACAGCGTGTGTGCGTGTGTGACGTGCGTTCGTGTGTGCGTGTGTGTGCATGCCAGATGTGCCATGGCTTGTCTTTGATGTTCTCCAGACAAACTAAAAGCAACTGTGACACCTTGATGTACATGTACATACAGTGCTTCGTACAGTGCTTCGCAAGTCAGAATGATACATATACAGACTATATGACAACCAGGTATAGTCTGGTGACCACTGGAGAGGCGGGTGACAGCCGGAATGTAGACGGCACCCCGGGTGAGCAGTATGGGTTGCATCCTCTGTGAGGAGGAAGCCCAAAAAACCTTCGGTGAGGCCTTTAGGGGGGCCATTCGAGCCGCAAGCGGAGCCTGCAGTACCACCGTTAAAATTACCACCGCTGAAATGCCCTTGAACAAGGCATCAACCACTACGATGAAATGTGTTCTATGAGCAGGGCCTGGCTGGAAACAAGTTCTTGAGCTTAGCCCAGATACCCTGGGTAAATATAGATTTCATTTCATTTCATTTCATTTCATTTCATTTCATTTCAGGTGGAGCCTGCAGAACCATTGCAGCTCAAGAATCCACCACTCCTGAATGAAGTGTCTAGTGCTGGGGATCTGGTGCAACGCACAGGTCCTGGCTGTACTCCTGGTGAGAGCAGGAGTGGACCTGGTGAGACGTAGGAGGGGCCCGGACTGGAGTCAACCCACAGAGCCTAGTCCCTCCACTTGCAAGAATTGTGCCTCCCAGTCCCAGCAGAGTATTTCCGGAGTGGTCCCAATTGATTGTGTGGCCCTGGTCTTTCCCTAGTGTGTCTGATCGAGGGTAGCTACTGGGATGTAAGTCGGGACTTGATCACCCGAGTGAGGGGTATGATGTTCGCGAGACCCGAAACCCTGATGACCTTGGGACACATCACTGAGGATACGTCCCGGTTGCATCCATGCGATGTATTTTCGTTCTGAGGTATTTTGACTCATAGGAACAAACTATGTGACAACCAGGTATAGTCTGGTGACAGCCGGAATGCATTACTAAGTATTGAGGGTTTAAGTTGTTAAATATCTGAAAACACACATTAACATGAATCCAATATGTAGATCCAATATGTAGAATATCTGAAAATTAACATTAATCCAATATGTAGAGCTGCTTGCATCACCACCTCTCTTTCAGCTAAGGCCCATTAGCGCTCTCCACTGGCCACTGCAGGCACGACCACGAGCACATTAGAATCAGAATCAATTTTATTGTCACAGCCTCAGGTGTATCGTGTATGGATTAGGAATTATGGATTGGTTAGCGGTGAATGATTTATTATTACTATCAGAGATATTCAGCACTTATTTTAACAAATAATAAACGTACCCTACCTTTAAATAATATTTTGAATGCAGGACTTTTACTTGTAACAGGACATTTCTTTCTACATTGTGATATTGCTACTTTTACTGAAGTCCACTCCACAATCAGCTACTTCTTCTGAATGCAGGAAAGATGGGAACTAGGGAAATCTGGGCACCATTTTTGCTGTACACAACAAAGACACCCTGAATCTCTGGATTGAGCATGAGTCGGTCAAAACCTAACCTGACTCCGCCAGATGGGGCAGCAGAGAGTCAAAACCATGCTCAAAACGAACGCACCCCATAGAGTATATACGCACCCTCATGGAACACTGTGGTTCGATCCCCGCCCACAGCAAACCGAACCAACCAGCGACGTGAAAACAGTACCACGTCGCTGTTTGGCAATTGGTCAGAAAGGTGACCAGTCGGCTAGCAGAAAACACCCCCACCTGACCAATACGTATTTGCTGTTCGTCTGCTGATTGGCTGAGGCGATGCCACATGTTTACATCTGTTAGGAAAAATACGAGTAAAAATAAGGGAAATTAAAGGTATGTAAACGGCAGTTTATATGCTATAATACGGTATGCTTTTTTATAAATAAATAAATTCGATTGTTAGGCTATAGACCAGCGATTATGTGCAATTCATATAATGTGGCGTTTTCTGTGTGGGATCTGTTGTATCTGTACTGTACCATGTCCAAATTGTCCATGTGTGTTGTTAGTTCACTGTGTATGTGAGTGTGACTGTGAGGTATGTGTTATGTCACTGTACTGTATGCTGTCTCCATACCGTAAGCACAAATAGCTGTCCAAGAATCAATCCAAATGTATATACAAATCATCAGATGTAACTATTTGCTGAGCCTAAAAAGAGGAAATAAACATAGCCACGTCACCAACACTGCTCGCAATGCTGCCTCTTAATTTTCAACAACCTGTAAAGAAAACAGATTTTAAATTGACCTCACCTCAGTGCTACAATACACTATGAGGTGTAGCAGAGACACACAGGAAAATAATATAACTAGAAAAAGTTCCCTTCTGGGCACAGGTCTCCACCAGGAGGATAGGGGTGTGTGTGATGTTTGGCAAAATGTTTAGGAATAATATAAACATGTTTTTTCTTTTTTCTTTTTTTTGCAACAATTTTCTTCATTTTGTTGAGGAAATGCAGATCCAGATCACTCATAGCATCTCTGATAGAATTCTGGATGAGCAGGACATGTGCAGAATTTTGTACAAAATGGGCCACTCCTGAAAACTTTGGAAGGCAATCTTAATTAGCCAATCAGTGTAGAATCTGAGAAATCCAACAGACTCGTCTTGATCAACATAAACAATGTGTTTTCCAGAAATCGGCCTCATGGTGGCGCTATAACCGGCAGATGTGGAGGGATGCAGGGAAAATGTTTTTCCATAGCCTCTAGGGAGTGCGCATACATAAGTTGTATACAGATCGATGCAGTTATAGGTAAAAACAGGAATTGCCCTGTTATAGCACCACCGTGAGGCTGATTTGGGGGAAAAAAGAGTGGCATGTCATCCTCGGCCTAGTGGAAATGTGCGTGCATAATTTCACAGAAATTGCACACTGCGTTTGTGATTTGTGGCATTTTGTTCGAAACGGACCAATCATGTGAGATTTGGAAGCCAATCTTAGCCAATCAGGATGGAAGATGGGAAATGGTGCAGATTCGTGTTGATCACATGACTATGATAGTGTATACCGAATTGTGTGATGTATGGATAAAATGTGTACGAGTAATTACAGAAATGTGTTTTGCCTAAATCGGCCTGATGGTGGCGCTATAACAGGTCATTGAGGAATATTTGGGGCAGAGGTTCATCGTTGGCATCCAGGGAGTGTGTGCGCAAAGTTTGGCATGGATGGGGCCAACAGGGCCGGAGATTAGCTGGTAACGGACGGACGGAAGGAAGGAAGGAAGGACGGACACACACACACACACACACACACACGGATTGAGTGCAAAACATACTCTCTCCCCATGCCTGGTGGAGACAATGATAAATGCATTCATACAATTTCCAACATAGTCCTATATTACACAACCAAAATGACAATATAACAACAAGATAATGAATCAAGCTCTTTGAGTGCTATGTCATCTAATGTGTTAGATGATAGTTAGGTCTTACACTAGCATGGTGTAACATGGCTGCTCAACGAAGGCTGCCCTTGTTCTTTATAAGTGCAATCTGATATTAATTGCTTCCTCTCAAAGTCATCCACACCTTCTGATCATGACTTGCTTGTGCCCTGTGCTTATTTTGATGTCATAGGTCAAGCACCACACCAATGAGAGCCACATATGACCTCATATTAATTTGATCCACGGGGTGTTGTCTTTACTTTATTTTATTTTACAGAAATATTTTAGTGGAAACGTTTTTACTGGGGGGAACAATAAGTCATCTGGTGGGGGAATGACCCACAAATCCTCCCCCCATAACACAGACTCTGAACTCTGTTAGGTCAGTGAGTTGTGTCTACTCTGTACTGTTTTTCAGGGACATAATGGGGTACAATGAAGATACTGAGGCCCTGACTACCAAACTGGAAAATACTTTAATCTCCTATCACAGTCTGGAGTCGGATCAGTGGAGGGTTGCTAAAATGACGGTAAGTGGGAGGCGCATACTGTAGATCAGAGGTTCCCAAAAAAGGAGAAAAAGACAAGTGGAATGAAATATTTATATTACTACAGGTAGCCAGTTCTTCTGACCGTGCTGAAATGAGCATGACAGCACAGCACACCTAGCCATTTATAAAAGATTTGAGAACGGATTAATCACATTAGAAATATAATCGGTTGTGCGGATTAGTTATTAGACAGAGTTTTGTCAGAGCAGCAGCATTATTGGCTTAGGAATGGAACAAAAAGGGCAGGTATATGCTCCTGTATCTTTCAGTTATTATGGTTCTCAACGGGCGTGAAAATTAAGGCCCAGAAACCTAACCCTAACATCCCACCTAAACCTAACTTTAACCCTCTTAGTACAGGAAATCTATGGAAAATACAGGATCAACCTCTAACTAATTGCAAAAAAAACGAACTCAGCTGATTTTGCATCTTCAATATATCCTGAATAACAGAAAGAAAGTTGTCTGGAATTGTCTGAGGGGAAAGTGTTGAAAATAGCCTGTACAGTGTGGCCACCATTGACATCCTATTATAAGGTCATATTTTCTAAATGTCCTTATGCTTTAAGTAGCATGTGACATATCAAACTAGGGGGTTTTCATGATGCTGAATCCATTCCAAGCATTAGTTTTGCATAAAAACACTCATTGGGCTAAATTTGGCCATAGCAACTTGCCCAAATGTGCTGACCTCATTACATTTTGGCAAGTTGCTATGGCCAAATTTAGCCCAATGAGTGTTTTTATGCAAAACTAATGCTTGGAATGGCTTCAGCATCATGACAACAACCTAGTTTGATATGTCACATGCTACTTAAAGCATAAGGAAATTTAGAAAATATTGCCTTATAATAGGATGTCAATGGTGGCCATACTGTACAGGCCATTTTCAACACTTTCCCCTCAGACAATTCCAGGCAACTTTCTTTCTGTTATTCAGGATATATTGAAGATGCAAAATCAGTTGAGTTTGGTTTTTTTGCAATTAGTTAGAGGTCAAATTACATTATTACTGGACCCAACCCTTAACGCACCCCTCACCAACCTTAATCCGGTCGTTTTAACGCACCCCTCACCAACCTTAATCCGGTCGTCTTAATGCACCCCTAACCAACCTTAATCCGGTCGTTTTAACGCACCCCTCACCAACCTTAATCCGGTCGTTTTAACGCACCCCTCACCAACCTTAATCCGGTCGTTTTAACGCACCCCTCACCAACCTTAATCCGGTCGTCTTAATGCACACCTAACCAATCTTAATCCGGCCGTTTTAACACACCCCTCACCAACCTTAATCCGGTCGTATTAACGCACCCCTCACCAACCTTAATCCGGTCGTTTTAACGCACCCCTCACCAACCTTAATCCCGACCCTACTGATTAGCATACATTTTAGGGTTGGGCCTGAGTTTGAGAACTCTACTTCAGTATAAAAAGGTTGGGAACCAATGCTGTAGATCAGAGGTTCGCAACCACTGCTAGTACCACTGGTGGGCTCTCCAGCTGTGCTGAAATGAGCATGACAGCACACCTAGCCGTTAATATAGAATATTTGAGAACGGATTAATCACATTAGAAATAGCATCAGTTGATGATATCAGCTGATTAGTGATTAGACTGTTTTGTCAGAGCTGCAGCATTATTGGTTTAGGAATGGAACAAAATAGGCAGGTATATACGCTTGTGTATTTTAACATCAGTTATTATGGTGGTACTGAATATCTTCTGAGGTTGTACTTCACTATAAAAAGGTTGGGAACCAATGCTGTAGAATAGATGACTGGACAGTCCGGTTCTATTCTGCCTGGAGAGGAGTTGTTTCGGTGTCTCTCGACACTGTCCTGTGTTGGCTATATTGCTGGCTAACCTCATGCTTCTTGTGTTTCAGAAAGATGTAACCGTTTGGCGGAGACCGTCTGAAGAATTCCACGGCTACCTGTAAGAAAAGCTTGTCCATTGGCATCATTGAAAAACAAATTTCTCCTTTGGAATATTGTTAGTAATAGTACTATTCATAATATGTTTTCCTCTTTGCATCATTTTCGGGAGGCTCTTTGGCCTAAAGTCATTGTTTTAAAGGACAATAGCAGTTACCTAGCCTGGAATCCAGACTGATTTGCTCCGTTCGGCTGAAGCAAAAAAAAAAGTAAAAAAATGCTGAATGAGCGCCTCCGTCTGGATTCCAGGCTACTGTATATTATTAGTTAGTCCAGGAAGCCATCGGATTCCATGCATTTCAGTAGGGTATGAAAGTCACCTTGCAGGGTCTTGAAAATCACTTGGGACAAGTCTTAAATTATATAATTATAAGTAAGTAAGTAGGTCTTATTGTCTGTATCAGCCGAGCAACAAGGGCCCATATGCTCATCCCCTGCTCCTAGTACTTACTGCATGTCTTAGGTCACATTCCCACCTAATACTTCGGTAGACTCGATGCGAATGGGCGGAGAAGTTGGGATTCTTGCATATTTAATTTGCTGTGGTCTGCCTTCACACTGCGCTGTCATCCGCAGCAATTGGAAACGCAGCATGGGGGACCTTTATCAATGTGTTCCATTCATAAACTAGCCTACACAGTGAAATCTATGGTGATAACATTATACTCATAACATGCATGTGTCGTGCCGTCTGGGACTGGACCCCCCCCTCTCTCTCACTATACGCACGCAGCCACGCACTGTTCTTTTGGGCATGGAGGCACAGCGCTGAGCGCACTGATATAACAGACAGCAGCGCAAAATGTTTACAAGTTTATCGAGATGAAAGTCCCTACTCCCCAGTCCCTCCCCACACAGTGACAGCACTCCATGTTTACGGCACGCACAGACAGACGGACCAATAATTATCCGGATATATTTATGAACTTAAGATTTTCAGAAGTTTTGAAAGTGGGTGTCAGCAGGTGTTAAATTCTGCTTGTAAAGATATTAACACCCCACAAGTTCCTTGTTACTGCAAGACCTATATGTTTATCTTGGTTTTCAAGTATTCTGCTGCTTCTTCCAGGTATAAAACTGAAGGTTTGGTCAAAGACAGTCCCAGCAGAATCATAGATTTTATCCGACCTGGCCCTTGTCGACTGCGATGGGACTCACTGATGACTTCAATGGACATCGTCAATACCATTGATCAGGTAGTTATTATCACTGCTACTACAAGTAATAATAGTACTGCTAGACAGTCACCACTGAGGTTGGCATTTGCAATGGAAAATGGTGGTTGATAACTTTATTTGTTCACAAAGACGATGAGAAAATAGAATTGAATCAATCCCCCAGAGTCCCCTCCTTTATTCTCTCCACATCAAATATCTTTGCCCAAAATAGCAGATCTACAAGTTCACAAAGCTTCGCAATATGACATGTTGTGAGATTGTAGAACTATTTTTGCCAAATGAGGGATGCTCTAGGTAGGATTCATGTGGTTAAATGCTGGTGTCTTCAGCTTTTGTCCAACCGCGATGAGATTTCAAACGCCTCTGTCTTCTACTTCCATGTTTTGTGCCTGGAATGAACTCCAGCATCTCCCAGTCTGAGAATTCTAGCTAATCATCTCATCTGCTGCGATTACATTTAGTGTAGCGTACAATTCACTAGTCAATTTCAGAAATAACTATTTTAAGTGTGTGAGTTGATTTAACTTTACATTTGCCCACATATCATCACAAATATCATCAAAACAGACTGTGCTGGACAATGAGAAAATAAATCACACCACATGGAAATTATAAACAATTAAGTTTGCACTTTGAGCTTGCATGAACGGCAGGAGAAAAAGTGCTCCTGGTGGCCTCCGCACGCACGCACGCATGCACACACACACACACACAAACGCGTGCGTGCGTGTGTGCGCCTGTTTTGATATTACTCCTCCAGTTTCTGTCCAAAAATCCCGCAAATCGTTACACATTATCTCTATAGTCATGTGTTCAAGCCGGATCTGTCCGATATTTCATATTCCATCCTAATTGGCTAACATTGGCTTTCAAAGTTTGCAGGATTGGCCCATTTTGAACAAAAAGCCACAAATCATGAACACAGCGTGCAATTTACGTGAAATCTTTCACAGACTTTCCTACTAGGCTGAGGAGTATATCCCACCCATTTCACATTGGCCTATTATAGCGCCACCAGGAGGCCACAATCTGACCTGCCCTGGTGGAGACCTGTGCCCCGAGGGGCATTTTATCTAGTTTTGCCATGTATTAGACCCAACACTGATCAACAGTCTATCAACAATAATGACTAAATGAATACTGTATGTCTGTCTGTTTGTGCCTGTCTACAGAGTAGGTGTGTGATGCGTTATACAACAGCAGGTCAGCTGTGGGGTCTGATCTCTCCCAGGGAGTTTGTGGATCTGTCCTTCACCACGTCCTACAAGACTGGTCTGCTGTCATGTGGTGAGATGGAACAAATAGATGCATTTAACCACGTAAACGGGCTATCTTCTACGTTTGTTCACCTACAGTACAGTCCCTGTATTATGCAATGCCCAAAAAAGGGACGCTAGTGTTCATGTGGTTAATGGACCCTAACTTCATTCCCTTAGTTTAATAACATGGACACTGCAGGGCCAACATCAAATTCCCAAATCTGTTAAAGGGATTGTGACATAAAAATAAAAAAAAGGTTTCTGAGCTCAATTGCACCCAAAAAACCTGAACTTTTAACATTCAGTAGATTTTCTGTGGTCTGGGGTTTTCCGGCTCAAACGAGTGCTCTGGTTTTCCTGCTGTTTGTGATGATGCCTGCAAATCCCATATACTGTATGTCAATGGGATTTGCCAGCAGATGCCACTGTTTTCACTGTTTTGCCTATTTCCATTGCAGCTCAAAAGGCTTCCAAACTGCAGAGAAAACTCCAGACCGCAGAAAATCCACTGAATGTTTAAAGTTCAGGTTTTTTGTGTGTCATTGAGGTCATAAAACCTAAAAAAATAAAATAAAATAAGATTTATGTCAAATCGACCTGATTAGATTAACCAGTCTGAAACCTTTTAACAATATGGCTGGCCATGTTTCCTTCATTAACTATGCAACCAGCCACAATAAAATATCACCACAATGTTACATTTTTAACCATTCACATTATGTATAGTATATCATGCAGTTTATATATTTATATACAGTATGTTGATATCTGATATTTTCTGTTTTTACTTTCTCAATTTCTTTCCACCTTTCTTGAAATTGCAGTGGATGTAGAGCAAATGATTTCACACAGATTTGTGCATGTTTAAACCTGTGATGTGACAGTAGGTTGAGTGGAAGGAAGGGATTCACTCAACTCGTCCGGGCGCCTTCGTTTCACTCCACAGGTGTGAGTGTGGACGACCTGTCGGTTGGTGAGCGCCCAGGCGCCGTTCGAGGTTTCAACCATCCCTGCGGCTGGTTCTGTGTTCCTGCGTGTGATGAAGATGGAAGCTTGCTGACTGGTTACGTTCAGACTGAACTGCGGGGAAAGATTCCTCAGAGTGCCGTAGATGCTGCCATGGGGAACACCTTAGTGAACTTCTACACAGACCTCAACAAGGTCCTCAGAGAATGACCGACTTCTTCTGCTAACTGGCTCACCATGACCACTCCATTAGTCCCAACTGGTGCTATTGACAGTTGCGATACTCCCGTAGACCGCCGTTGTAAGTGAAGAACATTCATATACGATATTGAATAATTTATTCCCGAAACCAACTTATAGTCATTTGGAATTTGTTTAGGTGTAACAAGAACAAGAGGATCAACCAATAGTTCAAAACACTACTTGGTCAAAACATTGAACGCTCACGATGCATGAACAACGCAAGCTCATAGTGTCGTTACTCTCTTTCAAAGGGTCTGGTCCCAACTCCACTGAAAGACGGGTTGCCTAGTAACAAACAACACATCATTGAATAATGTACAGATCACAGTTATTAAAGTCATACTGTGTCACTTTTTCAATTAAACAAGTTATTTTTCTTTCAATGGTATATTCTTCACAATAACCATTCCACATAATGTGTTATTTTACAACTTCGTCAAAAAAGCCCTTGTGGGTGTAAAATGGTAAATGCAGTTATATACTGCCTTTCATTGTCTCCACCAGGCCGAAGGCATGGGGAGAGATGTATGTTTTGCACTCCGTCCGTCCGTGTGTGCGTCCGTCCGTCTGTTACCAGCTAATCTCCGGCACCGTTAACCCGGTCGATTTTGCACACACTCCCTGGATGCCAGCGATGAACCTCTGCCCCAAATTTTCCGGAACGGCTTGTTATAGCGCCACCAGGAGGCCGACTTTTGTAAAAACACATTTTTGGATATTACTCCTCCAGATTCTGTCCAAAAATGTGTGTTCAAGATGGATCTGTCCGATATTTCATATTCCATCCTAATTGGCTAACGTTGGCTTTCAGAGTTTGCAGGATTGGCCCGTTTTGAACAAAAAGCCTCAAATCATGAACACGGCGTGCAATTTACGTGAAATCTTTCACAGACTTTCCTACTAGGCTGAGGAATATATCCCACCCTTTTCACATTGGCCTGTTATAGCACCACCAACAGGTGGATTTTTGCAAAACAAAATCTTTGGAACAAAATGCCTCAAATCATCCAATTGCCATCCAAGGCGTAAGAAGAAATGGCACCCTTTTCACATTGTTCTATTATAGCACCACCAGGAGGCCACAACCTGACCTAGCCTAGATAAAGTGCCCCGAGGGGCACTTTATCTAGTTCTCCCATCATATACACACCGACACCAAGCTGCTCATCGGGAGCTGTTAGTATGATCCCCGAGTACACTATCTCAGGGAGAACCGGGGATCGATCCTGGAATTCCCCAATCAGCCGCTCTACCTCCTAAGGTCTGGCCCTGACACTTGCACCAAAATTATTATTTATAATGTACTTACTTAAGATAATACATGCCGTTTCTGAAAGCCTTGCTTTAAAAAATAACCTTGGTTCTAGGACACTAAAGCATTTGTTTTGGACTGGTACACCTGTGGCTTTGTTTTGAACCAAATTCTGGGAATCCCAGACAATGCTACGCCAAAAAGACTGTTAAAATGGAAGTTGCACAGTAGGACTTTTAATGAGATTGGATGACATAGGGAACAAAAATGATCTTGCACTGATTATTTAAGAAATCTATATATAATTTTATTCAGATACATTTATTTTGTTTTTTCCTTTTATTTAAAAATAAAGGAAATACACTCCTTTAGCATACTGTACATGTGTTTTGTTCCTACTCTAGTGTGATTGTGAGGCTTCTAGAAATTCTGATTCAAGGGTGTTTATTGTCAAAAAATACAGTACAGGTAGTTGCCTCATTATAGGCAGTGTAATCATTGCACTTCAAGCTACCTCAGTGTGTATAACAATAAATTAAGTATGAAATAGGATATAAAGATCAAATACAATGTCCTGCAATAAAATGGATGTTAAATAAAGGTAAAATGTTCTGAATTAAGAAGAACAGACAATCATTTATTAAAACACTAAAAACTTTGTCTTTCATGGTTTTGATGACATATTATAGTTATCGTTTTTCTGGATTTATTGTCAAACCATGAAAAACACAATACGACATACCATTTCAACCATTTTGTGGTTTAAAAAAAGTGATGATTTTCTTGAGTGGTGCAGCCACTCCAAGGAACAGCAATGTGTGTCTGTCTGGCTGTCCCTATGTTAGTAACAGGTGACAAAGTGGCACTGTTGAGCTTCACACTGCACTGCTGCATGATGGGAAGCTACAGTACAGTACAGTATAGGGACACGGTAACTCTGTCATTTCTCGACCGTTTCGGACATGCACATCTATCCAAAAAATCACACCCGTGTGAAGTGAGGGGCGCTAATATATTAAAGTCTAACTCATGTTGATTAGGTGATGTAATGGTGATGTAAAACAAACATTAATTTCTAAAAAGGTAGCACATCCAAACATTAAATAAACGGCAGACAAAGTACTCACATTTCCATTTATTTATTGGCACACACCAAAAAGGTGTTTGTGCGTATCGGCTATGCAGCCTTCATCAGATCACCTGCTCTGATGAAGGCTGCATAGCCGAAACGCGTAAGCGTACGAAACGCTTGAATTATCCTCTTTCTATCTGCAAAGTGTTTGTTTCATAACAATCCACCGTAGACAATTTGTTATGAGCTACTTTCTGTCAAGAAATTCCTTGCAGGTGTTTCTTTTTTTGTTTGTTTTGGAGTTGGATGTCACTCAACGGCCCTGCGTACAACCTGTTTTGATTTTGCACATAAAGCAGGAGGTAGCAGAACGTTGCTTTGCTGAAAGCGAGCGCTTCCAAGCTCTAACACTTTCTTGACAGAAAGTAGCTCTTTGCCGATAGAAAGAGGATAATTAAGCAATATTACACGAGAGGGTGTGGTTTAACGTGATTATTGCCACGACAGTGATGCGGTCAGGAACGAGACGTAGTCGAGTTCCGCAAGCATCACTGAAGTAGATATAGCTTTATAATTTCAAGGATCCCCAATTTGATATGCATCAGGCCTCAGACCTGCATTTGATACAATTATTTTTGTGTCTGGGACCCAAAAATGTAAAATCCTGAGGGCCCTATTTTAACAGCTGAACCTTGGTGCATGGTCTTAACTTGTGCGGTGTGGTCACATGCTCATTCTCAGTTTGTTGTTAAAGAATCCCAATGCGTTCCGTTAAGTAGGCCTACTGCTAGTACTAGAGCTGCACTGAAAATATATATTTTTGTTCTTTTCTATTTATTTATTTTTAACCATTTTTAACACATTATTTCACCCGGTGGCAATTGTCTAAGCTGTAATCCTGGGCGCTCTCCCTCTGCCAACCTGGGGAGAGCCCCGGACTGAGCTCATGCTTCCTTCATTGCATAAGTGTGAGCAGGCTGCTTCTTATCACCTGACAGGGGGAACCTTTCGTGTCAACGATTGCGACACATTGTGAGCTTGTGATCTGTTATTTTAGCTTCTTTTGAATTTGAATCTTGAAAAGTATTTGGGTTTCTGCCCGATAGCTATGCACATCCTCAATAACAAATGGTGTCCTGTCCTCCATGACATCCCAAGGACACACAATATTTTACAACCCAATAAAAAAAAACGGGGAAAAAAAAACGTTGATAAAAAAGGGGGTCCCGTATGGTCATGAAGTCGACCATCTGGACGACAAAGCACTTCCTCTTTTTTATCCTTCTTGTTGGGCAGAACATGCTGTCCTTAGGTGAGGGCACTCTGAACTACGTTCCTCCACTTCAACCTCTTGTAATAAAGGCTTATTCCTCCCTTTTTGTGGTGGACACTTTCCGTGTCCTTATCCATCATGTCCATTGAATGCTGGCTTGGTGGTCCTCAATTCCTCCTTCTGGAGCTTGTGTCTCAAGAAGCATTTTCCTCCCTCCCTCCTTGTCTCTTCCCCCTCCCATGTCCGGTTTGCTCCCTCCTTCTTTCTATGAATATGAATATATATGAATATTATTCATCACGTCTTGACTATGTTTGGTTTACTTTTGCAAGTGACCTTTTTGCCTTGTTTAGGAGTCATCGTCAAGGCTTGACTTGCATGTCTGCAGGTCTGTAACTCTAACAATGTGTTACTTGAAATCACTGCTCTACAGGACTCCCCGCCTTCCTGGCATTCCTTTGGGAGGATGTTACCACCAGCTTCAATCTCTCCAGGCCTTTTAGCAGCTGGGAGAGGTCAACTTGACTTGGCCTCAGTTATAATTGGGTAGGTTTGAGGATCAACCAGTGTCTTCCGTGTCAGATTCAGATAGAAAACACTGTTCAAACCGTCGGGTCTGGGGTCCAACAGTTGGAATGGACCCTCACGGGTCTGTGGAGCTACAGTAAATAGGTCTGTAACTCTAAAGCTAAATGAAGGATTTGACATTGATTCAGGACTAGACATGGAATGAGAGAGTGGGTGGCTCCTAGAAGCATCTAGGGGTCGTGGATTCAAAGCTGTTCCTCTCTGGTGGATTAGTGGTCTTTGAGGAACCGGCAGAACATCTAGAACAGTGGTTCTCAAATTTAAGGATCCCCATAACACTGAGTGTACAGATGGAACCAAATGGACCCTTAAGGTTCTCTTGCTCTCGGAGTTAGTGACATGTAAGGGTCCATTTGGAACCCCCCCAAGGGCCCCACTTTGAGAACCTCTGATCAGCTTCTAGCCCCCGTGGATTCGGAGTTGCTCCTCTCTGGCGATGGACTGGTCTTTGAGGAACTGTTTTATGTTGTTGCGCTGATCTCCCTGCAATTGGATGACTTCACCGTACTCTGGATGTTCAATCACCGTCCCATTGCAGGCAAAGTTCTTCTTGAAGGCCTTGACAAGTTTCTTCTTGTCATATTGGGCGGCAATGCCCTGGACGGTAGTGATCATCTTCCTACCATTGCGCTGCTGGATTCTGATGTGGATGTAGTCCTCTCTGCCGGCTGGAAGGAGAACACCATCATCTGCAAATGGGTCAAGTACCTGTAGGTTCTGAATAGCGGACATACACCAAACTGAGCTTAATTAGGGTTTCACAGTTAACAGTAATATTCAGTTTGCTAATGTGTCTGTTGTCCGTCTGTTAGCTGGCAGGTCGGGGGGCTCTATAAATGCAGATAATTTGTGACGACATACACAAGCTATGGTAGCTGCTTTGAGAGAAAACATATGTGAGACTGGTTGATGTGAAGTCGTCGGATAGGTGGTTTTCCAGAACCAACGACCTGACATATAGGATATACTATGGGCATACATGTACAGTATATGGATATGCTGTTG
Source organism: Electrona antarctica (assembly GCF_951216825.1). Taxonomy (NCBI): domain Eukaryota; kingdom Metazoa; phylum Chordata; class Actinopteri; order Myctophiformes; family Myctophidae; genus Electrona; species Electrona antarctica. The sequence goes on along the minus strand of NC_136808.1, from coordinate 43,991,254 downwards.
TCCAGAACCGCTGATCCGACTGATATGCCCATATATGGGCATATACTGATGCCAACAGAGATCTCTGTAGATGGGCATGATGTCACTGCATATTGCTAATGATCTTATATAGCCCCTCCCCCAACACCACGCTTGGCTTGCAGACAGACAGTGTAATAAGCATAATAGTAGTACTGGTGCTGAGCTGAACTAATCGACAAAGCAATGGAAACGTATGATTACTACACGATAACTGCCAATGGCTGCGTAGAAGGAGAGCCAGGGACGACTGTGAAGGAAGACGGTCAGGACCAGAGCGAAGTCGAACTGTCCGAAGGTTCCCTCCAGGACCATCCAAACAACGTGCCACCAGTGAGTGACAAGCCTCCTTACTCCTATGTGGCCCTCATCACCATGGCCATCCAACAGAGCCCACAGAAAAAGCTCACTCTACATGAGATCTGCAAATTCATCTGTGACAACTTCCCCTACTATAGAGAGAAGTTTCCTGCTTGGCAAAAAACCATTAGTCATAATTTGTCTCTCAACGACTGTTTCATTAAGATGCCCTGGGAACCAGACACCGGCAAGGGCAACTATTGGTCTACGGACCCACAGTCATTGGACATGTTCAATGATGGAAGTTTTCTTAGGAGGAGAAAACGTTACAGGAAGAACCAGCCAGGTGTTCTCAAAGACCAAGCAGCCATGGTGCCGTACAGCTTTGGAAACCCCTATGGGCAGCCTTACGGCATCCAGGCAGCTGCCTACGCCCACCCTGCCACGATGCAGTATGCTTACGTCTCACCCGGCGGCCCCACCGCCACCTCCACCATGCTCCCACAGCCTGTTATGTTCGTACCCTCAGCGGAGCTGAACGGAAAAGCTTTCAACACGGCTTAGCTCTAAACTGCGACTTCAGCCCAACAGCCTTGAGTGTGGCAGAGTGGCTCAGAGCCTCTGCCTGAAGCATTGGTGTCCCTTCCCGTGTGGGAGACAACCTTCCCGTGCGGGAGACGACCTTCCCGTGCGGGAGACCTTCCCATGCGGGAGACCTTCCTGTGCGGAAGACCTGAGTTGAATCCCAGACATTACATGAGCACAGTGTCAGAGATCTAGTCAGGAGCCCTCAAGTCAACCGCATCGTCTTTGATGCTGTTTCTCTACGTCAGGCCTAGGGACCACTGTCGGGTCCAAATGGACCCTTACGCCCCAGGTGTGTACAAATGGCAGCATTTGAACACGTTGCGTTAAACAAGCACTGAGGAATCCCCATTTGGATATGCATTAGACCGCACAAGGACTATAAAGGAAACCCTTCAGTGTCGTGAAACGGATTCCACGGATTCCACGGATTCTGGATTTGTTTCCATACGCTATGGCTCGGTTTCAAATATGTTTTTTGGTTGTTTTTTTTTAAACGTTTTTTAATGGTGTACTTCCCGTTCAGGGGTGGTTCTGCTTAAAATGGAAAGTTTGGAAAAAATGGAAAAGATGGAAAAGTCCATGGCGGAACATCACTGGGGTTCAGGAAAGTTTCAGGTTATGGGGCGTTCTGGGTTAACCTTAGTTCTAGTCGAACAGCACAAGTGCTTTTGCGGGACAATGCACACAGAGGGCCACCGTCTTCTCTGACAGTTCCTATGGTCACTGAAAACAGTCAGCAAAAGTGTTAAAGGGGAAATCTTTTGATGTGCGTTAGCCACTCCAACGTCTGGCTTTACGTCATATGGCAGCTAAGGCTATGGACTATGTTTGTTTAGAGCACTTTTAACAAACATAGAGTGGCAGCCACATCTATGGACATTTAAAGTTTGTTTAGAGCACTTTTAACAAACAGAGTGGCAGCCAAGTCTATGGACCTTTAATGTTTGTTTAGTGCACTAAATGTGATGTCATGTGGCAGCCAACTGAGCCAAGTCTTTTAATGTTTGTTTACAGCAGTTAAAGAAACATTACCAGGCACCCCTCACTACACACAAGTGTTTTAGATCATTTGGACCACACACGAAGGGTGGGTGTAAAAGGTATTCCAGATTTTTCCTCCTGGGGTTGTTTTATTGTTTTGTTTATTTTCCATTCTTTTTGAGGGGCATTAGCCCCCTAACGTCTGGCTTTGTGTGTTCCGCCCGTGACGGCATGTGTATGGCCAAGTCTATGGACTTTTAGGACGCATTTTGTTCCATACAAATTTTCAGGTTAAGTCAATGAGTCATGAGACAAATGATGTCATGTGATGTCTTTGTGTACAGGTCATTAAAAGGTGCCCCTCACTTCACACAAGTGTGATTTTCGAGGGGTGCTAGCCCCTCCTATGTCCAGCATTGAATGCCATTGACAATGAATGGCCAGTTTTGAGTGTTTGTGTAAACACAAACATTGCGTAAACACAAACATTGAAGACGAAGGTGAGGATGCAAATTGTGATTGGCCAGAATGAGGTGATGTTAAGAGTGCCCCCATGCACTTTACACAGGTCAGGTGTTTACCCCAGAGGCCTGAATTTGGCTAAATATATAACAAGACGTCACACCTGTGTGAAGTGAGGGGCGCTCTTATCATCGTGACATAAAATAAACACTATGGCCTCTGTTTTTGTCCATGCTAACCCCCTTATCCCTAAACTACTTTCCCCCTTTTTTCTTTCTTTTTTTTTTTTTTTTTTTTACTATTTTGAAAATAGGTTCTGAATAGTTTAACTAGCCGATCTACATTGACATGTTGTGAGCTTGTAGATTGGCTATTCTAACTATTCAAAAATGTTTTTCAAAATAGCAAAAAACAAAAAGCCAAAAAAAGGCAAAGTGGTTTAGGGATAAGGGGTTTAGCATGTAAGAAAATCGAGCCCTATGTCTATTTCCTCAGGCTCAGACACTGAAAATTGTCCATTCATTGTCAATGGGAATGTAATTAAAAGTTTGTGCATACACACCAAAAGCTGGATATAGGAGGGGCTAGCCCCTCAAAAATACCTTTTACACACACACACATGCACAAACACGCACATGCACGCACACATGCACGCACACTTGACACGCGATACCAATGATGTTTTGTGTAATGGTGTGCTTAGCAGAGCTGTCTCCTTTGTTTTTTGGAGGACCTGTTGTCACTGTGTCTCTCTCACCTGGTCTACACACACGCACGCACACACGCACGTGCAAAACGTTTGGGAATCCCTGTTTTACTTTGTTACTGTGAGGGTAGACATGAATAACTTTGTTTGCTGCTGCCTTTTACTGTGGCCCATTTTTGCCACGGTCGACATGCAACAAAATGAGTGGACAATAATATTATCACAAACACAAAGAGCTAGCCCTGAATGACCAGGGAACTGGTTCCATTTGTACACTCTCATAAGGCCCCTTTTCCACCAAAAGAACGTTGCTTCTAGAATTGGTTTCATTCTAGAGTCTTCAAACCTTAAAGATTGAGTGCCACGATTTTTTTCCACCCTAAAACATGATCATCAGGTATTATTACTTGCGCAAGCAGAGCGTGCAAGTAATGTTATCAGTCAGGTGCTACGATGCGTATGTCCCTTAGCAGCATATGATATGACGTCATATGTTGGCACGGTACATACGGAAGCAGACCGTGCAGGTATGCTTTCCGTCATGCTACCAAGCGTATGTCCCATGACGTGATGAAGATATGTACCAATGTCCCTTAGCAGAATATGATATGACGTCATATGCTGGCACGGGACATACGGAAGCAGTCCCTCTTACGGGATTTCAGCCCCTGCCTCTCTAACACTCTCTGCACGTCCCTGTTGGCCTCTAACATCCAGAACTCACCATAACCCCTTACAGCAGGCCTAGAGTGGGATGGCTCAGGCCTCAGGCCCATGTAGCAACGCTGCATTCACTCCAGGCCTATAGTGGGATGGCTCAGGCCTCAGGCCCATGTAGCAACGCTGCATTCACTCCAGGCCTATAGTGGGATGGCTCAGGCCTCAGGCCCATGTAGCAACGCTGCATTCACTCCAGGCCTAGAGTGGGATGGCTCAGGCCTCAGGCCCATGTAGCAACGCTGCATTCACTCCAGGCCTAGAGTGGGATGGCTCAGGCCTCAGGCCCATGTAGCAACGCTGCATTCACTCCAGGCCTAGAGTGGGATGGCTCAGGCCTCAGGCCCATGTAGCAACGCTGCATTCACTCCAGGCCTAGAGTGGGATGGCTCAGGCCTCAGGCCCATGTAGCAACGCTGCATTCGCTCCATTCGGCACAAACAAGGGACTAAATTATTTTCGCTCCTATGCCACCAAAATGTGGAACGCCCTACCAACAGTCATTAAGACATGCAAATCCCTTGACTCCTTCAAAACCGATCTCAAAGGGCACCTACGGACGGCTGCAATTCGAAACTGGCCCCCGTAAAATCTGAATCCCCCCCCCCCACCCCTTTTTCCCCTCACTGTAGGCCTATATGTTTCTTTTCCCTTTTTACCTGGTGAATTCCTGTTCTGTTCTTTGGCTATATAGAAGTGTATATTTGTACGTCTCTAAATGTTTTGATGAATTGAACAAGGTGGACCCTCTTGTAAACAAGTGTGATGCTTTATTGGGTCGTCCACTCACAGTTAACAGTCTTTGTATTGAGTTGTGCTTGAATTGTACTGTAATTCTGCAAACTAGTCTGTTAATAAATACTTCAATCAATAATCAATGCAACGCAATGGGCCTGGTCTTCAAGATGCAAGGAGGAACACTCCAAAATGTGGAATGCATGTCCAACAAACATCAAAAAGTGTAAAACTCTTAATACCAGACATTTCTATTATAAATAGAGAGAAAGTAAACTCCTTTCATATCAAGTACACCTTGTTGTGATATTTTACAATATTCCAAACGACTACATAATTGTGTCAATGGCTACTTTATGAAAATATAGGTTTAGCAATAAGATCTGTAGGCCTACTGTACATATAGCCTTTGTTTATCAAAAAACTTGGTGTGGTTCAGAGTGTCGAGTAGGAGAGTAGCGACACGCTTTGATCTTGCCGCAAAGCGGGTGCCTATGGGCTATAGTTCCACACATTGCTCCTATGGCTGGAATTATCCCATTGAGATAGAATGAGCTCATAGAAGTAGAATGAGCACTTCCGCATTACATTGTTACAATGGTAGTCAACGCTAGTGTCGCCACTCTCTTACTAGATTACTCTGGTGTGGTTTTACTTTGAAGGCCACTACATTAGCTAGGACATTAGCCGGAAGTTGGCTAGCTGTCAGTTGCTGAGCATATAGTCAAAGATGGTCTATGTATGAAGATGGACGAACTTCATTGGAGCCACTAGAGGCGCAATGGACTACAAATCCTACACATGGTCTATGCCTTGTGATGATTGGGTCCAGTATTTAATTAGTTCAGTGACCGGAATACTAATACTAAATACTACTACTAATAATAATAATAATTAATAATAAGGAATGGTTCTCCCATTGGAAATGAATAGACCAATAATAATAATAATAATGAATGGTTAACATTCTTCCCGTCTCCTAATATTGTCCCCGCCCCCTTCACGCAGATACAGGAAGTAAAGTGTAGTTCGTGCCTCTTGCTAATCCTCCTCTTGGTCAGTTGGGTGGGAAACAAGTTGACAACATTATAACTTCATGCTAGTAGAGTCAGAGTAGACACTTTGGTAAGTATCTAACCTTATTGGTCGATAACATTATTCACACACGGAAATGCGATGTGTTACAGTCGCTAAATGTTGTTTTTAGTCAGCGGTTATGTTCGCTAGATTAACGCCAACACCTAAAATTGTTGTTGTTGTTTGCTAACCGTTAGCTGTTTTAGCACACTGAGGTGAGGTCGCAGTTCACAGACAGGGACGGTATGTTCAACATAACTTAATGCTGTATGTTTTAGCTTTGATTGATTGAAAAAGCTATTAAGAGTTTGTGGAATGGGTACTACTGTTGAACTGTTCAAGGAAAGTACATGTCAATACAAAATCTGCTAAGAGGGTAAAACCAGAAAAAAACACTAAGACTTGTTTACACGAGGTTCCTCCATTTAACTCATCAGAACATTTAAATAGATATAGACACTTCTGTCGTCTAGGTGACATGTTGTTAATACGCATATTACATTATTGTGAACACTTGACTTAACAGTTGGCTAAAATCAGTGTCTACACTTGCCTTTTGTAGGATGAAATGAAATGAAATGAAATCTATATTTACCCAGGGTATCTGGGCTAAGCTCAAGAACTTGTTTCCAGCCAGGCCCTGCTCATAGAACACATTTCATCGTAGTGGTTGATGCCTTGTTCAAGGGCATTTCAGCGGTGGTAATTTTAACGTGTCGGACGGCTGATTCGAACTGGGAACCTTCCGGTATCTAGACCGCGCCGCTATCCGTTCGGCCACCGCTGCCACAATGGATGTCTGTCTGTCTGTCTGATAGATGGATAGATAGATGGATAGAAGTATTTATTATCATTTTGCAGAATGGGTTAATTTAACATGAAAGCACAACTCAATACAGAGACTGTTACTGTGGACGACACACTGATAGAGCATTACACTGGTTTACAACACGGTCCAATTCATCAGAACATTTAGAGACGCACAAATATACACTTCTATATAAAAAACACGTAAGGAGGTAAAAACTAAGGAAACAAATACAGAAAGGGGGTGGGGGAAAAAAATCTAGCACACACACACACACACACACACACACACACACACACACACACACACAGAACTGTGTTGTCTCATTTTGCTTTGAGACTGTTAATCACATGATGTCCACCATCAGCCTCATCATTGATGAGAAGCAGGTTGTTGTAGTGTTACAAAGTCCTGGCAGGGTCCTGCCCAAGGAGATCTGCGTCCTCCATGCTGCATATAGCAGGGCTCGGGAACAACAGGTTCCCTTCCTGCCCAAGGAGATCTGTGTCCACGCTGCACAGTGATGTAAATAGGTTTTCAATGTAATGAGTCCCGGGATGCAGGTATGGTCTTTTAGATGAGTCCCAGGGACATTCAACGAGTCCCTGCACTTCAACGACGTTAGGAGTCATATTTTGCCATTTTTACAAATTGCAGCATTTAACTCCTATTTCATTTTATATGGTTATAATGTGGTTATATTCATTTGGAAAACAGAAGAAGAAATTATTATTATAACTAAAGCTAGCAAAATAAACTAGAATAAAAAGTATAGTACAGTAGTGCATCCCGTGGATGCAGAGGTCGTTGTTTTATTGCGTCCCTTAACTATAAACTACATTTTGGGATGCAAAATGCACCCTATTTTAATCTCTGGCTGCATATAGCAGGGCACAGGAACAACAGGTTCCTGCTCAAGGAGATCTGCTCCACGCTGCATATTGCAGGGCTCAGGAACAACAGGTTCCTGCTCAAGGAGATCTGCTCCACACTGCATATTGCAGGGCTCAGGAACAACAGGTTCCTGCCCAAGGAGATCTGCTCCAGACTCCAGCTTTTCACCAACGTCCCGGAACCTACAATTTGAACCGTCCCAAAGTGAATGTCCCATTTATTTATTTTTTGTTCATGTCATTCTAACCATTAAAGACTTCCAGCATTGCTTTTGAAAGTGGCAAGGAATCATAATAGGTATCAAGGTATCATAATAATCCTTGATAAATGCATCAATCCTTGAAGTAAATGCCTTCTTAGAATCTTTATATCAGCCCCAGAGGGGTAACATTTTGGAGGGGTCGCAAAGTAATGAAAATCTGAATAAAAATATACAGTAAATCCATGTTTTCTAAGTTAATATTTTAGTAAAAGTACAGTCACAATACAGAATATTTAGGTAGTTATAGTAGGTAACGGATGCACACGTCTGCGTGTGTGGCACTGAAAACGTAGTTTTTCACTGACGTGCGTCAGAACCTCAGGCTCAGACACACATCAATGCACAGCCTCAACGTGTCCACTGATCTTCTATAGAGCTGATCAATGCACAGCCTCAACGTGTCCACTGATCTATAGGGCTGATCAATGCACAGCCTCAACGTGTCCACTTTGTACACGTTGAATATCTTACCTACAGCAGGATGCATCCACCACATTGTTCCGTCCACAGGCTGTTGAGAGCCACTGTTTCATGTACAGTATTAATTACAGTTTCCTTAATCCTTACATATATTAACTTTTGGCTGTTGTCATATGGACGTTGTACATCTCCTTGTTGTTTCAGTAGTATAAGGACAGACTCAGTATGGGCGTTTAGTGTTTATTGTGGCCCGTGCCAACCATTCCATTCACAAGTTCATTGTCAAGTTCAAGGATACATCTGGTTACAACCAGGGAGCGCTGAGCCTGTGTGTTCTCTCTCGTTTTATTTTCTTCTTTCTGTTGCAACATTTATGCGGCGCTGCTAGTCTCATGCTGCCCGTACTGTAGGTGCTGCTAGTCTCATGCTGCCCGTACTGTAGGTGCTGCTAGTCTCATGCTGCCCGTACTGTAGGTGCTGCTAGTCTCATGCTGCCCGTACTGTAGGTGGTGCTAGTCTCATGCTGCCCATACTGTAGGTGGTGCTGCTAGTCTCATGCTGCCCATACTGTAGGTGGCGCTGCTAGTCTCATGCTGCCCATACTGTAGGTGCTGCTAGTCTCATGCTGCCCGTACTGTAGGTGCTGCTAGTCTCATGCTGCCCCGTACTGTAGATGGTGCTAGTCTCATGCTGCCCCGTACTGTAGGTGGTGCTGCTAGTCTCATGCTGCCCCGTACTGTAGGTGGTGCTAGTCTCATGCTGCCCGTACTGTAGATGGTGCTAGTCTCATGCTGCCTGTACTGTAGGTGGCGCTGCTAGTCTCATGCTGCCCGTACTGTAGGTGGTGCTAGTCTCATGCTGCCCATACTGTAGGTGCTGCTAGTCTCATGCTGCCCGTACTGTAGGTGGCGCTGCTAGTCTCATGCTGCCCCGTACTGTAGGTGCTGCTAGTCTCATGCTGCCCGTACTGTAGGTGCTGCTAGTCTCATGCTGCCCCGTACTGTAGATGGTGCTAGTCTCATGCTGCCCCGTACTGTAGGTGGTGCTGCTAGTCTCATGCTGCCCCGTACTGTAGGTGCTGCTAGTCTCATGCTGCCCCGTACTGTAGGTGCTGCTAGTCTCATGCTGCCCCGTACTGTAGGTGGTGCTGCTAGTCTCATGCTGCCCCGTACTGTAGGTGCTGCTAGTCTCATGCTGCCCCGTACTGTAGGTGGTGCTAGTCTCATGCTGCCCATACTGTAGGTGCTGCTAGTCTCATGCTGCCCGTACTGTAGGTGCTGCTAGTCTCATGCTGCCCGTACTGTAGGTGGTGCTAGTCTCATGCTGCCCGTACTGTAGGTGGTGCTAGTCTCATGCTGCCCGTACTGTAGGTGGTGCTAGTCTCATGCTGCCCGTACTGTAGGTGGCGCTGCTAGTCTCATGCTGCCCGTACTGCCCGTAAAAATAGCAGATCTACAAGCTCATAGTGCGGCACAGAGAGCTTGTAGGTCTGCTATTTTTGAGAAATCGTGAAAATGTAGTGCAAATCTTTGAATATATATATATATATATTTGGAAAATATATATTTTTTTCAGAGCGAACGCTTTTAAATCAAATCTTTGCTTTTGGGGCCGGGGGTCCCTGGAACAACATATTTTCAGATGGGTGTTGGCGACCAATTACATATAATCTTGGGGGTCCTTGACATGAAAATGTTTGAGAACGTTTTTTCAGAAAACTGTCAGGATTTAGAAGACATTTTTTAAATTTCAACGTCAGGCCTAAATGGGTTAAGTCCCAAAGAGATATTTTATAGTCCCTGGGACGTAGGGACCCCCTTAGTCTGGAGCCCTGGCATATAGTATTTATTAGTGCTGCGCAATGAATCGAAAATAGATCGAGATTGTGCAGCACTACTGTATTTGGCTGTCCAATTCCATTTTAGTTAGTTTTTGTTTGGTTTTTCATAAATATTTTCATGCCTGACAAATTATTTTGTAAATCATTTACAATAGCTGACTGACAGTCAGGTAGGCTGAACAAATAGTTATGTTTTCACTGTCAACTTTGAGACTTATGGATGAAAAGAGCTGTTCTATCTCCCACACACACCTTTTATGTATTAACTTTTATAACAATATAGTTTTATTATTGCATATAAGGTTAAAGGTTGTTTACATCAACATTTCAGAACGGCCGTAACCCCAAGGAGGTAAAAACTAAGGAAACAAATACAGAAAGGGGGTGGGGGAAAAAATTCTAGCGCGCGCACACACACACACACACACACACACACACACACACACACACACACACACACACACACACACACACACACAGAACTGTGTTGTCTCATTTTGCTTTGAGACTGTTAATCACATGATGTCCACCATCAGCCTCATCATTGATGAGAAGCAGGTTGTTGTAGTGTTACAAAGTCCTGGCAGGGTCCTGCCCAAGGAGATCTGCGTCCTCCATGCTGCATATAGCAGGGCTCGGGAACAACAGGTTCCCTTCCTGCCCAAGGAGATCTGTGTCCACGCTGCACAGTGATGTAAATAGGTTTTCAATGTAATGAGTCCCGGGATGCAGGTATGGTCTTTTAGATGAGTCCCAGGGACATTCAACGAGTCCCTGCACTTCAACGACGTTAGGAGTCATATTTTGCCATTTTTACAAATTGCAGCATTTAACTCCTATTTCATTTTATATGGTTATAATGTGGTTATATTCATTTGGAAAACAGAAGAAGAAATGATTATTATAACTAAAGCTAGCAAAATAAACTAGAATAAAAAGTATAGTATAGTACAGTAGTGCATCCCGTGGATGCAGAGGTCGTTGTTTTATTGCGTCCCTTAACTATAAACTACATTTTGGGATGCAAAATGCACCCTATTTTAATCTCTGGCTGCATATAGCAGGGCACAGGAACAACAGGTTCCTGCTCAAGGAGATCTGCTCCACGCTGCATATTGCAGGGCTCAGGAACAACAGGTTCCTGCTCAAGGAGATCTGCTCCACACTGCATATTGCAGGGCTCAGGAACAACAGGTTCCTGCCCAAGGAGATCTGCTCCAGACTCCAGCTTTTCACCAACGTCCCGGAACCTACAATTTGAACCGTCCCAAAGTGAATGTCCCATTTATTTATTTTTTGTTCATGTCATTCTAACCATTAAAGACTTCCAGCATTGCTTTTGAAAGTGGCAAGGAATCATAATAGGTATCAAGGTATCATAATAATCCTTGATAAATGCATCAATCCTTGAAGTAAATGCCTTCTTAGAATCTTTATATCAGCCCCAGAGGGGTAACATTTTGGAGGGGTCGCAAAGTAATGAAAATCTGAATAAAAATATACAGTAAATCCATGTTTTCTAAGTTAATATTTTAGTAAAAGTACAGTCACAATACAGAATATTTAGGTAGTTATAGTAGGTAACGGATGCACACGTCTGCGTGTGTGGCACTGAAAACGTAGTTTTTCACTGACGTGCGTCAGAACCTCAGGCTCAGACACACATCAATGCACAGCCTCAACGTGTCCACTGATCTTCTATAGAGCTGATCAATGCACAGCCTCAACGTGTCCACTGATCTATAGGGCTGATCAATGCACAGCCTCAACGTGTCCACTTTGTACACGTTGAATATCTTACCTACAGCAGGATGCATCCACCACATTGTTCCGTCCACAGGCTGTTGAGAGCCACTGTTTCATGTACAGTATTAATTACAGTTTCCTTAATCCTTACATATATTAACTTTTGGCTGTTGTCATATGGACGTTGTACATCTCCTTGTTGTTTCAGTAGTATAAGGACAGACTCAGTATGGGCGTTTAGTGTTTATTGTGGCCCGTGCCAACCATTCCATTCACAAGTTCATTGTCAAGTTCAAGGATACATCTGGTTACAACCAGGGAGCGCTGAGCCTGTGTGTTCTCTCTCGTTTTATTTTCTTCTTTCTGTTGCAACATTTATGCGGCGCTGCTAGTCTCATGCTGCCCGTACTGTAGGTGCTGCTAGTCTCATGCTGCCCGTACTGTAGGTGCTGCTAGTCTCATGCTGCCCGTACTGTAGGTGCTGCTAGTCTCATGCTGCCCGTACTGTAGGTGGTGCTAGTCTCATGCTGCCCATACTGTAGGTGGTGCTGCTAGTCTCATGCTGCCCATACTGTAGGTGGCGCTGCTAGTCTCATGCTGCCCATACTGTAGGTGCTGCTAGTCTCATGCTGCCCGTACTGTAGGTGCTGCTAGTCTCATGCTGCCCCGTACTGTAGATGGTGCTAGTCTCATGCTGCCCCGTACTGTAGGTGGTGCTGCTAGTCTCATGCTGCCCCGTACTGTAGGTGGTGCTAGTCTCATGCTGCCCGTACTGTAGATGGTGCTAGTCTCATGCTGCCTGTACTGTAGGTGGCGCTGCTAGTCTCATGCTGCCCGTACTGTAGGTGGTGCTAGTCTCATGCTGCCCATACTGTAGGTGCTGCTAGTCTCATGCTGCCCGTACTGTAGGTGGCGCTGCTAGTCTCATGCTGCCCCGTACTGTAGGTGCTGCTAGTCTCATGCTGCCCGTACTGTAGGTGCTGCTAGTCTCATGCTGCCCCGTACTGTAGATGGTGCTAGTCTCATGCTGCCCCGTACTGTAGGTGGTGCTGCTAGTCTCATGCTGCCCCGTACTGTAGGTGCTGCTAGTCTCATGCTGCCCCGTACTGTAGGTGCTGCTAGTCTCATGCTGCCCCGTACTGTAGGTGGTGCTGCTAGTCTCATGCTGCCCCGTACTGTAGGTGCTGCTAGTCTCATGCTGCCCCGTACTGTAGGTGGTGCTAGTCTCATGCTGCCCATACTGTAGGTGCTGCTAGTCTCATGCTGCCCGTACTGTAGGTGCTGCTAGTCTCATGCTGCCCGTACTGTAGGTGGTGCTAGTCTCATGCTGCCCGTACTGTAGGTGGTGCTAGTCTCATGCTGCCCGTACTGTAGGTGGTGCTAGTCTCATGCTGCCCGTACTGTAGGTGGCGCTGCTAGTCTCATGCTGCCCGTACTGCCCGTAAAAATAGCAGATCTACAAGCTCATAGTGCGGCACAGAGAGCTTGTAGGTCTGCTATTTTTGAGAAATCGTGAAAATGTAGTGCAAATCTTTGAATATATATATATATATATTTGGAAAATATATTTTTTTTTCAGAGCGAACGCTTTTAAATCAAATCTTTGCTTTTGGGGCCGGGGGTCCCTGGAACAACATATTTTCAGATGGGTGTTGGCGACCAATTACATATAATCTTGGGGGTCCTTGACATGAAAATGTTTGAGAACGTTTTTTCAGAAAACTGTCAGGATTTAGAAGACATTTTTTAAATTTCAACGTCAGGCCTAAATGGGTTAAGTCCCAAAGAGATATTTTATAGTCCCTGGGACGTAGGGACCCCCTTAGTCTGGAGCCCTGGCATATAGTATTTATTAGTGCTGCGCAATGAATCGAAAATAGATCGAGATTGTGCAGCACTACTGTATTTGGCTGTCCAATTCCATTTTAGTTAGTTTTTGTTTGGTTTTTCATAAATATTTTCATGCCTGACAAATTATTTTGTAAATCATTTACAATAGCTGACTGACAGTCAGGTAGGCTGAACAAATAGTTATGTTTTCACTGTCAACTTTGAGACTTATGGATGAAAAGAGCTGTTCTATCTCCCACACACACCTTTTATGTATTAACTTTTATAACAATATAGTTTTATTATTGCATATAAGGTTAAAGGTTGTTTACATCAACATTTCAGAACGGCCGTAACCCCAAGGAGGTAAAAACTAAGGAAACAAATACAGAAAGGGGGTGGGGGAAAAAATTCTAGCGCGCGCACACACACACACACACACACACACACACACACACACACACACACACACACACACACACACACACACACACACACACACACACACACACACACACACACACAGAACTGTGTTGTCTCATTTTGCTTTGAGACTGTTAATCACATGATGTCCACCATCAGCCTCATCATTGATGAGAAGCAGGTTGTTGTAGTGTTACAAAGTCCTGGCAGGGTCCTGCCCAAGGAGATCTGCGTCCTCCATGCTGCATATAGCAGGGCTCGGGAACAACAGGTTCCCTTCCTGCCCAAGGAGATCTGTGTCCACGCTGCACAGTGATGTAAATAGGTTTTCAATGTAATGAGTCCCGGGATGCAGGTATGGTCTTTTAGATGAGTCCCAGGGACATTCAACGAGTCCCTGCACTTCAACGACGTTAGGAGTCATATTTTGCCATTTTTACAAATTGCAGCATTTAACTCCTATTTCATTTTATATGGTTATAATGTGGTTATATTCATTTGGAAAACAGAAGAAGAAATGATTATTATAACTAAAGCTAGCAAAATAAACTAGAATAAAAAGTATAGTATAGTACAGTAGTGCATCCCGTGGATGCAGAGGTCGTTGTTTTATTGCGTCCCTTAACTATAAACTACATTTTGGGATGCAAAATGCACCCTATTTTAATCTCTGGCTGCATATAGCAGGGCACAGGAACAACAGGTTCCTGCTCAAGGAGATCTGCTCCACGCTGCATATTGCAGGGCTCAGGAACAACAGGTTCCTGCTCAAGGAGATCTGCTCCACACTGCATATTGCAGGGCTCAGGAACAACAGGTTCCTGCCCAAGGAGATCTGCTCCAGACTCCAGCTTTTCACCAACGTCCCGGAACCTACAATTTGAACCGTCCCAAAGTGAATGTCCCATTTATTTATTTTTTGTTCATGTCATTCTAACCATTAAAGACTTCCAGCATTGCTTTTGAAAGTGGCAAGGAATCATAATAGGTATCAAGGTATCATAATAATCCTTGATAAATGCATCAATCCTTGAAGTAAATGCCTTCTTAGAATCTTTATATCAGCCCCAGAGGGGTAACATTTTGGAGGGGTCGCAAAGTAATGAAAATCTGAATAAAAATATACAGTAAATCCATGTTTTCTAAGTTAATATTTTAGTAAAAGTACAGTCACAATACAGAATATTTAGGTAGTTATAGTAGGTAACGGATGCACACGTCTGCGTGTGTGGCACTGAAAACGTAGTTTTTCACTGACGTGCGTCAGAACCTCAGGCTCAGACACACATCAATGCACAGCCTCAACGTGTCCACTGATCTTCTATAGAGCTGATCAATGCACAGCCTCAACGTGTCCACTGATCTATAGGGCTGATCAATGCACAGCCTCAACGTGAGCACTTTGTACACGTTGAATATCTTACCTACAGCAGGATGCATCCACCACATTGTTCCGTCCACAGGCTGTTGAGAGCCACTGTTTCATGTACAGTATTAATTACAGTTTCCTTAATCCTTACATATATTAACTTTTGGCTGTTGTCATATGGACGTTGTACATCTCCTTGTTGTTTCAGTAGTATAAGGACAGACTCAGTATGGGCGTTTAGTGTTTATTGTGGCCCGTGCCAACCATTCCATTCACAAGTTCATTGTCAAGTTCAAGGATACATCTGGTTACAACCAGGGAGCGCTGAGCCTGTGTGTTCTCTCTCGTTTTATTTTCTTCTTTCTGTTGCAACATTTATGCGGCGCTGCTAGTCTCATGCTGCCCGTACTGTAGGTGCTGCTAGTCTCATGCTGCCCGTACTGTAGGTGCTGCTAGTCTCATGCTGCCCGTACTGTAGGTGCTGCTAGTCTCATGCTGCCCGTACTGTAGGTGGTGCTAGTCTCATGCTGCCCATACTGTAGGTGGTGCTGCTAGTCTCATGCTGCCCATACTGTAGGTGGCGCTGCTAGTCTCATGCTGCCCATACTGTAGGTGCTGCTAGTCTCATGCTGCCCGTACTGTAGGTGCTGCTAGTCTCATGCTGCCCCGTACTGTAGATGGTGCTAGTCTCATGCTGCCCCGTACTGTAGGTGGTGCTGCTAGTCTCATGCTGCCCCGTACTGTAGGTGGTGCTAGTCTCATGCTGCCCGTACTGTAGATGGTGCTAGTCTCATGCTGCCTGTACTGTAGGTGGTGCTGCTAGTCTCATGCTGCCCGTACTGTAGGTGGTGCTAGTCTCATGCTGCCCATACTGTAGGTGCTGCTAGTCTCATGCTGCCCGTACTGTAGGTGGCGCTGCTAGTCTCATGCTGCCCCGTACTGTAGGTGCTGCTAGTCTCATGCTGCCCGTACTGTAGGTGCTGCTAGTCTCATGCTGCCCCGTACTGTAGATGGTGCTAGTCTCATGCTGCCCCGTACTGTAGGTGGTGCTGCTAGTCTCATGCTGCCCCGTACTGTAGGTGCTGCTAGTCTCATGCTGCCCCGTACTGTAGGTGCTGCTAGTCTCATGCTGCCCCGTACTGTAGGTGGTGCTGCTAGTCTCATGCTGCCCCGTACTGTAGGTGCTGCTAGTCTCATGCTGCCCGTACTGTAGGTGCTGCTAGTCTCATGCTGCCCGTACTGTAGGTGCTGCTAGTCTCATGCTGCCCGTACTGTAGGTGCTGCTAGTCTCATGCTGCCCGTACTGTAGGTGGTGCTGCTAGTCTCATGCTGCCCGTACTGTAGGTGGCGCTGCTAGTCTCATGCTGCCCGTACTGTAGGTGCTGCTAGTCTCATGCTGCCCGTACTGTAGGTGCTGCTAGTACCATGCTGCCCGTACTGTAGGTGCTGCTAGTCTCCTGCAGTCTCCTATATATTCAAATATTTGAATATATATATATATTTGGCAAATATATATATATATATATATATATATATATATATATATATATATTTTTTTTTTTTTTCAGAGCGAACGCTTTTAAATCAAATCTTTGCTTCTGGAGCCGGGGGTCCCTGGAACAACATATTTTCAGATGGGTGTCGGCGACCAATTATATATAATCTTGGGGGTCCTTGACATGAAAATGTTTGAGAACGTTTTTTCAGGATATAGAAGACATTTTTTTAATTTCATCGTCCCAAAGAGATATTTTATAGTCCCTGGGACGTAGGGACCCCCTTAGTCTGGAGCCCTGGCATATAGTATCTATTAGTGCTGCGCATTGAATCGAAAATAGATCGAGATTGTGCAGCACTACTGTATTTGGCTGTCCAATTCCATTTTAGTTAGTTTTTGTTTGGTTTTTCATAAATATTTTCATGCCTGACAAATGATTTTGTAAATCATTTACAATAGCTGACTGACAGTCAGGTAGGCTGAACAAATAGTTATGTTTTCACTGTCAACTTTGAGACTTATGGATGAAAAGAGCTGTTCTATCTCCCACACACACCTTTTATGTATTAACTTTTATAACAATATAGTTTTATTATTGCATATAAGGTTAAAGGTTGTTTACATCAACATTTCAGAACGGCCGTAACCCCAACGATCTACAAGCTCAAGTGTTTGCTTTGCCCCTACTTACAAAACCCCCGTTTCTCGACTGTAGATTAAAACCATATCTTTGCAGAAGCCTGTTGCAACGTCTGCTTCTGGGGTTTCTTTTCCGAGCACTAACATAACATCAATGTTACTCGTCTCGACGCTGCTTTTACTGCTCTCAGAAGTTGACTAATTTTATCACCTGCGCAAGAACGACGAGAAATACTCGCTGTATTTGTTCTGTCGTGATTCTTGTGCAGGTGATAAAATAAGTTAGTCGTGTCATGTTGGAGTCTGTTACGACCAGGCAGGGGCATACTTTTGGTCTGGTCCGTGTCAGTCTTTTTAAATTCATAATATATCAAATTGAGTTGTGGTTTCATGAGACACTGATGCATGTAATTTGTATGCTGCCTTTAAACACGGAGGTGTTTGGTAAACGGTTCTCTGCTTCTGTTTTGGCAGATGGTAAACAACAGAAGATTGAGGTGATGTGATGGAGATCACTTCAGCTCTACCCACAGAGTCCTCAGACTGTTCCCTTCTAAGCAAGTCCCCGGGGGCTTGTTTAGCGTTCCCGCCGACAAGAGGCGAGGGACAACCATGGGACATACGCAGCGCTTCTCTTCTAAGCCAATTCCCCGGTAGTTTGTCACCGACCGCGCTAACGAGAGGCGAGGGACAAACATGGGACACGCCAGAAGCCTCAGTGAACTCCACACCGGACTGCATCCCAATGATCCCATCCCCTGGCAGGTCCTCGGCTGCCATCCCAATGATCCCATCTCCTAGCAGCTCCTCGGCTGCCATCCCAATGATCCCATCCCCTAGCAGGTCCCAGGCTGCCATCCCAATGATCCCATCCCCTAGCAGCTCCCCAGCTGCCATCCCAATGATCCCATCCCCTAGCAGCTCCTCAGCTGCCATCCCAATGATCCCATCTCCTGGCAGGTCCTCGGCTGCCATCCCAATGATCCCATCCCCTGGAGGAGATAATGGAGTGATGAGTCAGGTATCTAAAACTGCATTGTGATCAGTGTTGTTTTTGGCAGCAAATTTAGATTTTAGTCTCTTGACATTTAGTTTTAGTCACATTTTAGTCTCCTGGAATGTTTTAGTGTTTAGTTTAGTTTTCGTCGACTAAATGTCATACATTTTAGTCGACTAAATCAACTATAGATTTAGTCGACTAAAATGTATTTCGGCGGGCCTTGATGCTGTCGTAATGACTGAATAAAGAGTCTGCCTCCTCATTTTTTACCCATTTATTCATTCACAATGACGTTTAATAACCGTTATCTGTTTAATAACCGTTATCTGTTTAGTAACCATTATCTGTTTAGTAACCGTTATCTGCCTGTTGCTTCCAGACATCAGAAGTGGATTCATCTTCTATTCCTAACGCCAGTGGTCAACTTCCCACGGCTCAGACTAACGCCAGTGGTCAACTTCCCACGGCTCAGACTAACGCCAGTGGTCAACTTCCCACGGCTCAGACTAACGCCAGTGGTCAACTTCCCACGGCTCAGACTAACGCCAGTGGTCAACTTCCCACGGCTCAGACTGACGCCAGTGGTCAACTTCCTAACGCCAGTGGTCAACTTCCCACGGCTCAGACTGACGCCAGTGGTCAACTTCCTAACGCCAGTGGTCAACTTCCCACGGCTCAGACTGACGCCAGTGGTCAACTTCCTAACTCCAGTGGTCAACTTCCCACGGCTCAGACTAACGCCAGTGGTCAACTTCCCACGGCTCAGACTAACGCCAGTGGTCAACCTCCAGCCAAGGACCAGGAGATGGAAGGTAGTGGTGCCAACGGTCAACCACCACAACAATGCAGACCCATGTTCCAACTCCAGGAGTTGAATTCACAAGAGAAAGGTATCATATTTTCTATATGTGCCATATATAGGCCCCTATTAAATTAAATTAAATTAGTTAGTCCCAAATCTCCAATACTTGATTCTGATTGGCTGGTTACTGTCACGTGACCGTTGTAAATCTCACCGATAATCCACACCTCCAATCACTTTATATCATTCCCAGCTGATCCCCGCAGCTCTGTAGCTGAACTGGGGAAGGGGAGCACTTGATTTTCTTACAAGCCCATGCCTTGCGGGCGTCTAAGCACCGCCCGCGCTCATATGACTGTGAATGTGTAGCTCTGGGGGGCCTCGTAAAGGCATCAAGCGCCTCCTATTCCCCTGACACACTGGCTGACTAAAAACAAGGAAGTGTGTGGCCTGCTCTGGTCGGCGCAAAGTGTAGCTACTTTTGTGAATTTAATAGTTTTGAGGTGAATATTCATTGCTATATGTTTGTAACTGTTTTAGAAGAGCAATAAGCCATGCGAGGCCCCTGCTTAGCGTGGATTTTACAATGGGTGAGAGGGTTGGAGACACTTTCTGCACTCGTGTCTCACCAGTGTCACCACGCCTCTCACCCATTGTAAAATCCACAGTAACCTGAGACCTCTTGTGGTTTGTTGCTTTATTAAATGCCAACGTGGATTTGCTTGTAAATATGAAAATAATTTGTCAAGCCAGGTTTATTATTCCAAGATTCTACAAGAGGGAGACTGTCCAACTGTTAAATCAAATTAGCTGCAGTGATGTAAATAGGTTTTATTTTTTCATTTTTTTTAATGTTTTTCTTTCGCGGCTTTCGCCTTTATTTTAATTGTCTTTATAGAGAGACAGACAGTAGGCTGACAGGAAATGGGGGAGAGAGATGGGGGGGGGTGACATGCAGTAAAGGCCGTCGGGATCGGGAGTCGAACCCGCGGCACACTGCCAGACTCGGACTACCGGCCAAGGTGCCTGGACCGCTGGGCCACGGCCCAGGCCTGTAAATAGGTTTTCAATGTAATTGGTCCCGGGACCCAGGGGTGGTCTTTTAGACGGGACCCAGGGGTGGTCTTTTAGACGGGACCCAGGGGTGGTCTTTTAGATGGGTCCCAGGGACCTTTTATGAGTCCCACTTCAACAACATTAGAGTACAGTACAGTATTGCATCGCAGGACCCCTGGAGGGTTTGCATCCTTTCTCTATTTAGTGAGTCTAAGGATGCAGGATGCAGGCTGTTTGCATCACTATCTGATTACAAATCGTGAAATGTTTTCACAGAGAAAAACGATACAATACAGTGCAATGCAATACACCAGTGTAAAATAAACCAATAAACACTGCATATGGTGTCGTAGAAAAATAAAAAACATTAAGTGCAGTTTAATTAATCATATCCTATTTATTAAAGTGCAAGAGCATCAGGGGGAGCCGTTAGGAGCTGCGGCAGACAAAAGTGCATTATTTTATGGCTTGGCCTCCATTCCTATTCTGTCAATGACACAATTTGTAATCGACGTCATTTGCTACATTCTTTGAATATGTCTGTACAATTAGGACATTCAACACAAACAACTGTTTCCATAAAACGTAACGAATGTACAGTTGTCTGTCGGCATGCATGCTGTTTAGTCCATTCTCTCAAAGGAAGGTCCAATCTTCTCAATGTGTTTAGTCCATTCTCTCTGCAAAGGAAGGTCCAATCAGCTCAATGTGTTGCATGCGTAACTTTGAGGACGTGAAGCACATTGATTGACGGACCAGTCAGAATTACATGGCAGGCCAGAGTTTGGTTATCACTGAGCTAGACGCTAGAGGATTAAAAAAATAAATCCTGTCAATTCTGAGATTCTCACCAGCGCCATTTGAAACAAATCATACCCAGTGATTTGTTTTTTGACAGATCTCTTCAACTCTTCCCACAGAATCATCAGAGCCATTGCTATGCAGCAGTTCTCCTCTTCTAAGCAAATTCCCTGAGAGTGTCTTACCAAGGAGAGCCGAGAGACATCCATGGGACGCACCAGGAGCCTCTGTTAACTCCACACCAAAGAGAGCTGAGAGACATCCATGGGACGCACCAGGAGCCTCTGTTAACTCCACACCAAGGATAGCTGAGGGACATCTATGGGACGCACCAGGAGCCTGTGTAAACTCCACACCAAAGAGAGCTGAGGGACATCCATGGGACGCACCAGGAGCCTCTGTTAACTCCACACCAAGGAGAGCTGAGGGAGATCCATGGGACGCACCAGGAGCCTCTGTTAACTCCACACCAAAGAGAGCTGAGAGACATCCATGGGACGCACCAGGAGCCTCTATTAACTCCACACCAAGGAGAGCTGAGGGACATCCATGGGACGCACCAGGAGCCTCTGTTAACTCCACACCAGACTGCAGATCCTCGGCTGCCATTTCATCATCTCCTGTTGGAGCCAAAGAGGAGCTAGGAGACAATAGACACTTGAGTCAGGTATCTAAAGCTGTGTTGTGTGATACAGATAACGATTAGGATTTGCATTTAATTGATACAACTTTTGATTGTTTCTGTTTTTAACCCATTTTGGACTGATTAAAAAGAAAAAAAAACAGTTTTCTGAAAAACCTACAGTATGTTTCTATGTCAGTGGTGCTCAACCTTTTTCATGTCAAGGACCCCCAGAATTATCTGTATTTGGCTGCGGACCCCCATCTGAAAATATGTTGTTCCAGGGACCCCCCCAGAAGCAAAGATTTGTGTTTTTGTGTTTTTGTGTTTTGCGTTATATAAAGAATATAATATTCAAAGATTTGTGCCACATGTTCATGATTTTTCAATAGCTAAAGTATAACGTAATGCTTGAAACACCAAAAGGGGTTCCCGTTCAGAATGGGTTGACTCTTCAAACTCCCTGTAAATTATTTGCACCGTGGGACTGAAATCTTTCCAGAGTCTGCCGATAACCTGCTGCTCACTCATTTCTGGACCCAACTGTCTCACAATGCCATTTAGTAACTGTTATTGGACCTGTTGTTTTGCAGACACTGGAGGTCGATTGGTCTTGTAGTATTCCTGGGGCCAGAGGTCCACTTCTGAACGCTCCGACTGAAGCAACGGCACGACAAAAACGTCAACCAAGGACCCGCAGAGAAACCAGGACTCCAGCCAAACGCCGGTCTAGAAAGGACCAGGAGATGGAAGGTAGCGATGCCAAAGCTCCACCACAGTGTAGAAAGGACCAGGAGATGGAAGGTAGCGATGCCAACGGTCCACCACAGTGTAGAAAGGACCAGGAGATGGAAGGTGGCGATGCCAACGGTCCACCACAGTGTAGAAAGGACCAGGAGATGGAAGGTAGTGATGCCAACGGTCCACCACAGTGTAGAAAGGACCAGGAGATGGAAGGTGGCGATGCCAACGGTCCACCACAGTGCGGCAGACCAATGTCTGAATCCCAGGAGTTGGATTCACCAGAGAGAGGTATCATATTTTAAATGGGTGTTCTGTGCCATATTGGTCACTTTATTAATGAGTTAATAAGATGTTAACCTAGAAGTCAAGAGTTCCAATACGATGCTATAACAGGATTAATGACTATCTGTGACCTAGCCTGACCGAATGGCAGGGTCTGATATTCTAAATATAAAACTAATACTTTTAGTAGTGGGTATAAAAATCACACCCGTGTGAACTGAGTGGAGACACCTGCAATTTTTTGGTTGCTAACCATAGCAACCATGCTCGTTTTTTTTGGTACGAACAAACACGGGTACAAAGCCAGTTGTTGGAGTGGTTTGCACCACTCAAAGTGAGGACAGAAAGTGAAGACACAAATTGTGACTGGCCGCTGTGGTTGGCATATTGTGATGTCACCGGCGTATATTGTCCAATCATACAAGGGTAAATTAATTAAGCATACTACTGTTATCATTATGCCAGTATAAGAGGGGCCTTGTAAGTGAATGGGAGGTCTGCCGTTCTGCGCCACAACATATTTGTCCTCAAAATTTGAGGACAGAATTGGCATCGAATTTGAGGCCAAATCCTCAGTGGCGGAAGCAATCAGTCTGATGAATGTGCAATCAAGGGAGAAAAGGGGGGCGTCTACACCACTTGTTCCCAAAGTGGGGTCCAGGGAGCCCCAGGGGTCCTTGAGCAAGTTCCAGGGGGTACCCAGCTACATGATAATTTGGAACCAAATGGACCCTTAAAGCATGTCATGTGTACGCTCTCAGAGTTAAATTAACATTATCAATTGGAGTCCCACAGGTAGAAATGGCATTAAAAGAGGGTCCGTAGACAAATGGCAATGCTTGTCAAACTGGGGGTCCTTGAAATTAAACGGGTTGAGAATCACTGCTAGAGCTGTATAAATCTTCTCTTATGGGGGTCCCTGGCATATCTCTTCAAATGGGGGTCCGTGGGCTAATAAGTGTGCATTTGTCACCTCACCACTGGAGCGGTGGTCACCTCACCACCGGAGCGGTGGTCACCTCACCATCGGAGCGGTGGTCACCTCACCACCGAAAATCCAGACTATGAATGAGCCTTAAGTCCTCATATCATGTCCTATTATGCTCTCTGATGCCCATACATCCAATGTTTAATTTATAAGAGTTATCGCCCTTATATTATTTCCCACTTAACATAGACTGGGGTGGCGCCCGGCACAGATGCATCTCAATGACCTTCCACCTAGCTATATCATTTAGAGAGCACCAGTATACAATACAATAAACAGTATCTCAGTTGTGGCGCATAATAATATTCTTTATGATTTGGCAGCGCTAGCCCACCATTTTCCTGGTCTAATTGAAGGGTCTTGAGTCTCACCCTGGGTCTAGCCCCTGCCCAGACAAACCTGGAAATCATTTTATCCCATGCTGAGAACTGCGATTCTGGAATTCTGACTGTAATGACAGGAACAGATACAGCAACCTCCGTAGCATTTTTAACCACTTCAATTCTTGAACTAAAATCCAATATTATTGTTGACCATTTAGTTACATCCCTCTTTATGTTATCACTTATTATATTATTTGTTTCATAAAGTCTGTCGGCTTCCTGGGTGATTATATTAAAGTCTGTCGGCTTCCTGGGTGATTTAGCTTTCCAATTTAATATATACCTATTCCTAATTTCTTTATTTAGTACATACTTGAGTAGTAATACTGGTGTTTTTGATACATTTAGTTTATAGCCAGACAATGAACCATATTCTTCCATGACTTCCATTCATTTGGGGAGTGTTGTATTTGGGTTCTGGAGGTAGGTGATTATATCGTCCACGAAAAGTCCGATCTTATGTTCTTCAATTTCCCCTGGTATCGAGGTCCCTATTAACTCCTCATTTTCTCTAATAGCTTGAGCAAATGGCTCTATGAAAAACTGTCAGTCAGGTGGACATCTCTGACATTTTGATGGAAATCTCTTCCACTCTTCCCCACAGAACCATCAGAACGGTTGATAGGCAGCAGTTCTCTTTTAAGCGAATCCCCTGAGAGTTGCTTACCAACCACGCCACCTAGAGGTGAGGGACAACCATGGGACACACCAGAAGCCTCTGTTAACGCCACACCAGACTGTACATCCTTGGCTGCCATCCCACCCCCTGTTTCATTGTCTCCTGTTGGAACCAAAGAAAAGGTAATAGGACCTTTTTCAGACAGTCAGGTATTTAAAGCTGTATTGTGTCATACATGCCCCCTAATGATTAGAACCGTCTTCATTTATTTCATTGATTTAATCTTTAGATTTTCTTCTCCAAACTGCCTGTAAATTAATTTCACCTTTGGATTGAAAGTTGTCAAGAGTCTGCCTCCACCTTTTTTTAACTAATTTGTCTCACAATGCCATTTATTAACTGTTATTGGGCCTGCTCGTTTCAGACACCAGAGGTGGATTCATCTTTGAGCATTCAGTGGTCGACCTCTGGGCTTAAGAATACTACAACTGAAACAAAGGGAAGACAAAAATGTCCAAAAGGTCAACCACGGACTTGCACAGAAAAGAAGTCTCCAGCCAAACGACGTAGAAAGGACCAGGAGATGGAAGGTAGCGATGCCAACGGTCCACCACAGTGTAGAAAGGACCAGGAGATGGAAGGTAGCGATGCCAACGCTCCACCACAGTGCGGCAGACCCATGTCTGAATCCCAGGGGTTGGATTCACCAGAGAGAGGTATCGTATTGTACATAGGTCTTCTGTGCTATACTGCTCACCTTATTAGTCTGATGCTGAAAGATTTTAACCGAAAACTGAAACTGGGATATCAATTTTATCCAATCAGGCTAGAAAACGCAGTCAGGATACAGATTAAACAAGTGGAATTGTAAGTGATGACACAAAGAAATGAGCAGACACAATTGGAACTGGAACACTATACAAATTAAGCTCATTAATAGCTACTCTCTCAGAAAAGGAAGAAATCTAAAATAAAAAGGTCATCTACCTAAAAATGTATTTTCTGTTTATTAAAGAGCTGGAGAGACTGAACAAAATCTCCATAGCAATGATTACTATCAGAATATAGTGATTTAACCTTTTCACTCACATTACCTTTAATAATTATATGGCAGGTCAGAACAGGGTTTACATTTTTAATTACTATGCTCAGAAAAGAAAAATTCTATAGTGTTAATTCATCTGGTCTATTAATTGCTATTGTCCTGAAAATATGCCAGCATGAATGTCACATTGATAAGCATACAGATATTCACTGTGAAGATAGTACAGGGACATTAATGTAACATCACGTTTTCTATTACGTATGAGTCAATGAACTAATATCTGGAGAATACTGGACAACTGTATACTGTGGTTTTCCCACCACCTATTTTGATGATTAGCAATCTAAAAATGTCTTTGAAATTGAGAGATTTAGCGCATCATGCCAACACAGTGAAAGTAATCGTTTATGTGTGTTTTATCCATAATGTATGTTTGGGTAAGTGACATGTATTGCTCTTTGTTTTGTTCTAGACATCTTTGACTTTTTGGACCACCTTTCATTGTCTCATGTTGGAGCCAACGAACAGGTATGGGAAAATAATAGACCTTTCTGGCAGGTATTTACAGTTAATGATTAGAAATTTTATATATTTGGTCTTTTGTTGATTAGTCTTTTGTTTTTGTTTAACTAATTGCAACTTGGATTGAGAGTCTGCTGCCTCCAACCTGCTCACTCCACCCTTTTATGACTCCTCTGTCTCACAATGCCATTTAATAACTTATTGGGCCTGCTCTTTTCAGACACCAGAGGTGGATTCATCTTTGAGCATTCAGCAGTCGACCTCTGGGCGTAGGAATACTACAACTAAAACAAAGGGAAGACAGAAATGTCCAAAGGTTCAACCAAAGACTTGCACAAAAAAGAAGTCTCCAGCCAAACGGCAGAATAAAAAGGACCAGGAGATGGAAGGTAGCGATGCCAACGGTCCACCACAGTGCAGCAGACTCATGTCTGAATCCCAGGAGTTGGATTCACCAGAGAGAGGTATTTAGTACTTCTGTGTTCTGTGCCATATTGGTCACTTTATTACCATAATCTGATGAGAGATTTTAACCGTAAATCGGAGGTACAATACACCGAGCACCGAAGTCTGACGTCAATATCGGTAGAGGGCGCAAATCCATTGGTTCATGTACTTTTTATTTGCATTGTAATCCCCATAGGGGGATTTTAGACCGCCTCATATAATAACTGTGTTTGAAAAATAAACAAATCATCCAGGTTGCTTCACTCATATGGATATGAAGAATCAACTGACTGAGAGAGAACGCGATTTTTACTGCTACTGAATTAGTAACATTTTCACTAGAAACAGACTATCATATATGAGTGACTGACTGTCGCAAACGATACAGAGACACCTCCCTGACAATATAACGATACAGAGACACCTCCCTGACAATATAACGATACAGAGACACCTCCCCGACAATATAACGATACAGAGACACCTCCCCGACAATATAATGATACAGAGACACCTCCCCGACAATATAACGATACAGACACCTCCCCGACAATATAACGATACAGAGACACCTCCCTGACAATATAACGATACAGAGACACCTCCCCGACAATATAGCGATACAGAGACACCTCCCCGACAATATAACGATACAGAGACACCTCCTTGACAATATAACGATACAGAGACACCTCCCTGACAATAACACCTCCCTGACAATAACGCCGAGACAGCTTGTTTATTTTTGGACCACAACGCTTGTATGAAACGATTTTAAGATGAGCCCATTGTATTCTCCATAGAGAAACTACTTCCGTGAAGTCGTGAACTAGGGGAATCAAGGGGGCGAGCGAGTGACGTCAGGACTTCGGCACTCTATGCTATCACAGAGGATGAATTGCTATCTGACCTAGTGTGAGCTAATGGCCAGGATCATCTCACAAAAAACATGCAGTAATCCTGGTGTCTATATGGTCAGCCTGATGGAGGGGAAAGGAACTGGTTGGAATAACGTGTAACATCCACGTGATACGTCCTACCGAGGAACCTCCCCCTATCAGGTGATAAAAAGCAGCCTGCTCATTGAAGGAAGCATGAGCAGTTCAGGGCTCTCCCCAGGTTGGCAGAAGGAGAGCAGAGCCTAGGATTACTGCTTAGGGAACTGGCACTAAAAGTTTAGTTGAATATAGGAGATTAACAAATGCCAGTATCGTGAAAATAAATGATTATGTATATGTTGGGGTGAGTGAAATTCATTGCTGTTTTTTATTTTCTTTTATAGACATCTTTGACTTTTTGGACTATTTGACTATGTCATCGTCAAAAGTTCAACCAAATACTTGCACAAAAAAGAAGTCTCCAGCCAAACGCCGGAATAGAAAGGACCAGGAGATGGAAGGTAGCGATGCCAATGGTCCACCACAGTGCGGCAGACCCATGTCTGAATCCCAGGAGTTGCATTCACCAGATTCACCAGAGAGAGGTATTTACAAACTTGTTCTGTACTATATTGGTCATATTGGAAAATAATGCTTCATACATATCTTGCCAGGTTTATTCCAACTTCTAGAAAAGGGAGATTTGACACTGTTAAATACAATTCGCAGAACTCACATCGTTAAAGTCTGTCTTATAGATGGTTGCATAATACAGTTATGATCAACCCTCAACTTTCCGTCACGTCGAGTCCAAATTAAAAACGCACTCTGAGCCCCCCACCACACGTATAAACGGTACTTTTTGGCCAAAAAGGCATTTTGTTTCCACCGAAAAAAAAATACTTTTAGTTACTCCACTGCGCCTTCTACCGATATTGCCCAGAGAATACCCTCATAGAGAATATTTTTCCTCCGGTGAAAAAAAAAATCCCTTTCTGGCCAAAAAGTACCGTTTTATATGGGGGGAGGGGTGGCTCAGAGTGCTTCCACTAAGGAAAGTAGGCTTTCTAATGACACAACCCGCCTTTGTTTTGGTGAGTAGCAAAAACTTTATTTTTATTTACGCTAAAGACGAGAGGCTGGTCTGCATTCATGCGAGCCCCGGAAGTCATCGGTAACATAGCTCTAAATGCAACAGCATTAGAGCTATGGACCACCAGAGCATTAGAGCTATGGACCAGAGCTAGGTGGGAGGAGGGGAAAGGAACTGGTTGGAATAACGTGTAACATCCACGCGATACGTCCTACCAAGGAACCTCCCCCTGCCTGCTCATTGAAGGAAGCATGAGCTCAGTTCAGGGCTCTCCCCAGGTTGGCAAAAGGAGAGCAGAGCCTAGGATTACTGCTGGCACTGAATGAAAATTGGGTTTAAAAACTAAATTGTGGGATAAAAATTAGGAATAATAATTAAAAACAAAATTGTAAAACGAGTCTCACTGTTCGCCATGCATCTTTAAATGGTGCATTTAATAAAATGGTGCATTTATATAGCGCCTTTATCCAAGGCACTTTACATAGATTGTGCATTACATTCACCCATTCACACACACATTCATACACCGATTGCGGCGGAAGCCATGCAAGGTACCAACCAGCACATCGGGAGCAATTTGGGGTTCAGTGTCTTGCCCAAGGACACTTCGACATGTAGACAGGAGGAGCCGGGATTCGAACCGCCGACCCATGGATCATTGGACAACCTGCTCTACCTCCTGAGCCACAGCCGCCCATCTTTGGATTTCAATAAGGCTTTTTGATGTTTTAACAATATCTAAAAGTTTAGTTGAATATAGGAGATTAACGCATGCCAGTATCGTGAAAATAAATGATTATGTACATATGTTGGGGTGAGTGAAATTCATTGCTGTTTTTTAAATTTTCTTTTATAGACATCTATGACTTTTTGGACTATTTATCCCCACCACCCCCTATGTCATCGTCTCATGTT
The DNA here is from genome assembly GCF_951216825.1 of Electrona antarctica. NCBI lineage: Eukaryota > Metazoa > Chordata > Actinopteri > Myctophiformes > Myctophidae > Electrona > Electrona antarctica. The sequence goes on along the minus strand of NC_136808.1, from coordinate 43,961,744 downwards.
GGAGCCAACGAACAGGTACATGGAAATACAAATATTAGACCCTTCAGGCAGGTAGTTAAAGCTGCATTGTGTACCGATTAGGATTTGCTCTTAATTTATATAATTGATTAGTCTTTTGGTTTTGTTTAACTCTTCAAAATGCCTTTAAATTAATTGCACCTTGGTACTGAAAGTTGTCAAGAGTCTGCCTCCAACCTGCTCACTCTACCTTTTATGACTCCTCTGTCTCACAATGCCATTTAATAACTTATTGGGCCTGCTCTTTTCAGACACCAGAGGTGGATTCATCGTTGCGCATTCAGAATTCTACGACTAAAGCAAAGGGAAGACAAAAATGTCCAAAAGGTCAACCAAAGTCTTCCACAGAAAAGAAGCCTGCAGCCAAACACCGGTCTAGAAAGGACCAGGAGGTGGAAGGTAGTGATGCCAACGGTCCACCACAGTGTAGAAAGGACCAGGAGGTGGAAGGTAGTGATGCCAACGGTCCACCACAGTGTAGAAAGGACCAGGAGATGGAAGGTAGCGATGCCAACGGTCCACCACAGTGCGGCAGACCCATGTCTGAATCCCAGGAGTTGGATTCACCAGATTCACCAGAGAGAGGTATTTACAAACTTGTTCTGTACTATATTGGAAAATAATACTTCATACATTTCTTGCCAGGTTTATTCCAACTTCTAGAAAATGGAGATTTGACACTGTTAAATACAATTCGCAGAACTCACATCGTTAAAGTCTGTCTTATAGATGGTTGCGTAATAAAGTTATGATCAACCCTCAACTTTCCATCATGTCAAGTCCAAATTAAAAGAAAAACGTTTAAACCCAGGATTACTTTTTAGGGCAGGCAATTGGCACCAAATGAAAATTGGGTTACAAAAATCTTGGGATAAATATTAGGGGAAAAACCCGAAGCAGACATACAGTAAAACGAGTCTCACTGTTCGCCAGGCATTTTTGGATTTCAATAAGGCTATTTTGATGTTTTAACAATATCTAAAAGTTTAGTTGAATATAGGAGATTTAGCACATGCAAGTATAGTGAATATAATGGATGATGGACATATGTTTGGGTGAGTGAAATTCATTGCTGTTCTTTTTTTTGTTATAGACATCTATGACTTTTTGGACTATTTGTCCCCACCACGCCCTATGTCATCGTCTCATGTTGGAGCCAACGGACAGGTACATGGAAATATTTGACCCTTCAGGCAGGTAGTTAAAGCTGTATTGTGTACAGATAATGATTAGGATTTGCTCTTAACACATTCCGTCCGTAGGACGTGTGGAAACGTCATAGGGAATTGAACCGAGGGGTACATCCTCCGACGTGTGTACATGTCCTAGCGCATCCTCAATGATACCGGGCGAGAGAGGAATATTCTGAATTTCTTCCTTTTTTGTATTTGTCAGTTCGCCTTTCGGCTACCGTATGCTAGGCTCTGTACTCATGTTAGCTTACCGTTGACTTGGCTGTTAGTGCGGCAGAAAGAATGACTCGTCTCTCCTAATCCAGGGCGCTCTCCGTGGTTTTGAACTGATCGATATACTATACCGCAAAATATGAACGCTTTTTGGATCATATATCGTATAAATTAAAACGATAGCAATGTAAGCTAGCAATGTAAAGCAAACTTTTTTAGCGGATTGTTTCCGGGTCGTGGGTTTCAGAGTAAAAGCGGCCATGTCTTTCCGGCACCCCAGAGCTCCTATTTTGAAGGAATCCCGGCACCGATTGTGTTAATTTATATAATTGATTTGTCTTTTGGTTAACTCTTAAAACTGCCTGTAAATTAATTGCACCTTGGTACTGAAAGTTGTCAAGAGTCTGCCTCCAACCTGTTCACTCTACCTTTTATGACTCCTCTGTCTCACAATGCCATTTAGTAACTTATTGGGCCTGCTCTTTTCAGACACCAGGGGTGGATTCATCTTTGAGCATTAAGAATTCTACAACTAAAGCAAAGGGAAGACAAAAATGTCCAAAAGGTCAACCAAAGTCTTCCACAGAAAAGAAGCCTCCAGCCAAACGGCGTAAAAAGGACCAGGAGATGGAAGGTAGCGATGCCAACGGTCCACCACAGTGCGGCAGACTCATGTCTGAATCCCAGGAGTTGGATTCACCAGAGAGAGGTATCGTATTTTTCCTAGGTGCTATATTGGTCACTTTATTAATCTGAGCAAGATTCTTTACCAGAAGTCAGAGTTGCAATACAATGCCATCAGAGAGGATAAATGACTATAGTTAGCGTGAGCTAATGGCACACTTTACAGCGGAGCTCAAAAACCACATCTGGTCTGATATAGATTGAAAATGAGTCAAGTTCAGAATTAGAATCTTCAATTGCTCATCCCCTAATCCTAATCCTTCAATTGTTCCCCTAAAGTCTAAACTGAAATGGGCTTCAAAAATATGAAAATAATGCTTGCATACAAGATTCTAGAAAAGGAAGATTTGCCACTGTAAAATCTAATTTGCGGCATACACATCGTTAAAGTCTCTTATAGACGGCTGCGTAATAAAGTTATGATCAACCTTCAATTTTTCGTCATGTAAAGTACAAATAAAAAAATAAAAACCTGTTAAAATGGGAAATTTAGTGCATGCCAGCACAGTAAAAGTAATGGATTATGGACATATATGGCATTGTTTTTGGGTGAGTGAAATTAATTTATGTTTTGTTTTTTATAGACATCTTTGACTTTCTGGACCATTTCTCCCCACCTCCCCCTATTCCATCGTCTCATGTTGGAGCCAACAAACAGGTATGAGAAAATATTAGACCTTTCTGGCAGGTATTTAAATATGCATTGTGTATATATAATCAGTGTTGGGACGTAACGTAAATAATGTGTGTAACGGTTGCTGTAACGCGTAAAATTCAGTAACGTTACAGTTACTACATGGTGCGTTATTCCGTTATTCTTCCGTTATTTTTCATGTAGTCTCGGGGGAGAATGAGAAGAACTGTCAGTCTGCTTGCCTTGCGGGGGAGGAGGAGGAGTGTGTGTGTGTGCGGTTTTGTGTGTGTGTGTGTACACTACACGTGGTGACGCGCGGCGTTTGTTATGGATATATTCCTTATTTCCTTCAGCTGCTCCAATCCAGCACAAAGAACAGTCAAAGTAAGTTGAGTCCCATGCAGATTATGATCCCATTCCCACCGCCGCCACCGGCTATACCTCCTCCCCTGCTCTGCCTGCTGGCACTGCGACGGGATTCAACTTTTGCGTGCGTGTTTGTTTGTGTCGGTCGCGTGTGTGTGAGAGACGTGTGCGCCGTGCGCATGCACATCATGAGAGAGAGGGGGGGGGGGGGGGGGGGGGTGGAGGGAGAGAGAGGGGGGGGAGAGAGAGGACGGACGGACCAGCCTACTTTTGAGCGAGAGACAGACAGACAGAGACGGACGGACGGTCGGTGCAGCCTACTTTTGAGCGAAAGAGAGACAGACAGACAGACGGACGGACGGTCGGTGCAGCCTACTTTTGGGCGAGAGAGAGACAGACAGACGAACGGTCGGTGCAGCCTACTTTTGAGCGAGAGAGAGACAGACAGACGGTGTGTGCAGCCTACTTTTGAGCGAGAGAGAGACGGACAGATACTGAAAGGGACTTTGCGCGCACGTGTGTGTTTGATAATCAAATATTAATTCTGGTTTTGGTCTTACTTTGTTTATAAATCCAGACTCAAAATAGTATTGCCACCACCACCAATACGAGCAGCTATGAGCTATCTCAGCCTATCTGCACATACAATATTCACTGGAGCAGTGGAACTGGAACCCCCATGTTGTGTTGGTTGTAGCCTACTTGTGGTGTTTGCTATAAATATGTATTGATAGGCCTACATAGCATCATCAAAATCACCACCAGTCCCCCCCTGCTATTGGTATTATTATCACTAACTGTACTGAAATGAAGGCATGAATGAATGGCCTGGAAGTGGGAGCCCGTTTTTCTTTTTGAGTGGTGCAACCACTCCTATATAGACAACTATGTGTGTCCCTGGCTGGCTGGCTGTGTCCCTGGGTCTGAGCACGGAAATAGCATATTTTCTCCACCAAGTGTTTTGGATGCGGGGCGGCTCGCCGGAACCGGCCCGGCCCCCTGGGCATGTTCCTGGGGGTCTGGATGTTCCGGGGACCCCCACACGGTAACTGTTCACCTGACAGTTTTGGAGGCGGGGAAAGTCACCGGAACCGGGCTGGCACCCTGAGTGCGTTCATGTGGGTCTGGAATTTCTTTCTTTTTTTTTTTTTTAGTAACGGAAAAGTTACTTTTCACAGTAACGCATTACTTTTTGGTTTAAGTAACAGTAAAGTAACTAAGTTACTTTTGAGATGATAATGTAACTAGTAACTGTAACTAGTTACTTTTTAAAAGTAACGGTCCCAACACTGCATATATGATTAGGATTTGCTCTTAATTTATATAATTCACCTTTAGCTACTTAGACACTCCACTCGGACACTTTCCAGCCGGGCTCATTCATTCCAATGTAAATATCATGGATTTTACACATTAAATACTGGTTCATTTTTGGAACCAGACCTTGGAACCAGACCTTCACAATCTTCCAAATCCATCAACAAGGCCTGCCGTATGCACTGGAAAAATGTGCGTGACATTTCTCTTTTTTAAAACATTTTTTGAGTGGTGTAAACCACTCCTACAACTGGCTTTTGTGTGCATAAAAAAATGACCATGGTTGCTATGTTCAAAATAATTTCTGACGTAATTAAATCACACCCGGGTGAACTGGATGACCGTAGCAACCGTGGTCATTTTCTCTGCGCAAAAACAGCCAGTTGTGAAATCACATCCAGGTGTGATACATACATTTATCAAAAATGATAGCTTTTTTTACTTAACATATTTTGTGTGATTTCATTACGTCAGACATTACGTCAGACCACAGCTGATCATGCTATATAAAACCTTACACCACTCAGTTCACACGGGTGTGATTTTTTTATCATATAGGAAAACTATTGGTGGTGAGGTTTGTCTAACGCATGTTATGCTTAGCTGTGATTGGACCATAGCAGTTTGGGGAGGGGCTTAGCTATAGGTCAATAAGGGCCTTTCTCGGCCCCACCCCTCTCCCACTGTTTATATTGTAATAGTTTCCAAGATGGCTGCAGCACCAGGAGGGGGTGGGGCGGAGGTGAGCGGGTGGGGTCGACATATGCCCTTACTGGGCTGCATTCAAGACACTTGCCTTGTGTCTGACACCTGACTTGTGTCTGAACACAGCTTTGATGGATGTGTTCTGCCCCCCTCCTCCCCATTAAACAAAATGTTTGGTCAAACCATATGGGCTTCCTTTGGAAGCCCATATGGTTTGACCTTTGGAGCGGCCATTATACACAGACACAAGACAGACATAAGACAGGTGTCTTGAATGTGTGAACGCAGCCCAGTAAGGGCATATGTCAACCCCACCCGCTCACCTCCGCCCCACCCCCTCCTGGTGCTGTGGCCATCTTGGATCCAAAACACAATTTAAACAATTGGAGAGGGGTGGGGCTTATTGATTAGTCTTTTGGTTTTCTTTAACTCTTCAAACGTTTTTTCAATTAATTGCACCTTGGGACCTGCTCACTTCATGTGTTTGACTCCTCTGTCTCACAATGCCATTTAGTAACTGCTATTGGGCCTGCTCTTTTCAGACACCAGAGGTGGATTCATCTTTGAGCATTCAGCGGTCGACCTCTGGGCTTAGGACGTCTACAACTGAAGCAAAGGGAAGACAAAAAAGTCCAAAAGGTCAACCACGGATTTGCACAAAAAGGAAGCCTGCAGCCAAACGCCGGCATAGAAAGGACCAGGAGATGGAAGGTAGCGATGCCAACGGTCCACCACAGTGGAAGTCAGAGTTACAATACAATGCTATCACAGAAGATAAATTACTGTCTGCGACCTAGCGTTAGCTAATGGCCACACACGCCTTACAGCACAGCTCAAAAACCACGTCTGGTAGGCTATGATAAATATTGAAAATGAGTTGAGTGCAGAATTAGAATGTTCTTTTGCTTATCCATCATTTCCCTAAAGTCTAAACTGAAATGGCCATGCCAGGTTTATTAAAACATTCTAGAAAGGGGAGATTTGCCACTTTAAAATCTAATTCACGGAATACACATCGCTAAAATCGGTTTTATAGACGTAATAAAGTCATGATGAATACACATCGCTAAAATGTTTTATAGACGTAATAAAGTCATAATGAATACACATAGCTAAAATCTGTTTTATAGACGTAATAAAGTCATGATGAATACACATCGCTAAAATCTCTTTTATAGACGAAATAAAGTCATGATGAATACACATAGCTAAAATCTGTTTTATAGACGTAATAAAGTCATGATGAATACACATCGCTAAAATCTGTTTTATAGACGTAATAAAGGCATGATGAATACACATCGCTAAAATCTGTTTTATGGACGTAATAAAGTCATGAATACACATCGCTAAAATCTGTTTTATAGACGCAATAAAGTCATGATGAATACACATCGCTAAAATCTGTTTTATAGACGTAATAAAGTCATGATGAATACACATAGCTAAAATCTGTTTTATAGACGGTTGCGCAATAAAGTTATGATCAACCCTCAACTTTGCGTTCAATTTAAATGATAAAAACCTGTTAAAATGATCATAGTTGTAAAACGAGTCACTGTTCGCCAGGCATGTTTTGATTCCATATGGTTATTTTTATGTTTTAACAATATCTAAAAGTTTAGTTGAACATTTGGAGATTGATCATGTGCCAGCACACTCTGACATTTTGATGGAAATCTCTTCCACTCTTCCCCACAGAACCATCAGGACGGTTGATACGCAGAAGTTCTCCTTTAAGCGAATCCCCTGAGAGTTGCTTACCAACCACGCCACCTAGAGGTGAGGGACAACCATGGGACACACCAGAAGCCTCAGTTAACTCCACACCAGACTGTACATCCTTGGCTGCCATCCCACCCCCTGTTTCATTGTCTCCTGTTGGAACCAAAGGACAGGTAATAGGAAAATACCAGCAAGTTTTAAACTTTAATGTTGTGAACTTGTTATTCAATTTATTTTATAGCACTCTGGGGGTTTGAAAGTTAGCTGCCCTGTTAGCGTCAGTCACGTGACGACTATGATATAAGGGAGGTTATCATATTGTGATTACTATCGCCTGATTTAAATGGTGTTTTAACAAAATAAACACTATTGGAGCAAAGACTGTGCGGAGCTCTCCTTCTCTGTATTTATCTACTCCGTTTGTCCAGCACCAGCGAGGAACTGGATGTGTGCAATAAGCCACCTCCTTTTAAAATAGGAAATTATAGACCTTTTCCAGACAGTCAGGCATTTTAAGCTGTATTGTGTCATACATGCCCCCTTATAGATAACGATTAATTTGGCTCTTAATTTATTTCATTGATTGATCTTTTGATTATTATTATTTTTTTCTGTTTAACTCTTCAAACTGCCTGTAAAGTAATTCCGCCTTGGGATTGAAAGTTGTCAAGAGTCTGCCTCCAATCTGCTCACACTTGTTGACTCCTCTGTCTCACAATGCCATTTAGTAACTTATTGGGCCTGCTCTTTTCAGACTCCAGAGGTGGATTCATCTTTGAGCATTCAGCGGTTGACCTCTGGGCGTAGGAATACTACAACTGAAGCAAAGGGAAAACAAAAAAGTCCAAAAGGTCAACCAAAGACTCCAGCCAAACACCAGAATAAAAAGGACCAGGAGATGGAAGGTAGCGATGCCAACGGTCCACCATCAGTTAGGGCTGACAAACGACCATCAGTTAGGACTGACAAACGACCATCAACAGTTAGGACTGACAAACGACCATCAGTTGGGGCTGACAAACGACCATCAGTTGGGGCTGACAAACGACCATCAGTTGGGGCTGACAAACGACCATCAGTTGGGGCTGACAAACGACCATTAGTTAGGACTGACAAACGACCATCAGTTGGGGCTGACAAACGACCATCAGTTAGGGCTGACAAACGACCATCAGTTAGGGCTGACAAACGACCATCAGTTAGGACTGACAAACGACCATCAGTTAGGACTGACAAACGACCATTAGTTAGGACTGACAAACGACCATCAGTTAGGACTGACAAACGACCATCAGTTAGGACTGACAAACGACCATTAGTTAGGACTGACAAACGACCATCAGTTAGGACTGTCACCATTACACATTTAAGTTGACCATTAATTGTCACACAAATAATTGCGATTAATGATTTAATTGTGTTTTCTTTTTTTTAAAATAATTTTTATCCCACGATTTTGTAACCCATTTTTCACCCCTGTGTCAATTATCTAATGTGATCCTGGGCTCTACACACCCTCTGCCAACCTAGTCCCCATATATGGAGGACATGGGGAGAGCAACGGACTTGAACTCATGCTTCCTTCATGCGTGAGTGTCCAAGTTGCCACCGTGCCAAGTTGCCACTGTGCCCTAATTGTGATTGATAATCTTTATTCAGAGACCCCAGACCGTTCTATGGAGTCCAGCCTGCAGGTGAAGATCAGTTCTCCAGAAGCAGACATAACCATTTCTCCAGAGCTCCCAGCAGCAGGACGGGAGAAGAGACCTAGACGATTACCCCAGCACTTCTACAACTTTGCCATGGGTGAGTGGGACTTTACTGGGGACGCTGGATCCCCTCATGGGGGGGGACACTGGATCCCCCCCATGGGGGGGACACTGGATCCCCTCATGGGGGGTACACTGGATCCCCTCATGGGGGGACACTGGATCCCCTCATGGGGGGACACTGGATCCCCTCATGGGGGGGACACTGGATCCCCCCCCATGGGGGAACACTGGATCCCCCCCATGGGGGGACACTGGATCCCCTCATGGGGGGGACACTGGATCCCCCCCATGGGGGGGAGACTGGATCCCCCCCATGGGGGGGACACTGGATCCCCTCATGGGGGGGACACTGGATCCCCCTCATGGGGGGGGACACTGGATCCCCTCATGGGGGGTACACTGGATCCCCTCATGGGGGGACACTGGATCCCCTCATGGGGGGACACTGGATCCCCTCATGGGGGGGACACTGGATCCCCCCCCATGGGGGGGGACACTGGATCCCCCCCCATGGGGGGACACTGGATCCCCCCCATGGGGGGACACTGGATCCCCCCCATGGGGGGACACTGGATCCCCTCATGGGGGGGACACTGGATCCCCCCCATGGGGGGGAGACTGGATCCCCCCCCATGGGGGGGACACTGGATCCCCTCATGGGGGGGACACTGGGGGGACACTGGATCCCCCTCATGGGGGGACACCGGATCCCCCTCATGGGGGGGACACCGGATCCCCCTCATGGGGGGGACACCGGATCCCCCTCATGGGGGGGCACTGGATCCCCCCCATGGGGGGACACTGGATCCCCCCCATGGGGGGACACTGGATCCCCCCCCATGGGGGGGACACTGGATCCACAGTGGTGTTGCTTGAGATTTGGACTTAACCGTGTTGTATCCAATTATTATTATTGCTCTGCTTGCCGCAACGCAAGGCGCACGTTGGCACCTCGACAGAGTGCATTTCTAGTTGACTTTGGTTCTCACTTGCAACCTTTCCGCTTCCCTTATTTGCAAGGTGCATAAGGGTTTAAATAACTACTGAAGGCTACATGTGTATAAGTGTCTTCGGTTTTTAACTTTAACAAACTGCTGCTATGCACCATGTGGCTGTAAAGTCATTTTGTTATAGACCGTTGACATTCCACTCTTCCCCACAGAACCATCAGGACGGTTGATACGCAGCAGTTATCTTTTAAGCGAATCCCCTGAGAGTTGCTTACAAACCACGCCACCTAGAGGTGAGGGACAACCATGGGACACACCAGAAGCCTCTGTTAACTCCACACCAGACTGTACATCCTTGGCTGCCATCCCACCCCCTGTTTCATTGTCTCCTGTTGGAACCAAAGAGGTTATAGGACCTTTTTCAGACAGTCAGGTATTTAAAGCTGTATTGTGTCATACATGCCCCCTATATAGTCCCCACAGGAATCCGCGATCGCGGAATTTACCGCTGATTTCAAAGCCGTCCGTGGCTTTTAATTTGTTTCATTGATTCATCTTCAAACTTCTAAATTAATTCCGCCGGATTGAAAGTTGTCAAGAGTCTGCCTCCAATCTGCTCACTCCACCTTTTGTTTTACTCCTCTGTCTCACAATGCCATTTAGTAACTGTTATTGGGCCTGTTCTTTTCAGACTTCCACAGAAAATAAGCCTGCAGCCAAACAGCGTAAAAAGGACCAGGAGATGGAAGGTAGCGATGCCAACGCTCCACCACAGTGCGGCAGACCCATGTCTGAATCCCAGGAGTTGGATTCACCAGAGAGAGGTATCATATCTTATATAGGTGTACTGTGCCACATTGGCCACTTTATTAACACCACACACCGGGGGTATTTAGAACCATTAAATCAGAGCGCCCAGCCATTTGCAGCAACGGAGCACATTTAGTGACGCACAAGGCGCTATCCCCGATGTAGCTAGATGTAGCCAAAACACCCCCGAGGCGATCGACAACAACGGGAGGTATGATTAATTCTAACGCGACTAGCGACGGGACCGCGATGGTCCGTCTAAAACATAAACTTTGATTAGAATTGGACGGAATGATTTAGATAGATCGAGTGGCTATTATAGTCATGTGTGTGTATAGTGTGTAGAGGAAAGGACACAACCCTGAGGGGCCCCTGTGTTGGTGATAACAGTTGATGAGAAGGATGTACCTACTTTAACTGTTTGTGGTCTGTTACTCAGGAAGTTGTGAGTCCAGTGGATGAGGAGTGGAGGGATGTTGAGGTGATGCAGTTTCTTGATCATATGAACGCGTTGGATAGTGTTAAAAGCAGAACTAAAGTCCACAAAAAGAATGGTAGCAAAATTGTCTGATGATTAAGGCTGTCAAAAATAACGCGTTAACGGCATTAATTAATTGCGTTAATTAATTGCGTTAAAATATTTAACGTAATTAACGCATGCGCAGTGTTCCCCCTAACCTTAGAGTATAAGCCCCTAACGTGCGCCCGTGTGCGCGGCTCAGGAACGTCCAGTGCATAACAAATCTGTCACTGTGTAGCGCACAGTCATGATTGAACAACACTAGAGAGATACACTGTAGCTTGTGTATTGTAGTTGGGTTCAATGGGTTGCCAAGTGGTTTGATTCTGTAACTCTGTTGCGTTACTTTGTCTGCCTACAGTGCCTAGCAAAGCCCCTTTGGATCATCATTCATTAGGCTACACACAGTCACACACACACACGCACACGCCTCCTCCAGTCTTCTTCCTCCGCACGCATGCACACACGCACACTACTAGTGCTGTGTACTGTGTGTGGCTCAGACGCAGTGCGCTGCAAGAATCCCTCACAACATTTTATAGTATCGTCGGGTCCGTCGCAACTTGTGGACAGTTTGAAAATGCGGGTCCTACGTGCATTAAGCCATTAACGTTGGTCCGCCTGGTTTTGTTTTGTCCAACGCGATTACGTGAATCAGCATGGCTGTGCCTGCAGTATAGGCTATTACCAAAACAAACACATGGTACTTTTGTGTCGCACATGGAAAGCAACTCAAAACAACCAGGGATATAAAGACAGTTCTCCTGTGCTGCTGTGCACAGCGCAGATAATGCACAACTCCAGGTACGAACCAAAACACTGACTGAAGCTGATCATTCACGACTAACTATCTCCAGAGTCCTGCAGTCCCGCAATGTAAGAGAGACAATTAAATCTCGTCTCTCACTATAGTCCACTTCTCTACAATGTCATTCTAGCCTTAAAACCTACATTTATATGTTATTCAATATTTTACTTTAGCGCAAAATATAGGCTTTTCTAAACCAAGCCCTGTTTCAAAAATGGTTATGTGCCATGTTATTGTATTTTGTGAATGAACTATAGTCTACAGTTTAACCCATTGATTCTCAGCCATTTTAATTTCAAGGACCCCCAAATTAAATTGATAGAAAGTAGCCTAGACCATTTCATTATGATTTGTATCTCTGGACTGGGACCCCAGTCTCCATCCATCCATCTTCAACCGCTTATCCGTGGTCGGGTCGCGGGGCAACAGCTCCCCCAGAGTGTTCCAGACTTCCTTCTCCAGAGCAACATTAGTGACTTCCTCATGGGGGACCCCAGTCTACATGGCCAAAAGCCAGTGTTAATTTAACTCAAAGTGTAGGCTAGGCCTACAAATGCTCACATCATATATAAATGCATTAGAAAACAAAAAACATTAAAAAACAAATTTATATCCGCTTTCTTTCATTTATATTAACATTTCCACAACAATATACAGGAAAATATGGCATATTTTGGACATAGTTCGAATGGTGATTAATCATGATTAAATTAATTTTGAAGCTGTGATTACTCTGATTAAAAATTTTAATCATTTGACAGCCCTACTGATGATGAATCCAGATGTTGGAGAAAGGAGTGAAGGAGGCATGCCACAGCATCCTCTGTCCCTCTCTTGGCCTATAGGCAAACTGGACTGGGTCCAGCTGTGACATGACAGCTGGCAGAATGATGTTTAGAATCAGAACCCGATGACCACAGTTGGGAATTCTCTTGGGAAAAGAAAGGGCGACAGTGTTAGCATTTCTATGTTACAGTAGGTGTACAGACTGTGTTGTGGACTTTGATGTTATTACACCACCTGTCGTTGACGTAGATGCAGACCCCTCCGCCACTGTTCTTGTCCGACTGACCTGTCCTGTCCGCCCGAATGATGGTGAATCCATCCAGGTTGACATCTGAGTCCGACATGGACTCATCGAGCCAGGCTTCCTTGTAGGCTCTCTCCTGCCGGCGTGTGATGTGTCCATCTTGTACCTGAGAGAGCGAACGTTAGCCATGACTCCTCCTCAGTCTAGTTCGTACACCCCCCCCGTCTCCCCCTCTTTCTGGGACGAAACTCAGGTGGAAGATAATCCGTTGCACATGATAGAGGACCGTATCTGAAGGAGATCATCCCGTAGGTGTGGATGAGTATCCCGTAGCCACCGCTGGCATCCGGCGCTAACCACCGCGGAGCTGTCATCCATCGCATTATAAATACAACCCAGGCAGTTCTGTACATGTCCAGCATGATGGTGGTTTAGCCAGACAGTGGGGACTCTCACAGCATGATGGTGGTTTAGCCAGACAGTGGCGACTCACAGACAGACAAACAAAAATGTCGAAAATAGAGGAAAAAGACAAACACCAACAAACGAACAGACCGTGTCGTCACAACAGAGCATGCGGCGAGTCGGAGATACCCTCGGAATACACATCGTTAAAGATACATCGTTAAGATACCCCTGGAATACACATCGTTAAAGATACATCGTTAAGATACCCTCAGAATACACATCGTTAAGGTCTGTCTTATAGATGGTTGCGTAATCAACCCTCAACTTTCCGTCATGTCAAGTCCAAATTAAAAGATAAAAACCTTTTAAAATGATCATAGTTGTAAAACGAGTCTCATTATTAGCCAAGCATCTTTTGATTTCATAGGGCTATTTTGATGTTTTAGCAATATCTAAAAGTTTAGTTGAATATAGGATACTTATCACATTCCAGCACAGTGAACGTAATGGATTAATGCATGGACATATGTTTGGTTGAATGAAATTCATTGCTGATTTTTTTGTTTTGTTTCTTATTATAGACATCTTCGACTTTTTGGACTGTTTCTCCCCACCATCCCCTATGTCATTGTCTCATGTTGGAGCCAACGAACAGGTACATGGAAATATTAGACCCTACAGGCAGGTAGTTAAAGTTCCATTGTGTACAGATAATTAGGATCTGCACTTCATTTATATAATTGATTAGTCTTTTGGTTTTGTTTAACTCTTCAAACTGCCTTTAAATTAATTGCACCTTGGTACTGAAAGTTGTCAAGAGTCTGCCTCCAACCTGCTCACTCTACCTTTTATGACTCCTCTGTCTCACAATGCCATTTAATAACTTATTGGGCCTGCTCTTTTCAGACACCAGAGGTGGATTCATCTTTGAGCATTCAGCAGTCGACCTCTGGGCGTAGGAATACTACAACTAAAACAAAGGGAAGACAGAAATGTCCAAAAGGTCAACCAAAGTCTTCCACAGAAAAGAAGTCTCCAGCCAAACGCCGGTCTAGAAAGGACCAGGAGATGGAAGGTAGCGATGCCAACGCTCCACCACAGTGTAGAAAGGACCAGGAGATGGAAGGTAGCGATGCCAACGGTCCACCACAGTGTAGAAAGGACCAGGAGATGGAAGGTAGTGATGCCAACGGTCCACCACAGTGTAGAAAGGACCAGGAGATGGAAGGTAGCGATGCCAACGGTCCACCACAGTGTAGAAAGGACCAGGAGATGGAAGGTAGCGATGCCAACGGTCCACCACAGTGTAGAAAGGACCAGGAGATGGAAGGTAGCGATGCCAACGGTCCACCACAGTGTAGAAAGGACCAGGAGATGGAAGGTAGCGATGCCAACGGTCCACCACAGTGTAGAAAAGACCAGGAGATGGAAGGTAGCGATGCCAACGGTCCACCACAGTGTAGAAAAGACCAGGAGATGGAAGGTAGCGATGCCAACGCTCCACCACAGTGCGGCAGACCCATGTCTGAATCCCAGGAGTTGGATTCACCAGAGAGAGGTATTGTATTTTACATCTTCTGTGCCATATTGGTCACTTTATTAACTCATTAACTGCTTGAGTTTCTACATAGCCTATTGCAGCCTTGCCAGCGTTCCCACAGAATATTTGGTTCTGACGATGTAAACACCAAATATCTCAAGAGTCTCTACTTTCATCTGTGTGTCGAACTAGGGGATTGTCATGATTCTGAATCCATTGCAAGCATACTTGGGCTAAATTCAGCCATAACATTTGTGATGACAGGTATATATATATAGAGCGAGAGAAAGCAGAGAAAAATGTACCGGTATTTCAAAGAATACGTGTACGTACGTAATCATGTAACTTTGAGAGTTACGTGGAGAGTTTGCACTCTGGATAGTTTGAATGTCTTCAGACATTCTCCACAGACATTTCCCCCTGCACTAGGACCATTTCCCCCTGCACTAGGACCATTTCCCCCTGCACTAGGACCATTTCCCCCTGCACTAGGACCATTTCCCCCTGCACTAGGACAATTTCCCCCATTTCCCCCTGCACTAGGACAATTTCCCCCATTTTCCCCTGCACTAGGACCATTTCCCCCTGCACTAGGACCATTTCCCCCTGCACTAGGACCATTTCCCCCTGCACTAGGACCATTTCCCCCTGCATTAGGACCATTTCCCCCTGCACTAGGACCATTTCCCCCTGCACTAGGACCATTTCCCCCTGCACTAGGACCATTTCCCCCTGCACTAGGACCATTTCCCCCTGCATTAGGACCATTTCCCCCTGCACTAGGACCATTTCCCCCTGCATTAGGACCATTTCCCCCTGCACTAGGACCATTTCCCCCTGCACTAGGACCATTTTCCCCTGCACTAGGACCATTTTCCCCTGCATTAGGAACGGTTCCCCCTGCACTAGGACCATTTCCCCCTGCACTAGGAACATTTCCCCCTGCACTAGGACCATTTCCCCCTGCATTAGGAACGGTTCCCCCTGCACTAGGAACATTTCCCCCTGCACTAGGACTTTCTAAAGACATTCTCCACAGACATTTCCCCCGGCACTAGGACTTTCCACAACCGCCAATTTTTTATGTTTCAACAATATTTTAAAAGTTTAGTTGAACATGGGAGATTTAGCGCATCCCAGCACAGTGACAGATATGGGTTATGGATGGACATTACGTTTGGGTGAGTGAAATTCATTGCTGTTTATTGTGTTACAGACATCTTTGACTTTTTGGCGGAAATCTCCATCCCACCCCCTATTCCGTTGTCTCATGTTGGAGCCAATGAACAGGTACAAGGAAATAATAGACCAAGTTACAGCAAGTTTATAATATTACAATTTAGGCATTTAACCCTACAGGTGAAATAATAGACCTATTATACCACAAGGTTATGATATTAACCCTTCAGGTGAAATAATAGACCTATTATACCACAAGGTTATGATATTAACCCTTCAGGTGAAATAATAGACCTCACTACCACAAGGTTATGATATTAACCCTACAGGTGAAATAATAGACCTCACTACCACAAGGTTATGATATTAACCCTACAGGTGAAATAATAGACCTCACTACCACAAGGTTATGATATTAACCCTACAGGTGAAATAATAGACCTTATTTACCACAAGGTTCCGTTGCGCAAAAAAAGTTGAGATTAAACTTGTGCGATACTCAACCAATTGTTATAATTCAAAGTGGTATATATTCCGTGAAGTTTATATTTTCATTGGGTGTACAAGTCATGTTTTTTATATGCCTTTATCAAATGATATAGAGAGATGGTAGGGTAGTGCCCAAGCCCTGTTAGCCATGCAGCCTATATGAGCTGTGGTGCGCTTGCTAGGCCTACACTCTCAATTAGGGATTTTCCCAGAGGTTAATTTCACTGATGTGTACAACCTTTATTCAAATAGTTGCAAATGTATTCATATGACAGCCTTTTAAAATCTTTATAATATTAGAATTTTACACAGCTGTGCCACCAAACTAATTACATCACAGTCTGTTTGCACAAATCTGGGTCAAATCAATTAAGCAGCAGGAGCTGCCTATAAGCTCCCATATTCTCAATATTAAATCAAAAAGACAAGACTTTGCCTGCTATGTATGTTTATCATACCTTTTAATTTTGCACTAAAAACATGCTCGACAGGAACTGTAACCAAATAATGGCCCGGTGCAGACCAGTGCAAAAATAAATAACGGCCTACTGCAAATAGCAGCCAAAGCAAAAAGCAAAGTTACTATATTATTTCATGGTAGTGGTTCAATGCCTTGCTCAAGGGCACTTCAGCGGTGGTAATTTTAACGTGTCGGACCGCTGATTCGAACTGGCGACCTTCCGGTATCAAGACCGCTCCGCAATCCGTTCGGCCACCGCTGCCTAGTTCCTTATAAACGATTGGGTCCAAATCGATTTTGCATATTAACAGCCCAGGCTACCATTTGGAAAAATACGGTATACAAACATCGGCATCGGTGACTATCAGGTTGTTCTGTATCGGTATCGGCCAAGAATTTCCACATCGGTGCACCCCTACCATTTACAGTATCTCACAATGCCATTTACAGTATCTCACAATGCCATAACTGTTATTTGGTCTGTTCTTTTCAGACACCAGAAGCGAAGGGCAGACAAAAAGCTCCAAAAGCTCCACCACAGACCTGCAGTGAGAACGTCAGACCTCCAGCCAAACGCCGGCTGAGCAGAAAGACACCGGAGGGAAAAGATGCCAACAGTCAGCCACCACGATGCTGCAGAAAGACACAGGAGCTAGAGGGTAAAGATGCCAACAGTCAGCCACCACAACACTGCAGAAAGACACCGGAGCTAGGTGGTAAAGATGCCAACAGTCAGCCACCTCGACGCTGCAAAAAGACACCGGAGCTAGAGGGTAAAGATGCCAACAGTCAGCCACCACAACACTGCAGAAAGACACCGGAGCTAGGTGGTAAAGATGCCAACAGTCAGCCACCACGACACTGCAGAAAGACACCGGAGCTAGGTGGTAAAGATGCCAACAGTCAGCCACCACGACGCTGCAGAAAGACACCGGAGCTAGGTGGTAAAGATGCCAACAGTCAGCCACCACGATGCTGCAGAAAGACACCGGAGCTAGGTGGTAAAGATGCCAACAGTCAGCCACCACGACACTGCAGAAAGACACCGGAGCTAGGTGGTAAAGATGCCAACAGTCAGCCACCACGACACTGCAGAAAGACACCGGAGCTAGGTGGTAAAGATGCCAACAGTCAGCCACCACGACGCTGCAGAAAGACACCGGAGCTAGAGGGTAAAGATGCCAACAGTCAGCCACCACGACGCTGCAGAAAGACACCGGAGCTAGAGGGTAAAGATGCCAACAGTCAGCCAGCACGACGCTGCAGAAAGACACTGCAGCTAGGTGGTAAAGATGCCAACAGTCAGCCACCACGACACTGCAGAAAGACACCGGAGCTAGAGGGTAAAGATGCCAACAGTCAGCCACCACGACACTGCAGAAAGACACCGGAGCTAGAGGGTAAAGATGCCAACAGTCAGCCACCACGACGCTGCAGAAAGACACCGGAGCTAGGTGGTAAAGATGCCAACAGTCAGCCACCACGGCACTGCAGAAAGACACCGGAGCTAGGTGGTAAAGATGCCAACAGTCAGCCACCACGACGCTGCAGAAAAACACTGCAGCTAGGTGGTAAAGATGCCAACAGTCAGCCACCACGACGCTGCAGAAAGACACCGCAGCTAGAGGGTAAAGATGCCAACAGTCAGCCACCACGACGCTGTAGACCCAGATTCGAACTCCAGAAGGTGGAGTCACCAGAAAAAGGTAGGCCTGTTTTATTATGGTCATTGGCTGTTAGGTTGGGACCTGTTAGGTAATTGGCTGTTAGGTTAGGACCTGTTAGGTCATTGGCTGTTAGGTTAGGACCTGTTAGGTCATTGGCTCTTAGGTTGGGACCTGTTAGGTCATTGGCTGTTAGGTTAGAACCTGTTAGGTCATTGGCTGTTAGGTTAGGACCTGTTAGGCCATTGGCTGTTAGGTTAGGACCTGCCCAAGGACACTTCGACATGTAGCCAGGAGGAGCCGGGATTCGAACCGCCGACCCATGGATCATTGGACGACCTGCTCTACCTTTTGAGCCACAGTCGCCTAGACTAGAGCACAGCCATACTTGTCCTCATTGCGCACGTAAGTAACTCCAATACTGCCGCAATCTGGCGGAGTCAGGTTAGCACGTAATGCTAACCTGAGTCAGGTTAGCACGTAATGCTAACCTGAGTCAGGTTAGCACGTAATGCTAACCTGAGTCAGGTTAGCACGTAATGCTAACCTGAGTCAGGTTAGCAAGTGAAGTGAAACCCCCAGCAAAGTAGAATGCGGTTCTTTCACACCTGCCAAGCGAAGCGCACTTTCCGACAATAGGATTCGTTTTAATCGCAGTAAAGCATTCTGGTGGGAATGCGACATAAGTGTTTTACTGTAGGCTACTGTGACTGGTGTCAACTCAAACAACGTCAGATGTATTCAGGATAATGGTTAAACCATCCTGGTAACATGTTTCTATATACATATTTGGTGACTGTCTTCATCTAATTTAAATATAAACACTTTGAAATGAAACAAACATGTTTAGGCCTACTTCAGCATCAAAGGAATTAAATTGCCATATATGTCATATATTTCACTCTTATTGCCATAAGAGTGAAGAGAGCCTACTGTCAGCTGTCCAGTAGTCCAAATATTATTCAATTCAATTTCAGAGTGATGTCGACAAGGTAGGCACAACGTAGGCCTATATGAAAACACTACTGTCCCATTATGCAAGTGAATTAAATAGAATAACATTAAATTGTGGGTTAATAAATCACATACATAAAAAGTAGTTATAATGAAACATGCGTAAGCTAAGAACATAACAGTGGAGTATCTATATAATGAAACTATACATATAATAAACGATACATACTATACTATACATATGTACTATAAAGTGCTATGACTTCATAAAATGCAATTCTAGTGCTGTCTACGTAACATGCTATAAGTCTGGATAAAATGCTATCTAAGTCTACATAAAGTGCTATCTAAGGCACTAAGGCTATAGGCCTAGTGCCCGGTGTTGAGTCGGTCGGACCCACGGTTGTCCACAACCGCCACAAAAGGCCTCTGCCCGGGCTCTGGACACAGTGGACAGGGCCCCTGCCCAGGGTCCAAATATGGAGCTGGCCTGTTTTGACATCACAACACTCCATATTTGGGCATGCCTAACAAAGAACTCTAAGCTGGCCTGTTCTGACATCACAACACTCCACATTTGGCCATGCCTGAAACAGAACTCCGTATATAGGAATAAAGGGACACAGAGAGACACATACAGAAATCTCCATATATGGGCATAAAAGGGAAACAGACAGATGGGTGGAACGGGTGCTCTGCATTTCCGCTTGTCCAGAACCAGCACAACCAGCCCTGGAACAACATATTTTCAGATGGGGGTCGGCGGCCAAATACAGATAATACTGTTGCTCCTTGACATGAAATAGTTTAAGCACCACTGATATAGAAACATGGATTTTTCAGAAAACTGTCATGATTTAGAAGACATTTGTAGAATCGTCCTCAGGTCTAAATGGGCTAGTCATCGTAACGAAGGCTCTCACTCCCTCGAGAGTTCCATATATGGAGATTCCCTCTCACGAGAGCTCCATATATGGAGACAACAGAGACATGTTGTGCTGACATCAGGTCAATGTGGAAACTCCATATATGGATGACTGGCATCGTCGTCATCGTGACAAGCATTCAGCTGACTCTATATAAAGAGGGATTGTTGCTCTCGAGGAGAGGCGAGCAGCATTTGAGAGAGAGAGACTACATCACCTTCCATACGAGACAGCGAAGTTTGGCCTCACAACCCAGATATCGTTGTGCCAGAGGTTTAGACATCCCACATATCGTTGTGCCAGAGGTTTAGACATCCCAGATATCGTTGTGCCAGAGGTTTAGACATCCCAGATATCGTTGTGCCAGAGGTTTAGACATCCCAGATATCGTTGTGCCAGAGGTTTAGACATCCCAGATATCGTTGTGCCAGAGGTTTAGACATCCCAGATATCATTGTGCCAGATGTTTAGACATCCCAGATATCGTTGTGCCAGAGGTTTAAGTTTGGTTAAGTTCTCACCGGACACCACTGCGGCGGGTCCTAAACCCCGGCAGCCAGTCCCCTTTGAGTAGTATTTTATATGGTCCTTCGAGCCGGATTAGGGCATTGCAAGTAACAGGATGTCGAAATCCTCCAGAGATGGTGGTAGAACAGCTCTCCGAGTACGGATGCTGGTGCGAAAGCCCTCCCAGGGCATGAGAAGGGCAGCCAGGAGACAAAGAGTCTGGATAGTGAAGGCTAGACGGCCGCAGGACGGAACCATCAGAATTACAGCAGCAGGTGAAAGAACTTGTAGAGCAGATACGATCTGTCCTAAAGGCTCGGTAGACCTGGCCGCCATGGTGTTAGACGGGCAGGGTCCCGAAGTAGTGAGACCCACCTTGTCCAGTCTCCTTTGAATAGTATCTTATAATCATACTAATAATCTGTATTCTATTTCAGTGTTCTAATCCTCTACAAACGTGTATGTGTGTGTTTGTGTGTGTGTGTAGTCAATCCCCTTTTAGATGAGAGCTCGCTGTCCTCAGATCTGTCAATAGAGCTGAGTAATTATGAAGAGGAGTTGGCTTCTTACTGTAATCTGGATGAGGAAGAGGAGGAGGAGGAGGAGGAGGAAGAGGAGCTACCCCAGCTCTTGATGCAGAAAAGTAAGTGAATGAAGCCTCCAATAGAATTGATGGAAACGTGGTTAACACTCCCATCGCCCAGGACGAAGTTCTTTGTCCTTTCTATTAGTAACGCCCGACGCCCAGGACGAAGTCTTGTCCAAAAGACGAAGTTTATTGATATGAGAACGGATCGCATGGCTCCATAGCCCAGGAGCGCCTGTTGGGCAATCCTCGGTGACGCGCAAGAGTGAGACGTCATCGAAAAACTCCCTCCCCTGTTTAGCTGATGAAAACGAAAATCTTAAAACTCGCGATCTAAATCATCCCGTCTAATTATGAAAAAAGATCCTGTGTTAGACGGCGCTCCGCGGTCCAGTCGCTAGTCGCGATAGATTTATTCTTGTCTCCCGTTGTTGTCGATCGACTAGAGTGGTGTGGCTATTGTTAGCTGCTACACACACACCAACAACAACTTCCGGTCTGTCCGGAAAAGGGGTCCGTGTTTATAAATGTACTGGTGTAAAGGGTCCATTTGGTTAAATATGTAGACTTGCTGATGTCAGTGTGTATGTAATGGTGCTGACGTTGTCTGTTTGTACAGCATAGATATATATATATATATATATATATATATATATATATATATATATATATATATATATATATATATATATATATGAAAGCTAGATGGCTCACCCGCTCTGGCCAATGGAGAGCGACGTTGCTACGTGGCGGCCATCTTACCGAGGGGCAGCATAACATTGTGTCTATGGGCATGTACTTTTAAATAACCATAACTTGCTCAATTTTCAACCGATTTTCAAACGGTTTGGTTTGTTATAAACGTCAGACGTCCGCATACTTGTATGCTTTTATACGACGTTCATATAAAAAAACAAAATTAAGCAGATAAGCATCCTGAATCATAGCCACGTTGACAACGTTTGTATTAAACCAACCCATTTGTAAATCCGTCAAGATTTGAAGGAGTTATGACTATTTTTGTTTGAGCTGCCAGTACAGCACAACCAGCCCTGGAACAACATATTTTCAGATGGGGGTCGGCGGCCAAATACAGATAATACTGGTGCTCCTTGACATGAAATATTTTGAGCACCACTGATACAGAAACATGGGTTTTTCAGAAAACTGTCATGATTTACAGTTTTCTGTACAGTATGTAATGGTGATTAATGTTTTGTCTTCCAGAGCCTCCATCCATCACAGCCGGAGTATTTGTTTGGTGCAAGTTCAGGACTTTTCCCTTCTGGCCAGCGGTGGTAAGACCTGTTATTAATATGGCTGGCCCATGGCTGGGCATTGGGAATGTGTGAAATTGTAAGCAAATTGTTCTAGTAAGTCAGTTATAGTGTCTATAATGTGAATTCCTGTAAATGTTAAAAGACACATTCTTGTTCTCTGCAGGTGAAAAGTATGAACCGCAGGATGAAAAAAGCCAGCATTGTTTTCATCGATGGCCCAATAATGGACAAGATCTGCAAAGGGTAAGAATATCACTGCTTGTGTATCGTAGTTTTGTAAGAGATACAGTAGAGTATACAGTATGCATGTGAATCAGTCGGGGATTTAAGGAATGAAAAAGGCGACTCTGAGCACGTGTCTTTTGTGGTAGCTTGACGGTGTCTCTGAAGACCTTGAAGCCGTTTGACTGTGAAGAGAGCAGCCAGCTTGTGGTAAGACTCAGATCCTCACATATCCTCACAGATCCCATATATCATAGACTCATAGATCCTTATATCAAGTTGGTCTGTTTTCACTAGTGGTGAAATTCACATGAGCCATTTCAGTATGATTTTATTAATAGAAGTGCTATTTCTGCTTTTCTTGTGACAACTTTTATCTTTTTTTTTTAACTATAAGAATGTAACTCCCTGTGTTGCATTGTTGCATCATCTGTGAACTTTACAGTGTAAAGAATGAAAACCTTGAACCCTAACTTTACAGTGTAAAGAATGAAAACCCTGAACTTTACAGTGTAAAGAATGAAAACCTTGAACCCTGAACTTTACAGTGTAAACGATGAAAACCTTGACCCCTGAACTTTACAGTGTAAAGAATGAAAACCTTGACCCCTGAACTTTACACTGTAAACAATGTAAACCTTGACCCCTGAACTTTACAGTGTGAAGCCAAGGAGAAGTATGATGCGTCCATCAAATGGTCCCTGGACATGATCAGCGACTATAGAATGCGTATTGGTAAGCAGCTCTTTGCCCTGGACATTTGGTTTCACAGTATATACATTTCTGTGAATGTTATTATTATTGTATTGTGTTCAGTGTTGTTTTTGGCAGCACATTTTGATTTTAGTTTTAGTCTCTTGAATAGTTTTCATTTAGCTTTAGTCACATTTTAGTCACCTGGAATGTTTTAGTGTTAGGGACTGGTCGAAATTGAAATAGGGATACCCCTGGAGGGCATTTTTGTGCCCTGATATAAAATACCATCACCCTCCCTGTGAATGAAAATAAAAATCTAGTCCTCTCCCCAGGTGATTAAACAAAAAGGAATCACCCTCCCCTATTAACCTATTAATTAACATCACATTTACCTCAGTATTATTTATTCCTAACTTTAATCTGGTAGCGTTTTTAATATGTGAGAAAATAAAGTGACCGCAAAGATCTGTGTCCGCTGTGAGGTTTGAACTCACGCCAATGCGGACAATGGTCTCGTAGTCTTAACACCTAACACAGCAAGCTATGCAAGCCTTTGAGAATTGGGGGTTGTAGTGTGTACTTGTAGTGTGTGTTGCAGTGTGATTGGCACGGGGAACAATGAAAACTGGTCCTGTTGGGAAGAACCAAGTGAAAGCAACAGAGGGGTATCGTTGACCAAAGTTGTACTTTAATTCAGAAAAGCTGTAGTATTATATATAAAACCCGCACTATTTCATTATCAAAATTGGATCACCCTCCCTTAGACTCAAAGTAAAATTAGCTCACCCTCCCTCTGACTAAAATGAAAAAGACATGGCCCTCCCCTATTTTCCTCCAGGGCCCCCTTTTCTAAATTTCGACTGGTCCCTTAGTCTAGTTTTAGTCGACTAAATATCATAAGATTTTAGTCGACTAAATCTACAGTTGATTCAGTCGAACAAAATGTATTTTGGCGGACCTTGATGCCGTCGTAATTACTGTTTTTACACTTGCTGAAAATAGCAGATCTACAAGCTCGCAACGTGTCGCGGGCTTGTAGATCTGCTATTTTCAGCATGCAACCAAGTGTAAAATGTCTAATACTGGATCTCTTGTCCACTAGTCCCTTCCTAAAATTTTAGTCTAGTTTTTATTTGTTGACGAAAATGTCAGTCTATTTAGTCTTTCTCTTAGTTTTAGTCATCATAGTTTAGTTTTCATTTAGTTTCCATGTAGTTTTCATCAATCAAAAAAAGTAGTCGACGAACATTTTTCGTCTTAGTTTTAGTCGACGAAAACAACACTGATTGTGTTTATATTGCTATATTCATTGAATATTATTTATTGATGCATATTTCTATACTGTATGTTAGTATTTGTACATGTTGCATTACCTTCAATATTATTTGTTTTCACAGCATGTGAACATTTCACCGGATCATTCATTGAATACATCAATCATGACATGAGTAAGTTCAACTTCAGTTGTAGAGCTTTTCACCGTAGTAGACAAATCGCATGCCTTCATTGATAGTTCTGCTTTGCCACAGACACTTGCAAATGATATCCATCTAAATGTTGATTGCATACTGTAAATGATATCCATCTAAATGTTGATTGCATACTGTAAATGATATCCATCTAAATGTTGATTGCATACTGTAAATTATATCCATCTAAATGTTGCTTGCATACTGTAAATTATATCCATCTAAATGTTGATTGCATACTGTAAATGATATCCATCTAAATGTTGATTGCATACTGTAAATGATATCCATCTAAATGTTGATTGTATACTGTACATTTGCAGCAGTTTTCCAGTGTGTTGTTAAAGTGTTGTTAGAACATGAAACACTGCAGCTTTTCTCGCCTCTCTCCTCAACAACTCCCTGTCCCGAAGATCTCTCCCTGTCCAACACTTTCTCCTGTCTCCTGAACACTTCTCTCCCTCCTGTCCCGGAACACCTCCCTCTCTCCAAAATAGACCCTCCCTCTCCTGAACACCCACTTTCATTATCAATTCATCCCCTGTTTTAGCGTTAGTCTAGTTTTAGTCGACTAAGTGTCATATGGTTTTAGTCGACTAAATCTACAGTTGATTTAGTCGGCTAAAATTTATTTTGGTGGGCCTTGATGCCGTCATAATGACAGATTTTACACTTGCTGAAAATAGCCGATCTACAAACAATGCAACCAAGTGTAAAATGACTTCTTCTGGATCTCTTGTCCACTAGTCCCTAACATTTCAGTCTAGTTTTTATTTGTTGACTAAATTGTCAGTATATTAAGTCTTAGTTTTAGTCATCGTAGCTTTAGATTTAATTTAGCTCCCATTTAGTCTTCCTCAGTGGAAAAAGGTAGTCGACGGACATTTTTCATCATAGTTTTAGTAGACGGAAACAACACTGTTCCACATGAATGAACCCTTCCCTCTCCTGAACTGAACGCTGTCCTCTTCGTCTGTCCTGACCTGAACACTGTCCTCTAAGTCTCTCTCTCCTGAACTGAACGCTGTCCTCTCTCTCCTGTGTCCTCTCTCTCCTGACCTGAACGCTGTCCTCTCTCTCCTGACCTGAACGCTGTCCTCTCTCTCCTGACCTGAACGCTGTCCTCTCTCTCCTGACCTGAACGCTGTCCTCTCTCTCCTGACCTGAACACTGTCCTCTAAGTCTCTCCTGAACTGAACGCTGTCCTCTCTCCTGACCTGAACGCTGTCCTCTTGGTCTCTCGTCCGTCTCCAGGCTATCCGGTGAGGAAGACGTTCCTCCAGGGCTCTGGGGAGACCCCGACCATCTCCAGTGACCTGATGAAGATGGAGGAGTTCCAGGAGGCTCACGGGGAGGAGGAGGGGGGGAGGAGGAGGAGCGCTGAGGAGGAGGAGGTCAACAGGCGGTCTAAGAGGCGTCTCCCCGATCGAACCCGCGCTGCCTACAACAGAGCCAACGAGAAGCTGGTCTATTACATCATCAACAGACACATGGTGGACAAAAGACTGTTGGTACGGATAGATTGATTAAATGGAATGTGTATTTGTTTACTTTATTTGTGATTTAACCCCATTTAGACCTGAGGACGATTCTACAAACTTTCTTCTAAATCATGACAGTATTCTGAAAAACCCTCATGTTTCTATATTAGTGGTTCTCAAACTATTTCATGTCAAGGACCCCCAGAAATAAATGTAATTGGCCGCCGACCCCCATCTGAAAATGTTGTTCCCCCCCCCCCAGAAACAAATATTTGAGTAAAAAACGTTCGCTCTGAAATAATATATATTCAAAGATTTGTACCCAACATTTTCACGATTTTTGAAAAATAGCAGATCTTCAAGCTCGTAACTCAAATATTTGCTTCTGGAGGGGTCCCTGGAACAACATATTTTAAGATTGGGGTCGGAGGCCAATTACACATTTTTGGGGGTCCTTGACATGAAAATGTTTGAGAACGACTGACATAGAAACATGAGGTTTTTCAGAAAACTGTCAGGATTTAGAAGACATTTTGTAGAATGGAGTTCAGGTCTAAATGGGTTAATAGCTTAATTGCCCGGGGTTATTTAATCCATTACATTATAGCGCCCAGTCGATTTATAAACACGGACCACTTTTACAGACGGACCGGATGTTGTTGTGAATGGAGGTAAGAATAAATCTATCACGTCTAGCGACTGGACAGCGGAGGGCCGTCTAACACAGGATGTTTTTTTATAATTAGACGGGATGATTTAGATCGTGAGTTATTAACGTTTTAAGATTTTTGTTGTCGTCGGCTAAACGGGGGAGGGAGATTTTCGATGACCTCTCACTGTTGCGCAACATCGAGGATTGCACAACAGGCGCTTCCAGGCTGTGGAGCGATGTGATCCGTTTTCATATCAAACTTCGTCTTTTGGATCAAACTTCGTCCTGGGCGTCGGGCGTTACTAATAGAAAGGACAAAGAACTTCGTCCTGGGCGATGGGGGTGTTAATAGAGTGATTGTATGTATGTATTGTCTTCTTTCTATCGCTGACCCTCCTCTCTCCCTCTCTATCGCTGACCCTCCTCTCTCCCTCTCTATCGCTGACCCTCCTCTCTCTCTCTCCCCAGGCGGTGATCAGCGGTCAGCAGCGGTCCACCTGGCTCCATTCCTTCCTCCAGATGAGCCATAAGAAGACCCCCCCCGTGCCCACCTACCTGCAGGACGAGCACGTAGAGAAGGTGTACCGTTACCTGAAGGAGGTCCTGGACCACGCCCCGCTGACCGCGCCCTGCCTCGCCAACGTCCACGGGAACTTTATAGAGCAGGTCCGCTTTGTGCTGGACGTCCTGCTGCCTGAGGTGAGTTCAGGGTTAACCAGAGGTCACAGGTTTAACCAGAGGTCACAGGTCAGAGGTTTGACCAGAGGTCAAAGGTCACATGTTTAACCAGAGGTCACAGGTCAGAGGTCACATGTTTAACCTGCTGCTGCCAGAGGTGAGTTCAGGTTTAAAACCCATTTAAACCCAAAACCCAAAAAAATAAAAAAAAGTCTTCTAAATCCTGACAGTTTTCTGAAATACCTCATGTTTCTGTATCAGTGGTGCTCAATATTTAATCTCAAGGACCCCAAAAATTATATGTAATTGGCCGCCGACCCCCATCTGAAAATATGTTGTTCCAGGGACCCCCCAGAAGCAAAGATTTGAGTTAAAAAAACGTTCTCTCTGAAAGAATATATATGCAAAGATTTGCGCCACATTTTCTCGATCTTTCAAAAATAGCAGACCTAGACTGCAACGCTCTATAAAGGATAGAGACCGAACCGGAGCGATAGCCCCGCCCCCAAGCTATTAATTTCAATAGAAGTTGCTCAGTGGCGTTTTGAAGCACCCGGAAGACTGCCGGTCAACTCAATGGCTCGAGCGAGCAGAAGTTAAAACCTCAAACGTCATGAACGTCCGTCCACCTCCATGAAAGTGCTGCAGTTCCTCTTTTCGCCAGTAGGTAGTGGCAGCTTCAATGTTGGATAGCCTTACTGGGGGCTTGGTCTAAATGCATTCGTTGTGTTGTGTTGTGCTGTGGCGTGGCCCTTCAGGCCGTCATCTATGCATTCAGTGTGTTGTGTTGTGTTGTGTTGTGTTGTGTTGTGTTGTGTTGTGTTGTGTTGTGTTGTGTTGTGTTGTGTTGGTCATGTGCAGGCCGTCATCTATGCATTCAGTGTGTTTTGTGTCGTGTTGTGTTCGTCATGTGCAGGGTTAGGGTTAGCTGTAGAATCGTCCTCGGGTCTAAATGCATTCAGTGTGTTGTGTTGTGTCTTTGCAGGCTGTCATCTATGCATTCAGTATGTTGTGTTGTGTTGTCTCTTTGCAGGCTGTCATCTATGCATTCAGTGTGTTGTGTTGTGTTGTGTTGGTCATGTGCAGGCCGTCATCTATGCATTCAGTGTGTTGTGTTGTGTTGTGTTGTGTCGTGTTGTGTTCGTCATGTGCAGGGTTAGGGTTAGCTGTAGAATCGTCCTCGGGTCTAAATGCATTCAGTATGTTGTGTTGTGTTGTGTTGTGTTGTGTTGTCTCTTTGCAGGCTGTCATCTATGCATTCCGTATGTTGTGTTGTGTTGTGTTCTCTTTGCAGGCTGTCATCTATGCATTCAGTGTGTTGTGTTGTGTTGTCTCTTTGCAGGCTGTCATCTATGCATTCAGTATGTTGTGTTGTGTTGTCTCTTTGCAGGCTGTCATCTATGCATTCAGTGTGTTGTGTTGTGGCTCTTCAGGCTGTCATCTATGCATTCAGTGTGTTGTGTTGTGGCTCTTCAGGCTGTCATCTATGCATTCAGTGTGTTGTGTTGTCTCTTTGTAGGCTGTCATCTATGCATTCAGTGTGTTGTGTTGTGGCTCTTCAGGCTGTCATCTATGCATTCAGTGTGTTGTGGCTCTTCAGGCTGTCATCTATGCATTCAGTGTGTTGTGTTGTGGCTCTTCAGGCTGTCATCTATGCATTCAGTGTGTTGTGTTGTGGCTCTTCAGGCTGTCATCTATGCATTCAGTGTGTTGTGTTGTGGCTCTTCAGACTGTCATCTATGCATTCAGTGTGTTGTGTTGTGGCTCTTCAGGCTGTCATCTATGCATTCAGTGTGTTGTGTTGTGTTCGTCATGTGCAGGCTGTCATCTGTATTCAGTATGTTGTATTGTGTTGTGTCTCTTTGCAAGCTGTCATCTGTATTCAGTATGTTGTGTTGTGTTGTCTCTTCGCAGGCTGTCATCTACGCCATCGCAGGAGTGCACGATGTGTCCACAGCAACAGCAGAGGAGAAGTTCCTCACGGGTCGACAAATAAGCAACAGGTAATGTAATTGGGGCTGAGGTTTCAATCAGTGTTGTTTTTGGCAGCAAATTTCTATTTTAGTTTTAGTTAGTTTCTTCAATAATAGTTTTTGTTTAGTTTCAGTCACATTTTAGTCACCTGGAATGTTTTAGTGTTAGTCTAGTTTTAGTCGACTAAATATAAGATTTTAGTAGACTAAATCTACAGTTGATTTAGTCGACTAAAATGTATTTTGGTGGGCCTTGATGCCGTCGTAATTACAGTTTTTAAACTTGCTGAAAATAGCCGATCTACAAGCTCACAACGTGTCGCAGCGCGAGTGAGCTTGTAGATCTGCTATTTTCAGCATGTAACCAAGTGTAAAATGACAGGATCTCTTGTCCACTAGTCCCTTCCTGACATTTTAGTCTAGTTTATTTGTTGACGAAATTGTCAGTATATTTAGTCTTAGTTTTAGTCACCATAGCTTAGTTTTCTTTTTGTTTCCATTCGGTTTTCGTCAGTGAAAAAAGGTAGTCGACGAACATTTTTCGTCTTGGTTTTAGTCGATTAAATCAACACTGGTTTCAGTCCATGTGACCAGTGGTGACCAGTGTAAACAGAGACTGGATCGTAAATGATTTTGTGACGTTTCTTTACGTGCATCTCGTTTCAGGGAAAGGGAAGAATTCGATTGGCTAATAGATGAGGAGATGAAACAGAGATCAAGACCAGAAGTGACCTCACCAACATAGAAGTGACCTCACAGTGTCCTCACCTCCATAGACAGAGTTCTGCCGACAACTATTAATTTATTTTATATCAGCTTGTTTTCTTCATAACGTTTTTTTCTTTTCTTTAAAAAAAAAATGTTTTAGCCTTTTAAATGTTCTTAAAGGGGAATAGTACTCATTTTAAACTTTGCACTATGCCATTTAATTTAAGTGAGTTAGAGTGAGTTGTTGGAAATAATAAAAAAGTGTATTTAGCCTTGTGGTCATGTGATCAGTGACATCACGAAGGTGCAGAGTTCATCTTTGTGATCCAAAGTTCTAGACTTTTTATTATTTCCACACTCTACTCACCGTTTTTTAATATATATCAAAACAAACATAATGCCTTAAAATGAATGTAATTTTAGTTGGGTAGAGTTCATCAGGTGGATACAAATAATACCTTAAAATGAATGTAATTGTAGTTGTTACGTTCCCACTAAAGAGGTCCAGGGGTTATTTTGTGCAGGGGTTATTTTGTGCAGGGGTTATTTTGTGCGTATTATTGCCTATTTCCCCTACCATAAGCCCTCAATGAATTGAATTGAATTAATGGGGCGTTGGGTTTGGGTTTTAGTGCTAATTCGCTTATTTCCATCGCTCAAAAATCTTTTTTTTTGTATATATCCTCTCTTCATAATGTAAATAGTATCCCAAGCGGCACACTGTACTACTTATTTCGATGGAAATAAGCGAATTAGCACAAAAACCCAACCCCCATTGAGGGTTGATTTGGGAGTAGAGGAAATAGCCAATAATGTGCTTTAGCACAAAATAACACCTGGACCTCTTTGGTGGGATCGTAACAACTACAAATAAAGGTAAGAAAGCCTTCTAGCATGTAATGGTTGATGGGTGTTTTTTTTTCTTCTTATGGCTTTTCTGTTATGTTTCACCATCCAGGCCTGTTATGTTTCACCACCAGGCCAAACAAATTAAGAGATTTTAGAGCGCCGAAGTCTTCACACTCGACTCATCTTTTCTAGCGAAACTTTAACTAATTGGGCAGCCGTAACATTAGCATCAGTTGGTTCTTCATATCCATATGAGTAACATGAATAACATTAGCATCAGTTCGTTCTTCATATCCATATGAGTAACATTATGAATAACATTAGCATCAGTTGGTTCTTCATATCCATATGAGTAACATGAATAACATTAGCATCAGTTCGTTCTTCATATCCATATGAGTAACATTATGAATAACATTAGCATCAGTTGGTTCTTCATATCCATATGAGTAACATTATGAATAACATTAGCATCAGTTGGTTCTTCATATCCATATGAGTAACATTATGAATAACATTAGCATCAGTTGGTTCTTCATATCCATATGAGTAACATTATGAATAACATTAGCATCAGTTGGTTCTTCATATCCATATGAGTAACATTATGAATAACATTAGCATCAGTTCGTTCTTCATATCCATATTAGTAACATTATGAATAACATTAGCATCAGTTGGTTCTTCATATCCATATGAGTGAAAGGGCCGGCATTTTTTTGTTGATTATTAATACACATAATAAAGTACACGAACCGGTGATGTTGACGTCAGACTTTGGTGCTCTATTAGGCCTCTGTGGAAATCTGCACTCTATTGAGTGCGTTCTCTTTATGCTTTATTATGTTGTACAGTGAATGTTAAAAAAATATATTTTTGTTCATGAAAATGATTTTTTAAATGGTGTTTATATGGATGTATATGGATGATTTCCTACTCTGGAACTGGACCTATATAATTACATGTATATGGATGATTTCCTGCTCTGGAACTGCACCTATATAAATACAAAGTTTTTGGGAAATTGTGTTTGGGTTAATTTTTTCTCTGTTTGAACAACACTTCAAGCGGCTTGAAGCCTGTTTTATTTCCCTTTTTTTTTTTTTTGCTTTTTCCTATTTGTAAGGAACATTATAACATAGTATTTGGGTTGCGCAAACTTGTTGCGCCCTTGAAAAATGTGACTAGGGGGAGCCATTTTAGAAAGGGAATTCTAAATCTAAGCTGTGCTCAAATCTGGACCCCGGTTAGGGTCTAGGGGTGATACTCAAATAGACATTAATGATACTTGAAAACTTCTCTTATTTCCACGTATTTCCACATAATGTATGAAAAGTACATTTCTTTTTTTGGCTTGTCCTTCATTTCCATGTCAATGACACAATTTGTAATCAAAGTAATTTGCTACATTTATCTCAAATAATTCTGTGCAATTAGCACTTTCAACAACTGTTTCCATAAAACAAACTAATGTACATTTGTCTGCCTGCTATCAAGTGGGTTAACATTAAAGATAGCTGAGAACCTCTTTCAATTGCTTCACATTGTAATTTATGACTTGGCCCACATTCAACACAAATGGCTTTTTCCATGAACATAAAGTTAAATGGCTAAATAAAATAAAACACAATCTACCTCTATCTGAGAATAGATTACGCAGCTTTCTGTCTGTTTAGCTACCAAGCGATTAAAATGAAAATTGATGCTACAGTACATCTCTTTCATTTGCATTACAATTTATGACCGGGCCCACGATAAACTAGTCCTCAAATCCTGCCGGGGGGGGGGGGGGGGGGGGGGGGTATATATTTTACTGGCCGTTTTGAAGATTTTGGCTATTATCGCTGGAATGGAATCTGTGTTACTTTGAGGACATTAAGCATATTG
The DNA here is from genome assembly GCF_951216825.1 of Electrona antarctica. Classification (NCBI taxonomy): domain Eukaryota; kingdom Metazoa; phylum Chordata; class Actinopteri; order Myctophiformes; family Myctophidae; genus Electrona; species Electrona antarctica. Next base: position 43,928,391 of record NC_136808.1, on the reverse strand, counting down.
AGTTTGAGTATCACTAGGGAGTCCTCAGAGTTCCAATCCAACTCTTGGATGTTGAGTGCCAAGGAGGTCCCGTCCGATATGTATAAGCTTGGTATGACCGGTCAGGGGATTGAACACAGCTAGACCTCCCAATATCAGGGCATAACCACTCATTTGCAGAACACTGATGTTGGTGCTGTCCAACAAATCTATAAATCCATCAAAGGTGCAGCATCACTTGGAGGCAACCTACAGTATAGACACTTAAAAGAAAATCCTGTGGAATTAAATACTTCCTAGTCTTGAATCTCTCAATGGTCAACAATAAATTGGTTGGGTGAACTAGCTTTGAAAGCCTGAGCTGGAAAGGAAAATCAGCATCTCTGTAATAGTTAGGTAAAGTTAGCTTAAGTTGTGGCAAATCTGCAAAAAAAAATGCTTACCACTAGCTTTCTTCAAAGATGTGTTCATAAAGATGTCTACTATCACAGAAAAAAATGTTCCAACCCAATTCCCTTGGGAAACTTTGTGACAGCTGCTGAAAGTTGGGGTACCATTATCAACCAATATAAGGCAAAGAATTCAAAATTGTATTATACTTTAAGTAGCATGTGACATGTCAAACTAGTATATAGGGTGTTTTCAAGATGCTGAATCCATTCCAAGTAGTGATGCACCGAATATTCGGCCGCAGAAAATATTCGGCAGAAAATGGCTAAAAATGCATTTTCGGCCTATTCGGTTTTGGCCCGAATAGGCAGAAAATATATCACCGAATAGTGTATGCAATTAATGCTTTCAAAAGAGCTGAATAAATGTTTTATGGACCCATAATAGTGATTATTATTTAAGTTAAGTTTTGCCATAACCATTTCTTTCTTTTGCCATAAATCAGGTAGCTTTAAGGTATGGCCATGACAGCAACGGTAGGAAAAAAGATATATAATATTAATCATATTCGGATATTCGGTTTTCGGCCGACTTTTTCCTATATTCGGTATTCGGTTTCGGCCAAGAATTTCCCTTTCGGTGCATCCCTAATTCCAAGCATTAGTTTTGCACGGAAATTCTCCTTGGGCTAAATTCGGCCCAAATGTGCCCAAATGTGCTGACCTCATCACATTTGTGCTGACCTCATCACATTTGTGATGACGGCTATGGGCATATTTTGGCAAAGGAGTGTTTTTTTTGCAAAACTAATGCTTGCAATGGATTCAGAATCTTGAAAACCCCCTAGTTTGACATGTCACATGCTATAGTATAATGTAAGTATAATGAAATTTGGAATTTTCTTTTGCCTTATATTGGTTGATAATGGTACCCCAACTTTCAGCAGCTCTCACAAAGCTAGTGGTAAGCATTTTTTGTGCAGATTTGCCACAACTTAAGCTAACTTTACCTAACTATAGGGTTGTCAACATACTGAAGCACAAAGTGCTCTAAAATATCCTGATAGATGGCTGTGTTGACTCTGGACTTGATACAACACAGTGGATGACACCAGCAGATGACCTGCAGCCACAGCTGCAGCTATAAGAAAAAATATGTTTTTTTGCATTTTGTATTATGAATAAAATAAATACATGAATAATGTGGTGCAGAATCACACACATGCATGCAGGCATACCCACTCCTGGCCACGCCCACCCACTCCTGGCCACGCCCACCCAGGCACACCCACTCCTGGCCAGGCCCACCCAAGACTTCAGTTCTGGCTTCACCACTGATGGCATGACACCCCAAATCATCACTGACAGCGAAAACTCAACACACATCTATCAGAATATTTTACTAGTACATTGTGCTTCAGTATGTTGACAAGCTTTATGGAGATGCTGATTTGTTTCTTTCCAGATCGATTTGGCACCTGCCCACAGGGCCAAAACGACTAGTAGGTCTAGTCTAGTCTAGTGTACTAACCATGGTATTACTAGGTATTACTGTGCTTAACTGACCAGCCAACAGTCCTGACCTATAGGTTGTATTGTCAAGAGGAAAGTGTGAGACATGAGACTCAACAATACAAAACTTACAGCTGCAAACCTGGGCTTCCATAACGCCTCAACAGTACCACAGGCTGGTCACCTCCATGCCACGCCCCATTGATGAAATTATTTGTTCAAAAGTAGCCCAGACCAAGACCAGACCATACAATATACTTTTCAGATGGTCGACATTTCTCGATAAAAAAATAAAAAAAATGTAGTAGCCCAGCTAACCCTAACCCTAACCCTATAGCTTAAAGTAAAGACATACTGTACATGTATTCAAGTAATTACAGAAATACAGTACATTCTATAGCTTAAAGTAAAGACATACCGTATTCAAGTAATTACAGAAATACAGTACATTCTATAGCTTAAAGTAAAGACATACCGTATTCAAGTAATTACAGAAATACAGTACATTCTATAGCTTAAAGTAAAGACATACTGTATTCAAGTAATTACAGAAATACAGTACATTCTATAGCTTAAAGTAAAGACATACTGTATTCAAGTCATTACAAAATACAGTACATTCTATAGCTTAAAGTAAAGACATACCGTATTCAAGTAATTACAGAAATACAGTACATTCTATGCAAGTAAATGTCCACTTGTTATTGTCCACTTGGAAAAAACCACCAGTGTCTAAACAGCAGCAATGGTGAGATTGCTGCTGTTTAGATTGAATAAATCCTGAATATGTGGCTCATTGAGATACAGAACCACGATAGAATACACACATGACATTATTCATGTATTAAAAAGTAAAAATGCATTTTAAATTTGTATTTAAATTGAGTCTGGGATATCTATTATTCAGCACATTTAAGACTGTCCTACAACTACAGTAAGAAAGTAAATGCATTTATATATACATGTATATATATATATATATATATATATATATATATATATATATATATACATATACACACACACACACACACACACACACACACACACACACACACACACACACACACACACACACACACACACACACATATATGGCAGCGGTGGCCGAACGGATTGCGGAGCGGTCTTGATACCGGAAGGTCGCCAGTTCGAATCAGCGGTCCGACACGTTAAAATTACCACCGCTGAAGTGCCCTTGAACAAGGCATTGAACCACTACGATGAAATGTTCTATGAGCAGGGCCTGGCTGGAAACAAGTTATTGAGCTTAGCCCAGATACCCTGGGTAAATATAGTAATCATTTCATTTCATTTCACACACACACGGCACCCAGGCTTTTATTTATTTCCGTTCGCATTCGGCTAGTAGTGATCAAGTCATAGCATCAAGCCTCCAGGAGGTGGCGCCAGTGTAAAGCGGTCAGTCCGCCACGATTAAAAAGACAAGTCACAAGTCACACACACACAACTCTCGTCTCGCGTTGTTTGGACCGCCGCTGCCTTTGACCCCAAGCGGGACGTTAGCGGGACTTTGAAACAAGTGCGTCTTTACCGTTGAGTGGAAGTGGAACAGCAAATAGGTAGAGACTAGAGACTGGGGTCCATTTGGTTGGTGTTCCTGACCGGAGTATGACCGAGGAGAGGAGAGGAGGACTCCACATTATCACACAGAGAAGAGAGACAGAACCCCGGCGGCTCTGAGAGACAGACAGGCGGACAGACAGACAGACAGGTAACCGCTAGCCTAACTCCAGCTAGCTGTTAGCATAAGGCTAGCAGCCGCACATTGCATCACGTTAGCATGGACTAGCATTAGCATGCTAGCTCTGGTCCGTACATATAGCTCGCAACGCATTAGAGCTCTGGACCAGAGCTAGCATGCTAATGCATGCTAATGCTAGCTCTGGTCCATAGCTCTAATGCGTTGGAGCTATGGACCAGCATGCTAGCTCTGATAAGTGTCGCTACGCATGTTGACCAACAGAGCAGCATCTTCTCTGTCAGGACCTTAGGGCTTAGAGTATATATTACGGTCAGGACGGGCGTTGTTGTTGTCCAACATGCAGGCGGTGAACAGTCATGTTTACACAGAAACTATACATGTTAATACTAAAAGCTGCTAAACGTCCATTTGGAAACTATAGCAGTTGTTGCTGACCGCAACGAACGGTTAGCTCGGTGTGTTAGCTTAGCGTCAATAATGCTAACACTAACATACACAGTTTCCATGTGAATTCCTGTGGTTCAGACTGGTTGACCTGTAAGATGTCCACTCTGAGAGTGATGTTGAGTAAGATGTCCACTCTACGGACATATGTGAGAGTAATGTTCAGTCATGGTTGACCTGTAAGATATCCACTCTGAGAGTAATGTCCAGTCTGTCCGTTAACGGTCAACGTACGAACTCTGAAGAAAAGCGGTGTTCAACATAATCCCACATGACCTTTACTTTACAAGACCGTTTGTTTGGGATTGTCAATTTGTCACTGTAAATTACTTAACCAACGGGAATAAATGTTATGTGTTGACACTCAAAGACTGATAGAGAATAAATGTTATGTGTTGACACTCAGAGACTGATAGATACAACCAACCAACCATGTGTTGACACTCAGAAACTGATAGAGAATAAATGTTATGTGTTGACACTCAGAAACTGATAGAGAATACATGTTATGTGTTGACACTCAGAGACTGATAGATACAAACAACCATGTGTTGACACTCAGAGACTGATAGAGAATAAATGTTATGTGTTGATACTCAGAGACTGATGGATACAACCAACCACACATTGACAGCCTGTGTGGTTGTTTGTGTCATCATCATGTTGGAACAACCTGGGATGACTTCTGATCACGTGACGGAAAAGAGGCAGACTGGATTAGTAGTACATGGTGTCATCATGTAAACACAACAGTAATATTAGTAGTTCATGGTGTCATGTAAACAACAGTACTATTAGTAGTACATGGTGTCATGTAAACACAACAGTAATATTAGTAGTACATGGTGTCGTGTAAACACAACTGTAATATTAGTAGTACATGGTGTCATGTAAACACAACAGTAATATTAGTAGTACATGGTGTCATGTAAACACAACAGTAATATTAGTAGTACATGGTGTCATGTAAACAACAGTAATATTAGTAGTACATGGTGTCATGTAAACAACAGTACTATTAGTAGTACACGGTGTCATGTAAACAACAGTACTATTAGTAGTACATGGTGTCATGTAAACACAACAGTAATATTAGTAGTACATGGTGTCATGTAAACACACCAGTAATATTAGTAGTACATGGTGGCATGTAAACAACAGTAATATTAGTAGTCTGAAAAAATCTGTATATTATTTACGCTGAATATTTAAAGCACGTAATTGCATCACATTCAACCAATATTTTATTTGGGTAAACTGACTAAAACGGAGAATGGAGATTAAACCAACGAATGTCAATGTCTGTTTAACATCATTATGTCAATTTACTACCTTGCATGTAGCTGACATGTTTGTGTGGGAGACTACTGAGTTAGACCAGATATACACTACAAGTACACGTTATGTTGAATCCTATACGAGGGGCATTGTTTTTTTTTTGTGGGTTCGTTGTATTAGTCTAGCTCTGGTCCACTTATCCTTAAGGCTATGGAGCATACTTTTATTTCTCTTAGTGTTCACATGATTCTCTAATACGATCCTGCATCGCATCCATTCCACATAGACTGACAGTGTCTGTGGATGTCAACATGTGCAAGTCCTGACATGTGGTTACCAAGTGGCAGCATGCAGTATTCTACTTGAATCCTCAGTGTAGTTGTGCAGTGTGGTGGCAGCTAGGGGGCAGTGTGGTGGCAGGCAGCTAGGGGGGCAGTGTCTGAGATTGAGTTGGCTTTGGATGTAACATTAGTGTTAACCCATTTAGACCTGAGGACGATTCTACAAATGTCTTCTAAATCAGTTTTCTAGGGTTTTCTGAAAAACCCTATGTTTCTATGTCAGTGGTTCTCAAACATGTTCATGTCAAGGACCCCCAAACATATTTGTAATTGGCCGCCGACCCCCAAGTCCCAACTGAAAATATCTTGTTCCAGGGACCCCCCCAGAAGCAAAGATTTGAGTTAAAAACGTTTGCTCTGAAAGAATTCAAAGATTTGCACCACATTTTCATGATTTTTCAAAAATAGCAGACCTACAAGCTTGTAGCGTGGCACTCGGTGCCGTGCTATGAGCTTGTAGATCTGCTATTTTTCAATTGCTAAAGTGTAACATAATGCTTAAAAACACAAAGGGGTTCCCGCCCAGGCAGTCAGACAGCGTATTAGTTAACCAACAGTCCCTTAGCTTAACATAAATCATCCCATTCATAGTTTGTCATGTATATCTATCTTTATCTGTGGAAGATAACCATTCAATTATATCTTATATGTTTTACTTTTTATTATCATGATCTAGGAAATGTGGGTTAGTGTATATGTTGCAGTTTCACTGTACAAGCCGTTTGTACTTTAGACTTGCACGGCTTAATCTTTGAGACAAGCATCTGCTACTGGCAGGATCAACCAGGGCAGGTAGGCCTCCTGTTCTGCCGCCCTGTAAAGATATAGGCCACTCTAGGCTCTCATGTAGTTAATGGTAATCGGGGTCATTGGAGACTGGAGTAACCGTAACCACCAACCCAGCGAAAGTTGGCCCACATACTGCAGACGAATATGTTAGCAGCTGTTACAAGTGATAACTGAGTGTCAAACTGCTGACAACTGGGCTGCAACAGAGCTGAAAGGCAGCTTTTGTTGCAGTCGGACCCAGGAAAGCCCAGCAGATAAAGAACTTCTAGATGTGGATAGAGCGGGTGGCATGTTGGCTGTTGGGTTGTTTTCCTCAGAGACTGGCTGGGATGGGACAGAAACCCCAACCACGGGCATTGTTAGGCATATATAAGATTGTTTAGAAAAATAATAATAATTCAGCCCTGCTTGGCTATATTACAAAAATAAAATAATAATAATTCAGCCCTGTTTGGCTATATTACAAAAATCACACCCGTGTCAACTGAGTGGTGCAACTCCCCCCCCCCCCCCCCCCCCCCCTCCTATCTCTCTCTCTCTCTCATTAGCAGGCAACAGTGCAGCACTATCTCTCTCTCTGTTTCTGGCACAACAGTGCCACTTTTGCCCCTACTGCTACTCATAGTCACATAGGTTAACACAGGCATTGCTGTTCCTTGGAGTGGTTGCACCACTCAAAAATATCAGTACTTGACATTTAAACATGATGTACTGCAGACTGGTTGCTAATGAAATATTGTTTTTAAAGAAAAGAAAACGGCTGCTAATTAATTAGACACCGTCTTTCACCAGAGACACTGCAGTGCAACAGGTCACAGCTTATCGAAAAGGAATAATTACTATATTCCTTTTGGAAAAAATAGTAGGCAGTTAAATATATATATAAGTCAATATCATTAGTAGTGACATTTTTTTTTTCTCCAGAGGACATATTTGTTTTTGTTAGAAGCAGCGGTAAGAAGAATGTGGGCTCCCCTTCCGTCATTTATGGTTTATGTTAACATGATGTGCTTTTTTATGACAAAATAAGTAAAAGTTGACCTTGTGGGACAGCCAATATTGTGTGACTATAGGACACAGCCTGGACATCCTGGGTGTTCATTTAACTCGGGGCAGATTCACACCAACTATGGTCCCGGGTACGGCATTGTGCACTAGGGACCACTTGGTAGATGCTGTGGTAGTGTTGCTGAGTACCATTCACCCAACCATCCAGATGTTGTGGTAGTGTTGCTGAGTACCATGAACCAGCTTTGACGATGGAGAGGGCCACTATATTTCCACACTCACTCCAGAGAGACATATTGCATGCATGTCATAGCAAAAATAGCCGATCTACAAGTTTGAACTTGTAGATCGGCTATTTTTGCTATATTTGAATTGAAATCCTGAATAATGTTTTGCTTGTTTTTAATTGGGATCCCTCTCATTTTAACTAAATACAAATATATTGGACATAAAAAAGACTAACATTATTTGTTACTAATTTAGACTAAGTAATTCAAGCGGGGCATGTTTGGAATTTTATTATGTAACAGCTGAAATCAATAACATCAGTATTCCGAAATTAATCTGAGGGCTACATTAAGTGAAGGTGGGAGCCGCATGTGGCCCACGGGCCGCCAGTTGCCCATGTAGGCCCTAGGAGATGGGAGGTCGGAGCCCAGAACCAGGACAATCAGTCACAACATAAAATACTTTGTATTTTTAGAACATAACCTTCTGCACATATTGTACTTTATACTTTACTTTCATTATGTGTACTTTCTGCTGAAGTCTATATCCGGTGAATTTGTTCTCCACATATTTGTAGTTGTACACATCCTTATTGCTGCCAAAAATATTCGTCTTAAGCTCTAGTATTTTTTTCCTTTATTTTTGTTTATTTAAGTATTATTATTGTTTGCATTGTTATTCTGCAGAGCATGTCACACCAACATGTTCCTGCTTGTACCTGTATGATTATGAACCTTGAATCTGATCATGGCTTCTGCTGTGTTGATATTTATCACTGTCTGTGATAACATGTTGTGTCTTGTTGTGTGTATAAATCCAGGGATGTTATCACCGTCTGTGAATGTGATGCGTGATACTTCTTATTGTGTGTGAATGCAGTGATGTTCTGACTGACACATGTCATATTATGCTATGCAGTGATGTTCTGACTCTGTGACACATGTCATATTATGCTTTGCAGTGAGAAGATGCGTGACCTTACCGCCCAGGTCACCAGCAGTCTGCTGCCCTTCCCACAAGTGACCATCGATGCTCTGGGCGAGGATGAGATCACTCTGGACACCGTGCTGCAGGGGCGCTTCAGTGTCGGTAAGTTAACGTTGCTTCAGGGGCGCTTCAGTGTCGGTAAGCTAACGTTGCTTCAGGGGCGCTTCAGTGTCGGTAAGCTAACGTTGCTTCAGGGGCGCTTCAGTGTCGGTAAGCTAACGTTGCTTCAGGGGCGCTTCAGTGTCGGTAAGCTAACGTTGCTACAGGGGCGCTTCAGTGTCGGTAAGCTAACGTTGCTTCAGGGGCGCTTCAGTGTCGGTAAGCTAACGTTTCTTCAGGGGCGCTTCAGTGTCGGTAAGCTAACGTTGCTGCAGGGGCGCTTCAGTGTCTGTAAGCTAACGTTGCTTCAGGGGCGCTTCAGTGTCGGTAAGCTAACGTTGCTTCAGGGGCGCTTCAGTGTCTGTAAGCTAACGTTGCTTCAGGGGCGCTTCAGTGTCGGTAAGCTAACGTTGCTTCAGGGGCGCTTCAATGTCGGTAAGCTAACGTTGCTTCAGGGGCACTTCAATGTCGGTAAGCTAACGTTGCTTCAGGGGCGCTTCAGTGTCGGTAAGCTAACGTTGCTTCAGGGGCGCTTCAGTGTCGGTAAGCTAACGTTGCTACAGGGGCCCTTCAGTGTCGGTAAGCTAACGTTGCTTCAGGGGCGCTTCAATGTCGGTAAGCTAACGTTGTTATGACTGTAAGTCAGTGGTTCCCAAAGTGGGGACCCCTAGGGGTACTTGCGGGAGTTCCATGGGGTCCCCAGCTACATGATAGTTTGGAACCAAATGGACTCTTATGGGTCTGTAACTCTGAGTGTTTACAAATGGTCTGTTTGGTTCCATTTGTACACTCTCAGAGTTAAATTAACATTGATTTTACAATATAAATTGGGGGTCCCAGAGATAGAAATGCCATTAAATAGGAATCCGTAGCCTAATGCATGCCAAACTGGGGGGTCCTTGAAATGAAAATAGTTGAAAATCACCGCTAGAGCTGTAAAAATCTTCTCTTATGGGGGTCCCTGGCATATCTTTTCTAATGGGGGGGTCCCGTGGATGAGTGTCATTTTGGGGGTCCTTGACGTGAAAAAGTTTGGGAACCACTGCTGTAAGTAACTTATTTACCATATTGATCTCTTCAAGTGACACCAATGACATACTTCTCTCAGATGTGGTGTTAACTTCAAACTTGTCCCTTCAAGCCACACTGGTTTGAAACGGCCATTTCCAGTTTCAGCATCCTTGTTTCAGATTACATGATTCATGTCTATACGATGATCACACATTGGGTGTGTATATCCCTGTAAGACCCACCATTGCAATAATACAACATATTTGAATTCATTTATTTCCCCCCCCCTGTTCTTTTTTCACCTAAACGTCATCATTGATGTTCATTGCCATGCCATTGGTCATGATATTTGCATATGAATACCCCAGGCTGAAATTCACAAAAATGTAAAATCTCTGGACTCTGCAATTTTGAACCTATGACCTTTGACCTTTAACCCTGATAAAAAAACTGTTTTTTTGTGATCATTAGAATGTCTAGAAAATGTTTTATTTTATTATTGTGAAAGATATCCCCCAAATGTAAATTATTTATTATTATTATTATAAATGTGCATACAATTTGCTAATTTCCTCTACAAAGTCCTAGTAGTACAAGTAGTAGTAAGGTTGACATCTCTTTTTTGCAAGTAGAAATGTATACGGGTCTTGCAGGGGCATGCAAACCGGTCTTTGGTGTGTGTGTAGGTCGCAGTGGGATGGCCTGGCTGGCCTGTGGCCCCCAGTTGGAGGTGGTTCATGTTGTGTGTGTGTGTGTGTGTGTGTGTACAGGTCGCAGTGGGATGGCCTGGCTGGCCTGTGGCCCCCAGTTGGAGGTGGTTCATGCTGTGACTGGGGAGCGTCTCTCTGCATACTGCTTCAGTGGTGGAGGTGAACACCCGCCTCGCGTGCTGGCTGCCAGGGACTTCAGCTGGCTCAAGAGGTCAGTAATGCTTTTTCAGCATATGTAAATTGTTTCACTGAGTTTTTGATATATTTTATATGTTTAACAGCATTGGCGTTGGGCAGGCCAAGCCGTCTAGAACAAGGTTTATCTGCATGTCTGTCCCCCTGTCAATAAACAGGAATGCCCCTGGCCATGAAAGCTAGCTCTGGTCCATAGCTCTAATGCTGTTGCATTTAGAGCTATGTTACCGATGCATTCCGGGGCTCGCATGAATGCAGACCAGCCTCTCGTCTTTAGTGTAAATAAAAATAACGTTTTTGCTACTCACCAAAACAAAGGCAGGTTGTGTCTTTAGAAAGCCTACTTTCCTTAGTGGAAGCACTCTGAGCAACCCCCCCCCCCCACCACGCGTATAAACGGTACTTTTTGGCCAGAAAGGGATTTTGTTTCTACCGCCTTCTACCGATATTGCCCAGAGAATACCCTCATAGAGAATATGTTTCCTCCAGTGAGTGCTTCCACTAAGGAAAGTAGGCTTTCTAATGACACCCACCTTTTGTTTTTGGTGTGTAGCAAAACGTTATTTTTATTTACACTAAAAATGAGAGGCTGGTCTGCATTCATGCGAGCCCCGGAAGTTGACGGTAACATAGCTCTAAATGCAACGCATTAGAGCTATGGACCAGAGCATTAGAGCTATGGACCAGTAGCATTAGAGCTATGGACCAGTAGCATTAGAGCTATGGACCAGAGCATTAGAGCTATGGACCAGATCATTAGAGCTACATGAAAGCCTGAAGTGCCTGGTGTTGAAACTGCCTGTGATAAGAGTGTGACTGAAGTGTTCCAAATCAAACCTTATTTATAAAGCACATTTTAAATTACTAATTAAAATCACATTTTGGCTCCAGAACCTTCAATGTACCAAAAAGGCTGTGAAGGGTAGTAATAATAGCACATTGTGTTGCGCCTCCTGAAAGATATTCCATAGATATTGTATCTGGTTCCAGGTCTGGTCTGCTGGTGGGTCTGGAGGAGGCAGATAGCAGCATCTTGTGTCTGTATGACTTAGGTCTGTCTCGTGTGGTCAAAGCTGTGGCGATACCAGGCAGGGTAAGTCATGGATCATGCAATCAGAACTGCAACCTCACTTCCAATCTTCCGCCGTAGTCTGAAAACTGTAGCACTTACCCTAGCCCCTTAGATAGCACTTTATGTAGACTTAGATAGCATTTGATACAGACTTATAGCATGTTATGTAGACAGCACTAGAATTGCATTTTATGTTGTCATAGCACTTTATAGTATATATGTATAGTATAGTATAGTATAGTATTATATGTATAGTTTCATTATATAGATACTCCACTGTTACGTTCTTAGCTTACGTATGATTCATGATAACTACTTTTATGTGATGTATTGCCATGCTTTTTGTTCTTGCTTAATGTAAGTCGCTCTGGATTAAGAGCGTCTGATAAATGCCTAAATTGTAATGGATGGAGCTCTTTCTGATACCTCTGTTTTGGTTAGGTTCCAAGCTAAGAATAGTTAAATGAAGACTGTTGTCTTACTGTGCCATCATGCTCTTGTTCAGATTTTATCCATTGAGCCATTGGCGAGTTTTGGTGGAGTCAACGTGTCCACGCAGCACCTCCACCAGAGCCTCCGCTGGTTCTTTGGCATCGCTGCCGTGGTCACGGATCTAGGCCATGTTCTGCTGGTCGACCTCTGTCTCGACGACGCGTCCTGCAGTCAGAGTGAACTGGAGGCTTCAGGTGAGGACGTGTGTGTGTGTGTGTGTGTGTGTGTGTAGTAGTAGTAGTAGTATGTGAAAAAAAAGAAATCACGGGGGGAAAAAATGTGGTAAAACAATAATCTACGGACACGATCATTTTGCATGCCCGCATCCGACCTCATGTTATAACAAATAAAATCCACGTAGGAAATTTTTAGGGGAACATGTTTTAGCCTGACAAGCAGACCCGATTCAATGGGAAACCCACATTGTGTAACACATGCCGATATTTTGACTAAGTACAATAATTGCAACTGCAAACAACTTTGTTTGGTTTAAGCTATGTTAAATCCACTGTTGCCCACTATTAGTATTTCTTACTGAGTTGTGCTTGCTAATACTACTAGCCTACATTAAAAATATACTGTATAGGCCTATTTGATATGTTTATATATTTTGTTTTATAAAATATATATTTTATAAACATGTGCCATTGTATCATGATTATTAGTGAAGACCTATCATATGAAGATGGGTTGAAAAGTGGTGAAGTGGTCCTTTAAACCAGCGGTTCCCAAAGTGGGGTCCGCGGACCCCTAGGGGTACGCAACGCATAGCCAGGGGGTACCCGAAATAATAATTTAAAAAAATAATAATTAAAATTATGTTTATCCACGTGGTCATTTCTGCCAAGTTGCGCAATAAACGTATTTTTTGTGTTGTTCATTGTGTTTCTCCCATGTTTGCTTTGGGCCAATAGCTGACATGATTACTAAAACTACAACATCAGTGAACCTGTCGTGACCCCAAACAGTAACAGCAGGACGCATGCTGCAGAAACAACAAAAAATACTATTGCATTGGCACATGATTGATATTGTAGTAGTGGTTTTGTGTTTATGACTGAAATGATTTAGAAATAATTTAGATTGAAAAGCTTTTAACACAAATAGTTAGAATGGCATCTAAATGTACACTTGTGGTTGTAAGTAGATTCTTATCGGTGTTGCGAGGATGAGGGGGTACCTGGAAAAATGTCTACCCCAAAAGGGGTACCTGGTCCAAAAACGTTTGGGAACCCCTGCTTTAAACCAGCTGAACTTAGGTCCACATTTGTATTACACTTGAATGCACGGTATGCATTTTCATTTTTAAATATTTACTTTCCAATAGAATAGATACTAGTATAACTGTAGAAAATAAAAATAAAAACAACAAAATTCCTTGGTGTGTTGAGAGACAAATGGCGCCCTCTCTAGTTCTGTATGTGACTCTAACACGTTCTTGGTGTGTTGAGAGACATATGACGGCCTCTCTAGTTCTGTATGTGATTCTAACATTCTAACGTGTTGCCACTAACGCGCTCCGTGCTGCTTCCATTCCGCTCCACCAGTGTGGCGGATAGCAGCGCGCCCATCGTTGCCCGGTGTGTGTGACCAGTACGTCTCTGTGTTGTTCTTCAACAGACCTAGAGGTGGTGCCAAAGTCCCCAGCAGAGATCCCCAGGTTGAGGGAAGTGAGCAGCCGTCAGGGGAAACACCTGTGTCTCCAGCTGAACGGGCCGAGCGGCACCGCCGCTTCCTCTCTGCAGTACATCCCCAGAACCAACCAGCTGGCTGTGGGCTTCTCTGACGGATACCTGCAGCTCTGGAACATGAAGACCCTCAAGAGAGAGTGAGTCTTCACATTTCATTTTTATTTTTTTATACATGGATACTAATGGCCATGCTGGCCCAGAAGCACCATTTTAACAGCTTGTAGATGTGCTGAATGATTTTCAGAATGTTCCCCCTGGGATAGGGATGCTAGGGTTCAGAATGTTACCCCCAGAATAGGGATGCTATGGTTCAGAATGTTACCCCCAGAATAGGGATGCTAGGGTTCAGAATGTTACCCCCGGGATAGGGATGCTAGGGTTCAGAATGTTACCCCTGAGATAGGGATGCTAGGGTTCAGAATGTTACCTCTGGAATAGGGATGCTAGGGTTCAGAATGTTACCCCTGAGATAGGGATACTAGGGTTCAGAATGTTACCTCTGGAATAGGGATACTAGGGTTCAGAATGTTACCTCTGGAATAGGGATGCTAGGGTTCAGAATGTTACCCCTGGGATACGGATGCTAGGGTTCAGAATGTTACCCCTGGAATAGGGATGCTAGGGTTCAGAATGTTACCCCTGGAATAGGGATGCTAGGGTTCAGAATGTTACCCCAGGAATAGGGATGCTAGGGTTCAGATTGTTACCCCAGGAATAGGGATGCTAGGGTTCAGAATGTTACCCCTGGAATAGGGATGCTAGGGTTCAGAATGTTACCCCTGGAAAGTTCTCAACGGGCCCAAAAGTTAAGGCCCGGCCTGGCCCGAAGCTCGGCCCGACCCTAAACATTACCATAATGTTAGGCCCGAAGCCCGACAAAAAAAAAAGAACGCCACTTTAATGATCAGCGCAGCAGCGCGTGCCGTGGTTCAGTGTGTGTTTGTGTGAGTCACAGACCCGGCCCGAAAACGTCGGGTCGGTACCGGTCGGGCCAGGTCGGGTTCGGGCAGAGTTTGAGAACTTTAAGAAGGATGAGGCTGGCAGGGCACTGCATCAGGCACCCAGGACTTGAGGCCAGTAAATTGACCCTATAGCCAAATTCCAATACCCAAAATCTCGGCCACTCGCTCACTCCCACTCGATCACTCGGGGTCATTCCAGCTTGACCCGGAAATGGTTAACGTTCCGATTGTTAAAATGCTCCATCGAGGAGGAGAGTGGAGTCGAGTGGAGGAGCCGAGTGGGCTCTCCGAGACCGCATAGAGCGAGTGTACATCAGGTGCAGGCTCGGTGGGGTATGTTGTCTCCTCGCTGCGGATTTCCGCATCACGTGTACATGTTTTTTTCCTTCTCCAGTGACATAAGTCCGCCTCCTCCACATGTGGCACAGAAAACACTGCTTGAAACCCGATACTATGCACCCCCCCCCCCCATCCACTAGCTGCCGGCCGCTGCGGCTGATGAGACGCTGTCGCTGACCCAACACACACATGCACGCACACACATTAAACTAAAAAGCTTTGCTGTTTGTTGAAGAGACACATTTTCGCTGAATTAATAGAGCAGAGCTTCAGAATGATACAGTAGCCTATGTATAGCCTATGTGAAAGTGAAAGGACCACAACAAGCCACTGGCTTTATTGCGTTGTGTGATATAAGCATAATAAAAGTAGGCTATATTGTGCGCACCTCAAAAGCTATAGTTAATTTCTCTCTGTGCATGCCTGAATGCACAGACTGCTATGAATGACGGTGACAAATATGTATTTATTTATATGTGGACTGAACTGAATATGTAAGTCAGAGAGACTACCTATAATAATTCCTGTTATAGTGTCCGTTATTTGCAAAGACTGTCGGAGGAGGGACTGTCCGAGGAGGGGAGGGGAGGGGGGGGGGGGGGGTATTTATACGAGCAAAAAGGAACGCGGGCTGCGGGCAGGTCAGGAATTCCCTTCACATTCACAATCATATAAAATAAAAGTGTGCGCATCCTGGCTTATTCACTATTTCAGGAATAAATAGCCTTGTTGCACATGTTACCAATACATACACATTGGCCTCGGTTACATGCACAAAAATGAATTGTCTATTCTGTAGACTGTATGGCTCTGGGTTCAGAGTTCCAGTGATCCAGCTGTGTGACACTGTATTGTTCCACCACTTTTGCTTTGGCAATGTAAACGTATGTTTTCCCATGCCAATAAAGCCCTTTGAATTGAATTGAATTGATTCACGTCATAAGTGATCGCGGAATGTGCCGTCGCTTTGAAATGACAGCGGAGTACATTCCGATTCTAGAGGCAAATCCACTCCACCACTCTGTCCTCGCATTGAATCCACTCCTCCTCGCTGGGGGCGGAGCCGAGGAGCGAGTGGAGGACGCGAGGGGAGTGAGCGAGTGTGAAAGTTGCGGTATTGGAATTTGGCTTATGGGAGCCAACCCAGGGCAAAGCCAGGAGGGGAAAGAAGCGTACCACCTATGTAGACGTGCTGCAGAGCGACAGCTTGGCTGACAACACTGCAGAGCTCAAGAACCTGATGTTGGATAGGAAATTGTGGAGGGCAGCGATCCAGGAATCCCAAATTGGTGCTGGCTAGACCTCACTCTGGTAGCAACTAACTTTGACATGAACAGTTGTCAAATGTGAAACAAGCCTGATGACTCATTTTATCTGTGTAAAAAAGGGAAATCTATAAAGTATTTGTACTGGGTGTCGTGACCTTGTTGTGTGTGTCCAGGTATCACGCCCAGCTGGAGGGAGGCAGGGTGCCAGTCCATGTCTTCACCTATAATGGTTTTGTTGTTCCAGGTATCACGCCCAGCTGGAGGGAGGCAGGGTGCCAGTCCATGTCTTCACCTATAATGGTTTTGTTGTTCCAGGTATCACGCCCAGCTGGAGGGAGGCAGGGTGCCAGTCCATGTCTTCACCTATAATGGTTTTGTTGTTCCAGGTATCACGCCCAGCTGGAGGGAGGCAGGGTTCCAGTCCATGCCTTCACCTTCCAGGAGCCGGAGAACGACCCCAGGAACTGTTGCTACCTCTGGGCTGTTCAGTCTGCTCAGGACCTGTGAGTCATTAACAAATAGGAATGTGGGGGATGTCATTGGTGTGGTGGGCTGTGTAGCAACATTTTAATTTTGCTAAATAAACATTATTGAGAATGTGACTTTCCCTTTTTAAGCTTTGTTTTGTTTTCCCTCCAGGGAGGGAGATGTGTTGAGCCTTCACTTACTGCAGTTAGCGTTCAGTGAACGCAAGTGTCTGTCTTCCGGAAGGATCCTCTATGAGGTCAGTGGCACTCTTATCTATAGATCGTCACAGTCCCGCCCCCTCGAGAGACCCGGAAAATAATTCCCGTTCATTTTCCTCATAGACTTTTCAAAATGTATTTATTTAAAGACGTTTACGCTGCGGACAAAGCCAACTCGAGTTGTGACACATCATGACAATAAACAATGTTTTGGGCTGAACAAATAATTAGAAAGAAGAAAAAAACACTTTTTTGTTTTTCTTCTTTGTAATTATTTGTTTGGTCCAAAATATTGTTTGTTTGTCATGATTTGTCACAACTCGAGTTTTAACAGCTTGTAGATGTGCTGAATGATTTTCAGAATGTTCCCCCTGGGATAGGGATGCTAGGGTTCAGAATGTTACGCCCAGAATAGGGATGCTAGGGTTCAGAATGTTACACCCATAATAGGGATGCTAGGGTTCAGAATGTTACCCCTGGGATAGGGATGCTAGAGTTCAGAATGTTACCCCCAGAATAGGGATGCTAGGGTTCAGAATGTTACCCCTGGGATAAGGATGCTAGGGTTCAGAATGTTACCTCTGGAATAGGGATGCTAGGGTTCAGAATGTTACCCCCAGAATAGGGATGCTAGGGTTCAGAATGTTACCTCTGGAATAGGGATACTAGGGTTCAGAATGTTACCTCTGGAATAGGGATGCTATGGTTCAGAATGTTACCCCTGGGATACGGATGCTAGGGTTCAGAATGTTACCCCTGAGATAGGGATGCTAGGGTTTTATTTAAAGACATTTACGCTGCGGACAAAGCCAACTCGAGTTGTGACACATCATGACAATAAACAATGTTTTGGGCTGAACAAATAATTAGAAAGAAGAAAAAAACGGCAGGTTACAACACTTTTTTTTGTTTTTGTTCTTTGTAATTATTTGTTTGGTCCAAAATATTGTTTGTTTGTCATGATTTGTCACAACTCGAGTTGGCTTTGTACGACGCTTAAAAGGTCTTTAAATAAATACTTTTTGAAATGTCTATGGGAAAAATGCATTGGGAATTATTTCCTGGGCCTGGCGTCATCATGAAAGGGGGCGGGACTGCAACGCTCTATAGGCCCTGTTTTATTTTACATTGTCCCATCTCTCCACTCCTGCTGTCCCATCTCTCCTCTCCCTCTGTCCCATCTCTCCTCTCCCTCTGTCCCATCCCTCCTGCTGTCCCATGTCTCCAGGGTCTGGAGTATTGTGATGAGCGCTTCAGTCAGGATCTGAGTGGAACCTCATTCCCTCTCAGGGTCCAGACGTCAAACAGCCGCCTGCTGAGCTGTCAGACCATCGAGAAGTTCAGACCCCACCCTGACCGAGATGACAGCATGAACGAAGGTTGGTCTGTGTGAGATAATGTAATGTGATGTTTTTATACCCATCCATCTTCAACCGCTTATCCGTAGTTGGGGCGTGGGGGCAACAGCGCGTTCCAGACTTCCCTCTCCAGAGCAACATTAGTGACTTCCTCCTGGGGGATCCCGAGGGGGGGAGGGAGAGAAAGAGGTGTGGGCGTATCTTTAGTTTTTGAGTGGTGCAACCACTCCCTTACAGAGCCGTGTGGCTGGCTGGGTCTGAGCACGAAAACAGCATGGTTGTTTTTCACTACATGTGCGCAACCAAACACACACGCACAAATGAACTGTGTATATATGATGATTTAGGGTGTGCCAGTACAGTAGAGGGTACAGTAGAGGGACCCCCACATGGTAACTCTGTCATTTCTCTACCGTTTCGGACGCGGGCCGCCTCGCCGGAACCGGACCGGCACCCTGGGTGCGTTCCTGTGGGTCTGGAACTTCTCCCCCCACACGGAGTTGCACCACTCACTTCACACGGGTGTGATTTTATTAATGATGTGCACTGGCCTACGCACCTGTTCATACACCATATATATATATATATATATATATATATATATATATATCTAGGTGTGTGAAAGCTTTTTTTCTACAGTAAATTGTATAGAATGTGTGTCCACCCAGTGGCCTTCCCAGACACCAGTGTATAGAGAGAGTGTGTGTGTGTGTGTGTGTGTGTGTGTGTGTGTGTGTGTGTGTGTGTGTGTGTGTGTGTGTGTGTGTGTGTGTGTGTGTGTGTGTGTGTGTGTGTGTGTGTGTGTGTGTGTGTGTGTGTGTGTGTGTGTGTGTGTGTGTGTGTGTGTGTGTGTGTGTGTGTGTGTGTGTGTGTGTGTGTGTGTGTGTGTGTGTGTCCACCCAGCGGCCTCCCCAGACACCAGTGTATAGAATGTGTGTCCACCCAGCGGCCTCTCCAGACACCAGTGTATATAATGTGTGTGTCTGTGTGTCCACCCAGCGGCCTCCCCATACACCAGCGTGTCCATGTAATATGTGTGTGTCCACCCAGCGGCCTCCCCAGACACCAGCGTGTCCATGTAATGTGTGTGTGTCTGTGTGTCCACCCAGCGGCCTCCCCAGACACCAGCGTGTCCATGTTCACCTGGCAGTGCAAGCCCTACGGCCAGGGGAACCCCTCCACCTACATCGGGGTGTTTGACATCAACCGCTGGTACCACGCCCAGATGCCCGACTCTCTGAGGTACCTGCAACCCACTGTTGTTTTTGAGTTTTAGTCATTAGTCTCTTGAATTGTTTTTAATTTAGTTTTAGTCAAATTTTAGTCACCCGGAATGTTTTAGTGTTAGTTTAGTTTTAGTCGACTAAATGTCATGCGATTTTAGTCGACTAAATCTACAGGTGATTTTGTCGAACAAAATTTATTTTGGCGGGCCTTGTTGCCGTCGTAATGACTGTTTTCTCTTGTCCACTAGTATAGTCCCTTCCTGACATTTTAGTCTAGTTTTATTTGTTGACAACATTGTCAGTATTTTTAGTCTTATTGTTTTGGTATTCAGACAGCCAGCAATGAGTAAAACGCTCCCGAAAATAATTTTGTCTCTGTGACACATCTAGGGGCCGCAATCTGCATTCAATGATGTTCCTAGAAGCTTTGTCATTGTTCGAAAAAACCCGGTCGAAATGACTAACCAATCGGGAAGTAGACGGGCAAATCGACCAATGACTAATCTTCTAGGAACATCTTTGAATGCATATTGTGGCCCCTAGATGTGTCACATAGACTAAATGCTTTTGGGAGCGTTTTACGCATTGCTGGCTGTCTGAATACCAAAAAAATAAAGGTCATTAATATTTTGACATATTATAAAAGCTTATAGCAGCTTTAAATAAATGTCTCATTGAAAAGTTTTAATACAAATAGTTCCAATGTGGCATGTTGCGAGGATGAGGGGGTACCTGGAAACAAATCTTCCCGCCCAAGGGGTACCTGTGCCAAAACCCCTGATCGTGCGTGTGTGGTGTGGGGTGTGTGTCTCTGTCTCTCAGGTCTGGGGAGTCTCTCCGCAGCTGTCCGTACCTGGCTGTGTGGTCTCTGGACCCAGCAGTGGAAATGGTGTCACCTCGCCCTCTGCTGGACGCACTGGTTCATGACCGCAGCCTCAGCAGGGGTCTACCCTACACATGCCCACCGCCTGAACAGTTCTTTAACCCCACCACTTACAACTTTGGTAAGTGTGTGTGTGTGTGTGCGTGTGTGTGCAGAGATTAAAATAGGGTGCATTTTGCATCCCAAAACCCAGTTTATAGTTAAGGGACTCATTAAAACAACGACCTCTGCATCCACGGGATGCACTACTGTACTACTGTACTGTTTTTTATTCTAGCTTATTTTGCTAGCTTTAGTTATAATAATCATTTCTTCTGTTTTCTACATGAATATAACCGCATTATAACCATTTAAAATGATATGGGAGTTAAATGCTGCAATTTGTAAAAATGGCAAAATATGACTCCTAACGTGGTTTAAGTGAGACTCAAAAAATGTCCCTGGGGCTCATCTAAAAGACCATCCCTGCATCTTGGGTCTCATTACATTGAAAACCTATTTACATCACTTGTGTGGGTGTGTGTGTGTGCGTGTGCGTGCACACAAATTACCGAAATTCAAATGATAAAGATGCGTTTGTAATATAGTAGACCACTTTGAATTCCTGTCATTCACATGGCATATTATGCTCTATTTCTCAGTTAAAATGTAATATGGTTTAATTGTAATCCTTGTGTCTTCCAGACGCCTCCTGTTTGTTTATATTGTAATCCTTTTGTATTCCAGATGCCTCCTGTTTGTTCAACTCTGGAATAGTTCACTTAACCTGTTCTGGTTACCAGAAGGAGGTGAGTCTTGACTCTAAATGAACCCGTTCTGGACGGGAACCTCTTTTGGTGTTACGTCATACTTTAGCTGTTGAAAAATAGCAGATCTACAAGCTCGTAGCGTGGCACTGAGTGCCGCACTATGAGCTTGTAGATCTGCTATTTTTGAAAAATCGTGAAATGTTTTTGACTCATATTTTTGCTTCTGGGGTGGGGTCCCTGGAACTACATATTTTAGTTGGGGGTCGGCGGCCGATTACATATAATTTGGGGGTCCTTGACATGAAAATGTTTGAGAACGATTGACATAGAAACATGGCTTTTTCAGAAAACTGTCAGGACTTAGAAGCCATTTTTTTCGTCCTCAGGTCTAAATGGGTTAATTGTGTTGTAATTGGTGCTCCACATTAAGTGCTGTAGTTTGTCTTATGCGGTATATATATATATTTTTTCATACCATCCTGACCTTGTACCAGGGTATGCAGTGTATTTGTGTTTTTTAAAGCTGCTTTTTGATATTCTATGTTTATTTTCTGACTGTCATTTTCATTCCAATGTGTTTCAGACCCTAAGTTTTCTAAAGAAAGCAGCTCCGTGTTCCAGTGATGTCATCTCCAGTAGTTACTCTCTCTGCCTCAGGTCTGGACTGCTGGGATCTCACCTGGCTGACGCACAGCCATCCTCTCAGGTACGCACGCACAGCCATCCTCTCAGGCACGCACGCACAGCCATCCTCTCAGGTACGCACGCACGCACTCACGCACAGCCATCCTCTCAGGCACGCACGCACAGCCATCCTCTCAGGTACGCACGCACACACACACACACACACACTGAGAGGATGGCTGACGCACAGCCATCCTCTCAGGTACACACACACACACACACACAGAGCTTCTCTCAGTTACAACTCCACCTGCGGGCCTCTGAAAGTAATTAATTCAACTGATTAACATAGCTTATTATAGCCGCACCATATTGTGTCGTTTTTTTGTCACTACACAATATATTTAGTGTATAGTTTTATATCGACTCTCCAAATATGACTGTGTTCCCTGGCAGGAAGAGCAGTTGGACGCCATCTTGTCAACAGCGGTGGAAACCAGCTCTCTTGGACTGATTACTGGTTGTATCAAACAGTGGACGGCAGAAGGTACTGATTACTGACTGATTACTGACTGATTACTGGTTGTATCAAACAGTAGACGGTAGAAGGTTAGCCCAAAACTGTTACAAACACACACAGGCTATATAGACACACTTACAAGCTCAGGCGTACACATAGAAACACACAATTATTTCTAAGCAACGGATTTGTGTTTTCTGTATTAAATATATGAAATCAACCGTTATCAGGACGTTGGAATATGGCTAATATGGCCATACTGGCATACTAGACATTGTGGCGTTTGGCTGTGTTCACCCGCACTGCACGCATGCAGGGTGGTGCAGACATAGCCTGGTCAAGGACTCCCCCTGCTGAACGTGTCATTTCCAACTCTATTGTCGGCGCATGGAAACTAGGGGCTACTAATATTTACTATTCTCTGCCTATCGGGACGTAACTCGGATGGCGCTGAGTCGGGTCTGGTGGCCGTCGCAACTCGCAACGCATGCGTTTCCTGAATCTGACATTTGTGAATGAGACCCACGTGACTTTGTAACAAATTTTAAGTAACATTATGAGCTGTAATCTTCATTTATATTATAATGGCATCTCAAAGGGAACCCGCACACTCATATTGCTCCAAAAGGTTTATTTCAGTGTGTGGGTTCCCTTCTCTTTTCCTAAGTCACTTTCAACCCAGCACCTCCACGAAGTGATGAGCCTATTTTACTATAGTATCTCAAACACTTCCCCCATGCAAATCCCAGATCAGTCTAACGGTGGCACCAGTGGTTCCCAAACTGGTGCGTGCCCCTTGTGGTGCGCGAGCATCTTCTAGGGGGTGCGCAACATGAAAAGGCTAATGGTGGTGCTATGGTTTTATTATACAGTAAATATATTAACATAGTGTATTATGCCAATATATGGCAAGTATATGCAGAATATAGCCTATGCTGCATATATATGCCATATTCAGGTACATTGAGGGGGCAGAAAACTGAGTTCAGTGGAGTGGGACACGCTGGAGTTTTAAATACATTGTTTTCAACGAGGGCGGCGCAAATATCAGCAATTTTAGGCATGTGTGCATTAAGGTTGGGCGATATGCCAATTTATAAAAGTAATGTGAGAACAGCTCACTGCGGATCGCACACAAGCCAGATACACAAACTCTCAAGGCGTCGCGTCCTGCCTGTTTTGCAGCCCCGTTCACTACGCGTTGAGAGCTTGTAGATCCGTCTGTTTTTGCAGCGCCCGTGTCAGGGTAACAAAATAAGATAAATTACAGGCAGAGATGAAGTGAAGTTGAACAGCCAAGCAGCAGCAAGCGACGCTAACATCACCACCACCATGGCTGGGGTTGTTAGCTTAGCTTGTTGCAATGCTAGCGCATTCTCACTGTGCGGTCTCACGGTGCGGGCACTGGGGGCTGCTGCTTGGGCAGGAGAGGGGTTTCTACAGGCGGCTGCTAGCCCAAATTGATTCTGTGCAACATGACAACTGTTTCAAAGTATTGTACAGTGACAACTATTGAAACTTTATTGGTGTGTGTGCTGGGCTCCTGGCCGCTCTGCAGGCTACAGCAGGCATCCAGCAGTGAGCCTGACCACCGCGGTGAGCGTTGCGACCGCTTCCGTCGGTAAACATAAAAATACGGTTCGGTCGGTTTAAATAAATTAATCCGGTTTACTAGATGAAACCGGATCGTACCGGCTGAACCGAAAACCGTCACATCCTTAATATATAGCTTATGCAGATTTTATTTCCATGTGGGGGGTGCGTCAGCTAGGCCAGGAGGTAACAGGGGGTGCACGGCCAAATAGGTTTGGGAAACACTAACCTCTCTTGTCTGTCTGTCTTCCTGAAGAACAACCAGGCTCGGCCATGAACCTTCGCTACATCCTGGAGTGGGCTTGGAATAAAGTCGTCTCTACCAAAGAGGAACTGGATGGAATCTGTAAGTTATCATCGCTCACAAAGCACTTATGTTTATGAACAAAATCAATAATTTGACACACATTATATGAAATAATATATTAGCTTAAAAAAGTTATGCTTTCATTGCAATATAATTATACAGATATTAGGAAAAAACTACAGAATGCCTCAATCGACCAGACGGCATTAAACAAAGCCATGTAATAAATGTATAGCATTTAGTAAGCCATTGTGGAAATGTTTATGATTAATAATCATCTCTGGTTCTCACCAATGCATGTAACTCAAGGGGGGTGTGTCAGTGTTGTTTTTGTCGACTAAGACGAAAAATGTTCGTCGACTACCTTTTTTTTCACTGACAAACTAAATGGAAACTAAATGAAAACTAAGCTATGATGACTCGGACTAAATGTATTGACAATTTCGTCAACGGATAAAAACTAGAATGTTAGGAAGGGACTAGTGGACAAGAGATCCAGTATAAGTCATTTTACACTTGGTTGCATGCTGAAAATAGCAGATCTACAAGCACACAATTTGTCGCACTGCTACGCATTGTGGGCTTGTAGATCGGCTATTTTACTTGTAGATCGGCTATTTTACTTCATTACGACGTTATCAAGGCCTGCCAAAATACATTCCTAACATTCCAGGTGACTAAAATGTGACTAAAACTAAATTAAAACTATTCAAGAGACTAATGACAAACTCAAATCAAAATTTGCTGCCAAAAACAACCCTGGTGTGTGTGTGTGTGTCTCAGGCGCTCCGCTGTTTGACAGCTCGTCCAACTTCACTGACCCCCAGACCCTACAGCTTCTCCAGCACAGCCAGAGGCTGCTTGGAAACCTCAGCACTATCTTCCAATGTCTGCTTCAAGAAGCTCACGACCTCACACAGAGAGGTACACAGCACACATCTCACAACCTCACACAGAGAGGTACACAGCACACATCTCACGACCTCACACAGAGAGGTACACATCTCACGACCTCACACAGAGAGGTACACATCTCACGACCTCACACAGAGGTACGCAGCACACATCTCACAACCTCACACAGAGAGGTAAGCAGCACACATTTAGAAGCTCACGACCTCACACGGAGAGGTACGCAGCACACATTTAGAAGCTCACAACCTCAGAGAGGTACGCAACACGCATCTCACGACCTCACACAGAGAGGTATGCAACACGCATTTAGAAGCTCACAACCTCACAGAGAGGTACGCAACACACATCTCACGACCTCACACAGAGAGGTACGCATCACACATCTCACAACCTCACACAGAGGTACGCAACACACATCTCACAACCTCACACAGAGAGGTACGCAACACACATTTAGAAGCTCACGACCTCACACAGAGAGGAACACAACACACATTTAGAAGCTCACGACCTCACACAGAGAGGTACGCAACACACATTTAGAAGCTCACGACCTCACACAGAGAGGTACGCAACACACATCTCACAACCTCACACAGAGAGGTATGCAACACACATCTCACAACCTCACACAGAGGTATGCAACACACATCTCACAACCTCACACAGAGAGGTACGCAGCATGCATCTCACGACCTCACACAGAGAGGTACACAACACACATCTCACGACCTCACACAGAGAGGTACGCAGCACACATTTAGAAGCTCATGACCTCACACAGAGAGGAACACAACACACATCTCACAACCTCACACGGGGGGGGGGGGGGGGGGTAACTACATATTTTCAGATGGGGATCAGTGGCCAATTACATAGATTTTTGAGGGTCCTTGACGTGAAAATGTTTGAGAACCACTGTCATAGAAACATGGACTTTTCAGAAAACTGTCAGCATTTAGAAGGCATTTGTAGAATCGTCCTCAGGTCTAAATAGGTTAACCAACGCTATGTGTTTTATTAATTAATGTGTTGTGTATCTAATCATATTTCCTACTGTGTAGGTCTGCTGGGTCTGATGAACAAAAACATGGTTTCCAGTTTGATCTCCCATTATGCCCAGGTGGTTCTGTGGTTCTGTCGTACCGGTCTCCTGCCCGAGGGCTCGGGTAAGAACATCTCTGTCTACCGCAAAGGGCATTTATTCAATAATGTATTGCTTAGTATCATGTGCAGTTGTATCACTCTAATCAATTTACAGTCTGTAAGAACAATTCAAAATAGATGTATATAAATCAAATACCACATTTAATGTAGGCATCAATAACTGCTACTTGCAAGTTGTTTTACGTCCTTGTCCGGTGTAGTTTGATGGTAGTAGACTATCAAAGATCAGCTAACATAGGAATGCTGTCCCAGCCTTCCCTAATTAACACACCTGAACACAGGACTTCTGTCCCAGCCCTCCCTAATTAACACACCTGGACACAGGAATCAGGTGACGATGTATTGATCATTGTATTGATTGAACCAATATGGTGCTTCTCCACAAGGTGACGATGCGCTCCAGATCTCCAGACCGTTCTACAGCCACGCAGTCATCAGTAACGACTACAGCCTCCGTAGAGAAGAGCTCAGCAAACTGGCCAAGTGAGTGACTTCCATGTGGTTTTACATCTAGGTCCTCTAAGGCACCTTGTTTTTGTGTTGCAATATTAAAATCGTAGCTTAAAGGGCCTTAAAGGGCCTTGCAAACGTGAAGCGAGGAACGCAGGCGTTGTTGCCTGGATCAACACAGGTCTCCTCCAGGTCTGCGCAAGAGGGGCACGAGTCGTGCGACAACTAGGGCATTCACCTAATCTGAATCGACTTGATGAAATCGATAAATCGATTTTTTTGTGAAGTCGAAAGTTGAGAAAACAAACAAAAATAAATAAAGTTTTCCCCATATCATATTTAGCCAAAAGGAATATAAACACAAGACCTTGGGCAAAACTTCATATATATTTACCCTTCTCCAATCCCCCTCACGTCTGGCTTTCTGAGGCTACATCCGTGCTGACGCAATGACTGTCGTGTTTCTGGTTTAGCTTTACGCGCGGGGCACATCATATGAACCTCTCCGTCTCCGGTCAGTGCGGGTTGTTGTTTATTTGCATGGCTCAGAAAATAAGTAACAAACATGACAGGAGAAGGCTCACGTGGAAGGTAATGCAGATTGTATTCTGATGTGCCAAACTGCTGCTGTGATGATAATATATAGACCTATGTCTTCTATATTGCACACACTGTTTAGTATTTACTATTATAGTTTTATGTTTTGATAATAAGCGCTTTGCCATATAGATGATACATACACTGTGCCATATTGGAGAGGCCACTGTGTGTGCGCGCAGTGCTTTGTTTGACACGCGCCGTATTTGAGCGAGCGCACCTCCACCCGCCCCTGTTAACACAACCCCGCCCCTCCCCGTCATACAAAACGATAAATCGACTCAACTTCGACTTCACTGTCTGACAAGTCGACTTGGAAAAATCTCAAGTCGTTAATGCCCTAGCGACAACGCAAGCATAAAAAAAGCTAAACAGAATCCAGGTCTGGTGAGTCGCGGGGGGCGTGTGCACATAACGAGCACGCGCACAACAAATTCACGTGACCGCGCTCACGTAAATACACTTGTGTTGTCGCACCGCGACTTCTCAGAGCAAAAACGCAGGTCTCATTGAAAATGAACTAAAGGCGCGTTTTATCGCTCCCCGTTTGCAAGGCCCTTATGTCAAAGTGGTTTTGTTGTTCAGGGGGAGGTGGTGTTCAGACTGCCTGATGATCGATGGTCTGGTGGGGGAATGTGGAGAACATCTGGTGGAGCTGTGGAAGAGAGATGAAGGAGGAACAGGACGATATCCTCCTCCTACCTTACATGTGAGCCTATCATATTTATAATGGATTATTATTCAACCCTATTTTAACATGATATGATGTGTTTATAATGGGTCATTATTAGTAACCTTTTATTTAAGCTAATTAGATGTTTGGTTACTACCAGATATTATGTCTTTAATGTGTTGTCCTCTGTTGGACATTTACCTGATATGATGTCTTTAATGTGTTCCTCTGTGATCATCTTCTAGCTGATATGATGTCTTTAATGTGTTCCTCTGTGATCATCTTCTAGCTGATATGATGTCTTTAATGTGTTCCTCTGTGACCATCAGGCTCTGTTGGACATTTACCTGCTGGAGAATATCCAGGAAGCCTCAAAACATGCCATCGTATCCTTACTATAACGATACTAGTTGATGATGACACCGGTTTAACAATTATAACAACACCGCTTTAAACATGACGTCACCAGTTAATCCAGTTGCGCCGCCATCTTTATTGTAGTTCGGACATTGTTACCGTTGTGTCTCTCCAACACAGATTGTTGCTTAAACTAACCTGCTACAGTATGTTTAAACTAACCTGTATTTATTGTGTGTTTAAGAATTTAAATCCAGTCCTTAACCCATTTAGGCCTGACGTCGAAATAATATATATTAAAAGATTTGTGCTGCATTTTCACGATTTTTCAAAAATAGCAGACCTACAAGCTTTTCAATAGCTAAAGTATAACAATGCTTAGTTAAAACACCAAAAGGGGTTCCCGTCCAGAATGGGTTAAAGGCATACTAATTTAGACCTGAATCCTATAATTCTTTGTGAAGACGAACAAATCTGCTACGTCTGTACTTTTTATTTATTTATTATTCTTTATTTTTCTTTAGAATGATTGTATTTGGGGTAATATTTGCCTAATCTCACCCCTATGGTCTATCCGATGCTGTGTGCACTAGTCATGCACTGCTTGTTATTGGTCAGAATGAGCCTTAACCAGAGGTCGCAGGTCATCTACCTGTTGCTGGACATCATGTATTCCTTCTCCAGTAAGGGCGGGGCGTCGGTGGAATCCTTTCCCACCGCGTTCGCCATCCCTGTTGGACTAGTGAAGCTGGTACAGGGCCTCTGGCTGCTGGACCACCATGACCACCAGGTACGTACACACACACACACACACACACACACACACACACACATCCCTGTTGGACTAGTGAAGCTGGTACAAGGCCTCTGGCTGCTGGACCACCATGACCACCAGGTACACACACACACACACACACACACACACACACACACACACATCCCTGTTGGACTAGTGAAGCTGGTACAGGGCCTCTGGCTGCTGGACCACCAGGTACACACACACACACACACACACAGGTGTGCACATCTTGACTCTGTTCACTGCACTGTTGTTTTTGGCAGCACATTTTAGTTTTAGTCCTAGTCTCTTGAATAGTTTTAATTTAGTTTTAGTCACATTTTAATGGAATCACCTGGAATGTTTTGTATTAGTCTAGTTTTAGTCGACTACATATCATAAGATTTTAGTCGACTAAATCTACAATTGATTTAGTCGACGAAAATGTATTTTGGTGGGCCTTGACGCCGCCGTAATGGCTGTTTTTTTCACTTGCTGAAAATAGCCGTTCTACAAGCTCACAAGGCGTCGCAGCGCGATGCGTTGTGAGCTTGTAGATCGGCAATTTTCAGCATGCAACTCTCTAATCCACTAGTCCCTTCCTAACATTTTAGTCTAGTTTTTATTTGTTGACGAAATTGTCAATATATTTAGTCTTAGTTTTAGTCACCAGTTTTAGTTTTCATTTACCGTAATTTCCGGACAATAAAGCGCACCTGAATATAAGCCGCACCAGCTACATTTAGGGAAAAAACAAATGTGTACATAAACAAACCGCACTGGACTATAAGCCGCATAGAGGCCATAGCCGGCCATAGAGATAGAATTAGAAGGTCCCCTAGTGGCCGTTGGCTGTAAAAATCCATAGATTAGCCGCACCATTGTATAGGCCGCAAGGTTACAAAGCATGGAGAAAAAGTAGCGGCTTGAAATTCCATTTAGTTTTCGTCAGTGGAAAAAGGTAGTCGACGAACATTTTTCGTCTTAGTTTTGGTCGATGGAATCAACACTGGTTCACTGATCCCATGTGGATTCTCTTCCTCCTGCCCAGAGTGCGGTGGAGCTGCTGCTGCACCCCACCACGTCCCAGAGCCAGTTCTCTTGGCAGCATGACCGAGTCCTGCAGGCGTTGATGATCCAGGGCCAGCACCCAGCGGCGCTCAGATACTTCCACATCAGCAAACCTCCGCTGTCCTCCACCACCCGTGCCAAACTCTGTCTGTCTGTACTGCTGCACAACAGGTGAGATTAGCCAAACTCTGTCTGTCTGTACTGCTGCACAACAGGTGAGATTAGCCAAACTCTGTCTGTCTGTACTGCTGCACAACAGGTGAGATTAGCCAAACTCTGTCTGTCTGTACTGCTGCACAACAGGTGAGATTAGCCAAACTCTGTCTGTACTGCTGCACAACAGGTGAGATTAGTGAGCTTGTGCTGTTTGTTGTCCCTGGCATTACTAGACTACTGTGGTTCATGAATATGACTTCCAAATCCAATTTTGGTTATGTCGGTGAAGGCAAAATGGTGAGCTTACAACCAGAACCAAGAAGCCGGCTATGGCACTAGAGCATTCTAGTCTACTCAACATGCTCTCTCGCTCTCTCTCCCCCCTCCCCCCCAGGTGTCTGGTAGAGGCGTGGTCTTTACTCTCTCTCTCTCTCCCCCCAGGTGTCTGGTAGAGGCGTGGTCTTTACTCCGACAGCATTCTAGTCTCCTCAACATGGAGGAACTGATGGGGTTTCTCTATGAGAGCTGCCAGGAGCTGGGCCTCATAAAGGAGCTTCTCAAACTACCCTTGGGTTTGAATGAACAGGTAGGATGCGAAGGCATTAATAGTACTTATGATGTGTCGATTGTACGTTGAGTTGTAAACGTAAACACGATCGGCATGGATAAATCACATTGAGTTGAATGGATATATCACATTGAGTTGTAAACGTAAACACGATCGGCATGGATAGATCACATTGAGTTGTAAACGTAAACACGATCGGCATGGATAGATCACATTGAGTTGTAAACGTAAACACGATCGGCATGGATATATCACATTGAAAGTTAAACAGGACAACATGGATATATCACATTGAAAGTTAAACAGGACAACATGGATATATCACATTGAAAGTTAAACAGGACAACATGGATATATCACATTGAAAGTTAAACAGGACAACATGGATATATCACATTGAAAGTTAAACAGGACAACATGGATATATCACATTGAAAGTTAAACAGGACAACATGGATATATCACATTGAAAGTTAAACAGGACAACATGGTTATATCACATTGAAAGTTAAACAGGACAACATGGATATATCACATTGAAAGTTAAACAGGACAACATGGATATATCACATTGAAAGTTAAACAGGACAACATGGATATATCACATTGAAAGTTAAACAGGACGAGTTAAACACAACATCAGCGTTCGAAGCACTGCTTTGCAAACTTGTCTGTGATTATCAGGCCTGGACTGACGTTATGGCCAGTGGGCAATGGGCCGCCCAAAGAATGTGCCACCACCATTGCTTTAATATGTTTTTGGGCCAAATGTTAGCCCTGAATTTTTGACCCAGTCCAGCCCTGGTTTTCAGACGAGAACTCTGCGGAATTACAGCGGAGAGAGTCCTCCTAATCCTATGCTTCCATGTGAATGCAATGAATAATTAATTGCATCACTAGCAAAAGACGCAAAACTGGGTCAATTCAATTAGAATAAACAAGTTTCAAGCTTGCAAGCGTCGTGGTGTGAGCTTGTGGATCGGCCAGCACAGGCAGCCTACTTCAATTATGATGATATAGTGTAAAACTCATTATATACAGTTATAACTACATCTCAACTCAACAAAAAATAAAGTGGCACGTCAGTACAGTTTACAATCTAAACATATTTGACGCATTGCATGTAGTAAAATAGACCAACTGCTGGGGCCAGGGGGTGTCACAGCTGCCATCTAGTGGACGAGTAGATGCTTGCACATTAAAGTGATTATAGACGGATGTAGAGCGGACTATGTATGTATAAAATAGAATAAAAATGTGTTATTGATGTTAGTCAACTTCCAGTAGATAATGAGGCAAAACAATTGGGTCTAATGAAAAAGGTTTATTTGAAGATAATACAAAAATGAGAGTAAATCAAATGCTATACAAGTACAACGATGAATCCAAAAAGAAAAGTACAAGAGTCGAAAAAGGATAGCTGTGCAAGCAGCCAATGAACCGTACAGAAGTAGAGTCGCACTTGTTCCTCGGTTGTTAGTCTGGCATATTAGCTCCCTTCACTTTGGCTGCCCTCAGATTATATAGAGGATGATTTCACAACACCAATGGTTTCACAATATCACCAATACCGGGCCGGCACACGAATATTCTGTGGCCCCTACCAAAACATATTAGTCATCCTTTTCTCAGAACTTTCCAGAACATTTGGATACTGCCAGAACATTTGGATACTGCCAAAAGGTTGACTTGACATGACAACAAGTTATCGTACTGAACAAAGCATCATACCATATTCCCCACCCAACCAGTTCTGGTCTTGAGGGAGTAATCAGAATATCTGTGGTGTTGCAACACTGTACTGGTTCAGATGGAAACCACATGTCACACAAAGGACACATGTCATACAAAGGACACAGTGCTGGGACCACATGAATACACTCAGTCAGAGAACAAATTGAAGCATACATAGGTCAAAGGGTTAATAGAATATACACCTGTTTATATAGAATGATACGCCTCTATATGTATGATTCCTTTACATTGTGTGTGTGTGTGTGTGTGTGTGTGTGTGTGTGTGTGTGTGTGTGTGTGTGTGTGTGGTAGGAGTGTTTAGAGAGGTACCTCCAGGGAACAGGGGGTCTCCACAACAGGGAGGTGTTAATGGTCCACTACCTGCAACAGGCCAACTACATCCCAGCTCTACGACTCAACCATACCCTGAAGATGAACCTGGTGGTATGTCTCTCTCTCTCTCACACACACACACACACACACACACACACACACACACACACACACACACACACACTAGGGATGCACCGAAAGGGAAATTCTTGGCCGAAACCAAACAGTTGGCCAAACACCGTATATGATTAATATTATATATCTTTTTTCCTACCATTGCTGTCATGGCCGTACCTTAAAGTTACCTGATTTATGGCAAACGACTATCCCATGGTCCATAAAACATTTATTCAGCTCTTTTGAATGCACTAATTGCATACACTATTCGGGACGAAACCGAATAGGCCGAAAATGCATTTTTAGCCATTTTCTGCCGAATATTTCCTGCGGCCGAATATTCGGTGCATCACTAATACACACTCAACCAAAACCTGAACTTGAACCTGGTAGTATGTTACACACACACACACACACACACACACACACACACACACACACACACACACACACTTGATTTAATTGGCCGAGGGCTTAAAAAGTGAGGACGCCGAAAGTGATTGGCCAGAATGTGATGTCATGATAAGATTGCCCCTCACTTCACACAAGTGTGATTTTATTTACAAACCGGTTGCAAAAACAACACAAAAATCCAATGCACCGCTCACTCACTCACATTCTGCCAATGTTTCCGTACATTGTATTTGTTGCCAATGTTTCAGTACATTGTATTTGTTGCCAGTGTTTCAGTACATTGTATTTGTTGCCAGTGTTTCAGTACATTGTATTTGTTGCCAATGTTTCAGTACATTGTATTTGTTTCCAGTGTTTCAGTACATTGTATTTGTTGCCAGTGTTTCAGTACATTGTATTTGTTTCCAGTGTTTCAGTACATTGTATTTGTTGCCAGTGTTTCAGTACATTGTATTTTTGCCAATGTTTCAGTACATTGTATTTGTTGCCAGTGTTTCAGTACATTGTATTTGTTTCCAGTGTTTCAGTACATTGTATTTGTTGCCAGTGTTTCAGTACATTGTATTTGTTGCCAGTGTTTCAGTACATTGTATTTGTTGCCAGTGTTTCAGTACATTGTATTTGTTGCCAGTGTGTCAGTACATTGTATTTGTTGCCAGTGTGTCAGTACATTGTATTTGTTGCCAGTGTTTCAGTACATTGTATTTGTTGCCAGTGTTTCAGTACATTGTATTTGTTGCCAGTGTTTCAGTACATTGTATTTGTTGCCAGTGTTTCAGTACATTGTATTTGTTGCCAGTGTTTCAGTACATTGTATTTGTTGCCAGTGTTTCAGTACATTGTATTTGTTGCCAGTGTTTCAGTACATTGTATTTGTTGCCAGTGTTTCAGTACATTGTATTTGTTGCCAGTTTTTCAGTACATTGTATTTGTTGCCAGTGTTTCAGTACATTGTATTTGTAACTATTGGAGATCACAGGCTCTCATCTGGTGAGCCTGTAGTTATGAACATAATGCTACTACCTAAAATGAGCGCACATATTAATGTGCAAATTAATTGTGTGTTCAACTTCTGAAAGTAATTTTCATGAATGTACGGTTCATACTGAGAGCTGTGGTTAGGGTTAGCATCACCTTTTAATGTACGGTTCATACTGAGAGCTGGGTTTAGGGTTAGCATCACCTTTAATGTACGTTTCATACTGAGAGCTGTGGTTAGGGTTAGCATCACCTTTAATGTACGGTTCATACTGAGAGCTGTGGTTAGGGTTAGCATCACCTTTAATGTACGGTTCATACTGAGAGCTGGGTTAGGGTTAGCATCACCTTTAATATACGGTTCATACTGAGAGCTGTGGTTAGGGTTAGCATCACCTTTAATATCACCTTTAATATACGGTTCATACTGAGAGCTGTGGTTAGGGTTAGCATCACCTTTTAATGTACGGTTCATACTGAGAGCTGGGGAGACAAACATAATTGAGAGTATAAAAGTGGACCCATAACGGTCCGTTGGGTAACCGTGGTTTTGCAGGGTTGACAATGCACTGTACGTACTGTACTTTCCCCCAAGTTTGGAAAATAGTGAAAGTGAAACTCTAGTGTAATTCCTGAAGATGACCTTGACGTTCCCCCCCCCCCCACCCCCCAGAATGAGAGAGACCCCAAGGTGAAGGAGCG
Organism: Electrona antarctica; assembly: GCF_951216825.1. Classification (NCBI taxonomy): domain Eukaryota; kingdom Metazoa; phylum Chordata; class Actinopteri; order Myctophiformes; family Myctophidae; genus Electrona; species Electrona antarctica. Next base: position 43,892,915 of record NC_136808.1, on the reverse strand, counting down.
CTCCAACACCAGGAACGCCATCATGGAGCAATACGGCAAAGTTCTGCCTAGAGTCCAGAGGAAGCTGTCCATGGAGCGGAGCAGACCGTACCAGCACCCCTCCACCATCCACAGAGAAGGTAGATAACTGTACCATCACCACAGAGAAGGTAGATAACTGTACCAGCACCCTCCACCATCCACAGAGAAGGTAGATAACTGTACCAGCACCACAGAGAAGGTAGATAACTGTACCAGCACCCCTCCACCATCCACAGAGAAGGTAGATAACTACCAGCACCACAGAGAAGGTAGATAACTGTACCAGCACCCTCCACCATCCACAGAGAAGGTAGATAACTGTACCAGCACCACAGAGAAGGTAGATAACTGTACCAGCACCCCTCCACCATCCACAGAGAAGGTAGATAACTGTACCAGCACCACAGAGAAGGTAGATAACTGTACCAGCACCCTCCACAGAGAAGGTAGATACCCGTACCAGCACCCCTCCACCATCCACAGAGAAGGTAGATAACTGTACCAGCACCTAGATAACCGTACCAGCACCTAGATAACCGTATCAGCACCCCTCCACCATCCACAGAGAAGGTAGATAACCGTACCAGCACCTAGATAACCGTACCAGCACCTAGATAACCGTACCAGCACCCCTCCACCATCCACAGAGAAGGTAGATCTGAAACTACTGAGAGAGACAAATGGTGCATGTGAATGCTGACAAAATAATAATAATAAATATAGCTGCAAGCAGCGATAAGGCGAGACCAAGAAAGAAGACTATACGCAATAAGAACAATATGCACAAATAAGACTGACGAGCTGAGTTGTCAGTACCCGGATTTGAACACACAACCTTGTGGTCGAAGGGCTAGAGCTCTACTGACTGAGCTACACGGAGACAATCAGTGACTACAATGTAAACAGGAAAATCATTCAGTGTGTTTGATAACAATCATGTGTGTCCCTGTTTTGGGCATGTCATTATCCATTACTACAGTGTGTTCGCTGTTCATGTTTTCACGTACAAAGTTCTCTTCAACTGGAATTTCAGATAATGGTCCATACATTGTGTGTAGAACGTTTCACGCAAATTGCACAAATAACCTGGCAGAAAATCAGGTATTAGCATTCTTCAAACTGCTCAAAATGGCGGAAAATCTGAGGGCGGAGCTTACTTTTCAAAGTGACAGATGTGTTCCCCATGAGTCAAGGAACATGTTGAAACAAGTGCCATGACTTTTGGCCAAATAAGGCATGAGTTAGTTAAGCCTGTTCAAAGGTTTAATTTTCAAAAGAATGCTATAGTGCCCCCCTTTGGCGAATTTGAGTAAGACTGCTTTCAGTGCTATTTGGCATGACCCTCTACTATACTGTAAAGTGACATAAGCATATGATGCTGCATTTATGTATTGGAGGCAGAAGAATTTTCACAAAACAGCGATTTTCATTGGCTCATAAAAACATAATTTTCTTCACTTAGAAAAAACGTACTACGATTGTTTGGTCCATATAGGTCCAAAGTTCACGTGTAGAGGTTTCCGTGCATTTTGATCAAAGAACCTGGGAGGAGATACATTTTAACTGTTTTTCATATAATTCAAAATGGCGGGTGATCTAAAGGTCGGAGGTCAAAAGTCAGAACACGAAAGTTGTTCGGCATGAGGAGACACATGTGTATCAAAGTGTCATTGCCAACGGTCAAACGGTTCATGGGATATGCACGTTCAAAGTTTGCATTTTCAATTGAGTGCTACCATTTGGCCAATCGTCATGGGCTTCGCATAGTCACCGTTTGGCATGGCCCTCTACCAGATTACCGCGTTTCGCAAAAACCGACTGCACGGTTCAGCCTGTCGAAGGTACAGTGGGAGTTTGTTCCACGCCGTCGGCCTGCAGAAGCAGAAAGCTGCTTCACCGTGATTTTTTTTTTAGGCACAGCGAGCAGGCCAGCAGTGGAAGACCTTAGAGGGCGGTTTGGGATATATTTAGGCAGGCAGTCATGTAGGTAGGAAGGTGCGAGACCATTGAGAGCTTTATAAACAATTAATATAATTTAAAAATAAATCCTAAAAACAACCGGAAGCCAATGCAGTGAAGCTAAAACTGGATTAATATGTTCTCTCATCTTAGTTTTAGTTAAAACTCTGGCTGCTGCATTTTGGACAAGTTGTAATCTGTCAGTTTTCTTAGGCAGTCCAGAAAAAAGTGCATTGCCGTAATCAAGCCGAGAAAAATGGCATGGATGAGTGTTGTTGCATCGTCCAATGACAAATAGGCTCTGATTCGTGCAATATTTCTAAGGTGAAAAAAGGCAATCTTGGTAACATGATTAATGTGTGAATTAAAATTCAATTCAGAATCAATAATGACCCCCAAGTTATTTACTGTACTGTTACTTTCTACATTCAGGTTGCCAAGTCTGCTTTACTGTACTGTTACTTTCTACAGTCAGGTTGTTTAGTCTGCTTATTATTGTGGTAGTAATATAGTTATAGTAACGGCAACGTTACTGTGTCTAGGCCCCAGATAGAACACTGTGTCTCTGTGTCTAGGCCCCAGATAGAACCATACTGTGTCTAGGCCCCAGATAGAACCATACTGTGTCTCAGTGTCTAGGCCCCAGATAGAACACTGTGTCTCAGTGTCTAGGCCCCAGATAGAATAATGAAATGTGTGCATGCTGTGTCTCAGTGTCTAGGCCCCAGATGGAACAAGTAGAAAGAATAATGACATGTGTCCATGCTGTGTCTCAGTGTCTAGGCCCCAGATAGAACCATGTTTCCATGCTGTGTCTCAGTGTCTAGGCCCCAGATGGAACAAGTAGAAATAATAATGACATGTGTCCATGCTGTGTCTCAGTGTCTAGGCCCCAGCCGCTGTCCACTGTTGCCAGACGCTGTGCAACAGACAGCGTGACGTCCAGAGCTGGCTTCTTCAAAAATGTCATGGCCAAGATAGAGGAGGTGTGGGTGTGCAAGTCACCTCAGCCCTCCCCAAGCAGGAGGTGAGGAAACCGCCTCAAGTCTTTAATTTATGTTGTTGTGAATGCAGTCACAACATGTTCAAAGAGATTAGGGACTAAAAATGAAAGTGTTTTACATTTTATGATACATACAGTACTGTTTTTATATGTATTCTCTGTATTTAATTCCCCATGTGTCCGTTTTATATTTATTGTGTGTGTGTGTGTGTGTGTGTGTGTGTGTGTGTGTGTGTGTGTGTGTGTGTGTGTGTGTGTGTGTGTGTGTGTGTGTGTGTGTGTGTGTGTGTGTGTGTGTGTGTGTGTGTGTGTGTGTGTGTGTGTGTGTGTGTGTGTGTGTGTGTGTGTGTGTGTGTGTGTGTGTGTGTGTGTGTGTGTGTGTGTGTGTGTGTGTGTGTGTGTGTGTGTGTGTGTGTGTGTATGTGTGTGTGTCCTAGTTTTCTTTTGTGCATTTTACTTTTTGTACATTAAAGTAAATTACATTTATTTATATTGGTTTGAATACACTGATCTATAAACTTTTAATTGAAATCTGCGAACGAACAAGCTGTGTTCTGTTCTAGTCCCAACCAGAGTCCTAAGGCTGTTCTAACCCCCAGTCCCAACCAGTGCCCTAAGGCTGTTCTAACCTCCAGTCCCAACCAGAGCCCTAAGGCTGTTCTAACCTCCAGTCCCAACCAGAGCCCTAAGGCTGTTCTATCCTCCCCTTACGCTGTGTTTTCACCTCCAGTCCCAACCAGAGCCCTAAGGCTGTTCTAACCCCCAGTCCCAACCAGAGCCCTAAGGCTGTTCTAACCTCCAGTCCCAACCAGAGCCCTAAGGCTGTTCTAACCCCCAGTCCCAACCAGAGCCCTAAGGCTGTTCTAACCCCCAGTCCCAACCAGAGCCCTAAGGCTGTTTTCACCTCCAGTCCCAACCAGAGCCCTAAGGCTGTTCTAACCTCCAGTCCCAACCAGAGCCCTAAGGCTGTTCTAACCCCCAGTCCCAACCAGAGCCCTAAGGCTGTTCTAACCTCCCCTTACGCTGTGTTTTCACCTCCAGTCCCAACCAGAGCCCTAAGGCTGTTCTAACCTCTCCTTATGCTGTGTTCTAACCTCCAGTTCCAACCAGAGCCCTAAGGCCCTGCCTGAAGCCTTCCTGGGCACGCCCATCACCATGGCCGCCAAAAGAAAGTCCAGGTGCGACCACACACACACACACACACACACACACACACACACACACACAACAAACTATTAAAGAAAGTCCAGGTGCGACCACACACCATCTCAGTCACCTACTCTCTTCCATCACTTCCTCCATCTCAGTCACCTACTCTCTTCCATCACTTCCGTTGTCTGTCACCTACACCAGTTCCTCCATCTCTCTCAACTCTTATTAGCATCCTATTTTGCGTTCCAAAGCTTTATTAACAGTCCTTGTCCTGCTGGTGTCCAGGCTGTTAGACCTGGTGGTCCACCCCTCCTGTCAGACCCCACGTCTCCTCCTCACCCCGCCCAGACCTCCCAGCTCCTCCTGTGCTCCTCATAAGAGCATCAGTAAAGCTCCTGAACTCATGCTGCTGCAGACGCCACAGGTGGTCAAGGTGAGACATATGTTAATATTTAACAGGTGGTCAAGGTGAGACATATGTTAATATTTAACAGGTGGTCAAGGTGAGACATATGTTAATATTTAACAGGTGTCTTGATCTTGACAATGCAGTGCACAAAGACCCCACACAACGTCTGCACTTGCAATATGAACACTTTCATTAGGCAACGTTTCGATCAAAGACCTTCAGGCATCTTAAATCTTAAAGTCTCCATGAAACACAGCTATGTTGGCATACTGTATATGCCATGATCTTCCAATGTATACTTTGTATGTATACAAATGTATATTTTCTGCTGCTTGGACTTCATCATAAAAAAAACACAGAGCATACATTTATAAATTATGCACAAAAATGGGCAGACAAAAACAATGTGAATGAGCACATTTTGACCTAAATAATGTGTGTCCACTCTCAGCGTGCCAGGGCTCTAAATAAATGTGTGTGTGTCCACTCTCTTTCTCAGCGTGCCAGGGCTCTCTGTGCAGATCTAAATAAATGTGTGTGTCCACTCTCTCTCTCTCAGCGTGCCAGGGCTCTGTGTGCAGATCGACCAGTGTTCCCTGCCTTCACTCCTCAGTCCATCCTGCGTAGCAGTTTAAGGCCCTCCCCCGCCCCTTCCCCTGGCCCCTCCCCCACCGCCTCCCCAGCTCGCTCCAACACTCCCCCTCTTCCTCCGCGCAGCAAGGAGAGCCGCATCACCTTCATAGACCACACTGAATCCACTGAGACGGCTGAAGTGAAACACTGGAGCAACGGGGTGAGTGAAACCTTTTGACCTTTTTTTTATTTTTTATGTAACCACATTTGTCATTGGAAACAAAATGTTAAACACGGGTAGTCTCCTTTGTTGTTTTCTTGTTAGATGGCAGCTGACTGTGAGATCAGCCTGTTGACCAGAGGCTCTCCGCTGATGAAGTCCTCTCATCAGGTCTGGTCGCCTCACGATGACCAAGAGCCTCACGTGAAGTTCCTGCCGCCAGAAGGGGGCGTCCCGTCTCCCTCGGAGAGCGACTCTTCTCTCCCGGAGGTCACTGCGGAGACCAAGTCGTCGAGGGCGTCGCTGCCAGGCCGTCGTCTCTGTCTGGGCTTGGACACAAGCCAGGCTTCTGTCCACTCCACAGACACCAGCCTGGAGTTCCACGACGCACCTCTTCTAGAAGATCTGGTGAGAGAAGAAGACGAGGTCGATCTGAACATCAAACCTCCGGTTGAACTGCATAGGCCTCCACTCGGACAGGACATGACCTCACCGACCAGTGAACAGGAAGTACGCAGTGAAGAACGCCAGGACGAAGCGTGTGAGGACCCGGAGGAGGCCATGGAGGTGTGTCTGGATCATGAAGCTGAAGAGAAGGTGGAGGAAGAGGGGGATGAGTCTGAAAAGGAGGCGAAAGGGAAGGTGGAGGAAGTGGAGGAATCTACTCGGGATCCAGGTAATCTCATGGGAAGAGCTTTATTCAGATGTTCTGAGGTTTACAATTTAGGCATTTATCAGACACTCTTAATCCAGAGCGATTTACATTAGGCAATAACGAAAATCATGGTAATACATCACATACATAAAAAGTAGTATTCAAGAAACATGCGTAAGCTAAGAACGTAACAGTGGAATCTCTATATAATGAAACTATACATATACTATACTATACTTATATACTATAAAGTGCTATGACTACAATGCAATTATGTATGGTGAGGTTTAGTATTAACAACTCTCAGTTAATCCTATATAAAAATGGGCTATTATGGAATTGAACGGCTTATGGGACTTTTAAAGTAATCGCAGAACTTGATCCTGTATCATATGTGACTAAATTTGACTGAGGGACTGCCATTGGATTTTTTTTAATTTTCGTTTTTTCATGTCATATGAAAGTAGGGAATCATAGCTTCAAATTGACATATTGGTTGTTCAGTTTGGCCCACCAGTTTTGGAGATATGGCTTATAGAGTAATGTCTTGCAGAAAACAGCGAGTTGAGAAAACAGGCTTGAAAGGTTCACTTCTGTGGTCTCTAACATTACACCTAGCTACATGTTTAAGCATTTATTTCATATTTACATGTCGATTTCAGCTCCGACACTTATTTCAGACATGCTCTAGTATGTGAAGAGTCTGCCTGTTCTATTAACTCATTTTGAAGAAAAAAAATAAAAGTTTTTCTCCTCTGGTGAAAAGCTGTAATTTGCGCGATGGCAGTCTCTCAGTCAAATCTGGTCACATATACAAATTACCTACTTGGTTTTAACAATCTAGATTAAGAAAGCAACCAGGCAGTATCAAAGGAGTCAACACCACAACACATTGTGCCGTGTCGATGGATATCTTTACTAGCACCAGTCTGCTTGATGACATTGTTTGACCTATCCCACTCCTTTTATTTTGTACCTAGGCAGTAACCAGGAGGAAGTGGCTGAGATTATGAGCCCTGAACCTGAGGCAGAAGAAACTCATAGCCAGTCAGAGAAAGCTGCTAATCTGATGGATGTGCAATCTGAGGCTCCAGAGGCCGTAAAGACAATGGAAGACACAGAACAGCCTCTGGAACCTGCTCTAGAAACCACAACAGGTGAGGTTTCCTCTCTTTAAACTATACTAGAGTGTTACCCGTTGGGCACTGGCCTACTTATTATGTCTGTGTCCCTTTTATGCCCATATATGGTGTTCTTTGTCAGGCATGCCCAAATATGGAGTCTATGCAGATGGCAGAACATCATTGTGATGTCGGAACAGGCCAGCTCCATATATAGAGATCTAGGGGTGATCAGGTGTGACCAAATGTCTAACTTGGGCCCTCTCCAGAGCCTTGGCAGAGGCCTTTTGTGGCGGTTCTGGACAACCGTGGGTCCGACCGACTCAAGGCCAGGCACTGCACTCCCTGTGGGGGTGTGGAACGCGTGTGTCGAATTTGAAGTCAGTGGTGCGAACGGTTCTGGAGTTACGTGGATTACAGATGTAGAGAGACATGGTGCATTTATGGATATACTAGACCGGTGCCCAGCTGTAGAGCACAGAGTCACTAGACCGGTGCTGTAGAGCACAGAGCCACTAGACCGGTGCTGTAGAGCACAGAGCCACTAGACCGGTGCTGTAGAGCACAGTCACTAGACCGGTGCCTGGCTGTAGAGCACAGAGTCACTAGACCAGTGCTGTAGAGCACAGTCACTAGACCGGTGCTGTAGAGCACAGAGTCACTAGACCGGTGCTGTAGAGCACAGAGTCACTAGACCGGTGCTGTAGAGCACAGAGTCACTAGACCCGTGCTGTAACGATGGAAGTTGAAGATCCATGCCCCACCCGGCTATATACCCATTGTGTCAGAGTACCCGTTCCACCCATCTTTTATGCCCATATATGGAGATTTCTGTTCTATATCTCTGTGTCCCTTTATTCCTATATATGGAGTTCTGTGTCAGGCATGGCCAAATATGGAGTGTTGTGATGTCAGAACAGGCCAGCTCCATATATGGAGCCTGGGCAGGGGCCCTGTCCAGAACCCGGTCAGAGGCCTTTTTGTGGCGGTTCTGGACAACCGTGTGTCCAACGGACAAGACCCTGTGGGGGCGTGGAACGCGTGTGTCGAATTTGAAGTCCGTGGAGCGAACGGTTCTCGAGTCACTGTGCCAGTGATCACCCGCCCTTTGCCACTGTGCCAGTGACCACCCTCCCTGTGCCAGTGATCACCCTCCCTGTGCCAGTGACCACCCTCCCTGTGCCAGTGATCACCCTCCCTGTGCCAGTGACCACCCTCCCTGTGCCAGTGTGCCAGTGATCACCCTCCCTGTGCCAGTGATCACCCTCCCTGTGCCAGTGATCACCCTCCCTGTGCCAGTGATCACCCTCCCTGTGCCAGTGTGCCAGTGATCACCCTCCCTGTGCCAGTGATCAATCACCCTCCCTGTGCCAGTGATCAATCACCCTCCCTGTGCCAGTGACCACCCTCCCTGTGCCAGTGACCACCCTCCCTGTGCCAGTGGCCACCCTCCCTGTATAAATAGTTCTCCAGATACCGATGATTGCACTCTCCCACAGTATAAATAGATGATTGCACTCTCCCACAGTATAAATAGATGATTGCACTCTCCCACAGTATAAATAGTTCTCCACATACCGATGATTGCACTCTCCCACAGTATAAATAGATGATTGCACTCTCCCACAGTATAAATAGTTATCACAGTGTGTAAACTTAGACTGAAGGTTTGTTTTGCTTCGCCCTAGATCTGACAGAATTCGTAGAGCAACAGCTGTTTGGAGATGAGTCGGATGACTCGACGTCTCCTCTGACTCGCTCTGCGACGCCGGAGGCCTTAAAGACCGATGCAGATCTAGAAGCAATAGAAGACACAGAACCTGCTGCTCCAGGACACGTGGAGCCTCTCGAACCTGCTCTAGAATCCTCAGCAGGTGAACTTTAAACCAGATGAGTCGGTATTACATTTAGACCTGAGGACGGCTTGTTTTCGTCCCCCCTAGATCTGACAGAATTTGTTTTTCTTCCCCCTAGATCTGACAGAATTTGTTTTCCTTCCCCCCTAGATCTGACAATTTGTTTTCCTTCCCCCTAGATCTGACAGGATTTGTAGAGCAACAGCTGTTTGGAGATGACTTGACGTCTCCTCTGACTCGCTCTGGGATCCACCAGGTTTCACAGTCCTCTACCAGGTAAACGACACCCTCATCTCCATCTCTATATACTAGTGGTGTCAAAGCATATCGATATGAATCGGTAATCGATTTTAACATTAACACCCCCAACGCCCAGGACAAAGTTCTTTGTCCTTTCTATTAGTAACGCCCGACGCCCAGGACGAAGTATTGTCCAAAAGATGAAGTTTATTGATATGAAAACGGATCGCATGGCTTCACAGCCTAGGAGCGCCTAGCCAGCCTAAACTCCCTCCCCTGTTTAGCCGACGAAAACGAAAATCTTAAAACATTAATAACTCGCGATCTAAATCATCCCGTCTAATTATGAAAAAAGATCCTGTGTTAGACGGCCCTCCGCAGTCCAGTCGCTAGTCGTGATAGATTTATTCTTACCTCCCGTTGTTGTCGATCGACTCTAGAGTGGTGTGGCTATTGTTAGCTGCTACAACACATTCACAACAACATCCGGTCCGTCGGTAAAAGTGTGGTCCTGGTGTGGACCCTGACTGGTCCACACCGGGACCCTGACTGGTCCCCTGACTGGTCCACACCGGGACCCTGACTGGTCCACACCGGGACCCTGACTGGTCCACACCGGTACCCTGACTGGTCCACACCGGGACCCTGACTGGTCCACACCAGGACCCTGACTGCACCAGCACCGTTCCAACTGTACACGGACATTAAAAGTCCATCTTTTGTATTGTTTTCTTCCCAGTGAACCAGAAGCTGAAGATCTTCCCGTTTCAACCTTCCAGAAACTGGAGACCTCTGTCTGCTCCTCAGAGCCCAGCGCCACAGACTCTCACTGTAAGAGGCTACGCACACATTCACAGAGAGCGCAGTGCCACAGACTCTCACTGTAAGAGGCTATGCACACATTCACACAGAGCCCAGCGCCACAGACTCTCACTGTAAGAGGCTACACACATATTCACAACATGAAACAAAGACAATTGAATAATTGATATAGTGACGTATCATGTGCTATTATGCATCAGTTAGCTCCGACATTGCATGTCCGGATAATGAGCTGTTGTACCAGTTAACTAATTTTACTTTGCTTTCTGATCATAAATATTAATAATAAAATTGTGATATAGCTACAATAGTGTACTTAAGGTAAGCACTCTTGCCATCTGCACGCAGTGCCAGTACCACACATAATGGCACTCCCCCGTGTAACAGTGTTGTAACCTGCTGACTGTGTTTCCAGCCGTAGTGACTGTGAACGACAGTGAGGAGCTTTCTAGCCCTGCCTCTGAGGACGAAGATGTTGAGTCTGATGGCACGGAGGAGGAGGAGGAGGAGGAGGAGGAGGAGGAGGAGGATGGTACTGAAGAAGAGGAGGAAGATGAAGAGGAGGAGGAGGAGGAGGAGGACTCTGGCAGCGAGGTGGAGATCATAGAGGAGGTGCCTGCTCTCAAGCCACACCCACACCCCGATCTCTTCCTGGACCACACCCATTACCTATCAGAGCAGGAGGCGGCCGTGCTGTCATTGGTTCCCCCTGAAACGGGTCTGAAGGTAACGGTCATGTTCTAATAGAAGGCAGCATGCACGACTCCATCTCGTCGCACTCACTTTAATCATTTTACCGGGTGCACGGTCAGAAACGACATTTTAAACAGAAGAAAACCAGCACTCACGGCAATATCTTGTAAGGCACTTATTTATTTTACTAGGTTAGGTATGGCATGCTGCAAACAAGCAGCACACAACGAACACATTGCGGGAGATGCCTTCGTCAGCGTTGTATACTGCAAACAACTGGTGTCACATTTATAGTGTCCGTGGTTGTAACACCCTCCCCTGTCCGTGGTTGTAACACCCTCCCCTGTCCGTGGTTGTAACACCCTCCTCTGTCCGTGGTTGTAACACCCTCCCCTGTCCGTGGTTGTAACACCCTCTGTCCGTGGTTGTAACACCCTCCTCTGTCCGTGGTTGTAACACCCTCCTCTGTCCGTGGTTGTAACACCCTCCTCTGTCCGTGGTTGTAACACCCTCCTCTGTCCGTGGTTGTAACACCCTCCCCTGTCCGTGGTTGTAACACCCTCCCCTGTCCGTGGTTGTAACACCCTCCTCTGTCCGTGGTTGTAACACCCTCCCCTGTCCGTGGTTGTAACACCCTCTGTCCGTGGTTGTAACACCCTCCTCTGTCCGTGGTTGTAACACCCTCCTCTGTCCGTGGTTGTAACACCCTCCTCTGTCCGTGGTTGTAACACCCTCCTCTGTCCGTGGTTGTAACACCCTCCTCTGTCCGTGGTTGTAACACCCTCCTCTGTCCGTGGTTGTAACACCCTCCTCTGTCCGTGGTTGTAACACCCTCCCCTGTCCGTGTCCAAACAACGTCCAACCTATCCAAGTACCACAAGTGCAGTCGCATAACATTTACATCAACCATAATTATTACTTATACATGATTTTGAGTCAATAAGGCACAACATGCCTGATGCCAGTCGCATATTTACCCATATAACAATTACAACACATATAAACAGTAAGAAATAAATAAATAGTGTTAATAGGGCACCATTGGCTGAGTCCTTAAAACGAAGGTTGGTAGAGGGTCAATACTCTGAATCTAGACCTATATAGCACATTGAATATTATATTAAAGTGCTAAAGTAAGATGGGTCTTCTCTAGAAATACACTAATAAAGCACAATCCACCCCTCTCTCACAAGGTAGTCATTCTCTCTACAACACAATCAACCCCTCTTTCACAAGGTAGTCATTCTCTACAACACAAGGGACAATGGTAGCCTACAAAGTTAACTATATTTAGGGGCCTCGTCCCAATCATTCTTAATAATTAAAGATTAACCCATTAGGCCTAAGGCCGATTCTAAAAACTTCAAATATTTATATAGCAGCATCAAAAATGTAACAAAGAAAATTGAAATTGTTTTCCCCATATCATATTTGTTGCTCTATGTGTGCGTGTGTACAGAATTCAAACTGTAGGATTGATTGTCACGGACAGAAGTCATTCTTACCCTTTGCATAACGCACCGGAGCGCACTCGCCTATTAGTTTGCATTGCATTCAAAACGCGCCCTTAATTAAGAACCGAACCTACTGCAGCTGTGTGTGGCTCTCAGCGGTGTCCCACTATTTGACTGGCTTCCAGGTAGAAGTATATGTATTTTATTTTATTTAGCAATATAGTCTTAACTATTTATTTTCCCAAGTTAATTTCATGGAAAAGCCATGTGTGTTGAATGTGGGCCAAGTCATAAATTACATTGTGAAGCAATTGAAATAGAGATGCTCAGCTCAGATCTTTAATGTTAACCCACTTGATAGCAAGCAGACAGACAGGCAGGCAAATTATTTAAGAGAGAAAATGACCAAGCCATAAAATAATGCACATTGCACTTATCTTTTCATACGTTAGGTGGAAATAAAGCAAAAAGTATCAAATGTTGTCCTTATCAACTGGCCCCTGGCCCCTTGCCATTTTCATAATGTGGCCCACAGGTTCAGCTATTTGAGTATCCCTGCCTTACAGTATGACAACATTGGCACAGTTCACAGTGCATATTGAACCGTGAAATAAAATACAAATTGTACCTAACATATTTGTAAAATGAAGTTTCAAACTGGTGTCTTCAACCAACAGACTTATTTCTGTGTCACAGGTTGAGAATGAATGGAAAATACACTTTTATTGTGTACCATATTCTCACCATTCTGCATTTCCCCCGCGTCCAGATTGTAGATGGAGAGATGGAAGGAGAGGTGGTGGTGGTGAGACTGGGGACAGACGATGGAAGTATGGATGGAGATGACGTGGCGGAGGAGGAGGATGGGACCTTCTCCTACATGAACCTCCAACCCTCCACAACGCTCCTGGTTCCCCTGGAGCTGGTGGAAGACCAGGAACATGGCGGCCTGGCGGACGAAGACCACCTCGGTCTGCTGCACCAACCCAGAGAGACGGAGGTCAGCAGCAGCAGCTTCTCCCTGCAGTTGGACGTGGATTCAGAGGCTGACACGTTACCTCTGGAGAATGACCTGGAACCTCCACTCTCCACCCAGCCTCCTGCAGAGCTAGCTGACCCTGGATCTGTGGGCCAGTCGGAGGTTATTATTACTGATGGAGACAATAGTGACTCCCCGCTGTCGGAAGACGCTCTCCCGGCCGAAGATGCTCCTCTGGTCGAAGATGCTGCCCTGTCGGAGGATGCTCCCTCTGAGACTGACAGCTTGGATAGAATAGAGATAGCCGGATGGACTGGATCTGTGACCCAGTCAGAGGTCATTAACCTTGGCGCAGACAACCACGACTCTCCCGTGTCTGAAGAAGCTCTTGTGTCTGAAGATGCTCCTGTCTCTGAAGACACTCCCGTGTCTGAAGACATTCCTGTGTCTGAAGATGCTCCTGTCTCTGAAGAAGCTCTCGTGTCTGAAGACATTCCTGTGTCTGAAGATGCTCCTGTCTCTGAAGACACTCCCGTCTCTGAAGACACTCCCGTCTCTGAAGACACTCCCGTGTCTGAAGACATTCCTGTGTCTGAAGAAGCTCCTGTGTCTGAAGAAGCTCTCGTGTCTGAAGAAGCTCTCGTGTCTGAAGAAGCTCTCGTGTCTGAAGAAGCTCTCGTGTCTGAAGAAGCTCTCGTGTCTGAAGAAGCTCTCGTGTCTGAAGACATTCCTGTGTCTGAAGATGCTCCTGTCTCTGAAGACACTCCCGTTTTTGAAGACATTCCTGTGTCTGAAGAAGCTCTCGTGTCTGAAGACATTCCGGTGTCTGAAGATGCTCCTCTGTCTGAAGAAGCTCTCGTGTCTGAAGAAGCTCCTGTATCTGAAGACGCCCCCCTGTCTGAAGATGCTCCTGTGTCTGAGGACGTACTCGTGTCTGAAGACGCAACTGTGTCTGAAAACTTACCTGTCTCCGAAGACATACCTGTCTCTGAAGACGTTCTTGTCTCTGAAGACGTTCTCCTTTCTGAAGCCGCTCCCCTATCTGAAGACGTAACTGTCTCTGAAGACGTTACTGTCTCTGATGACGTAACTGTCTCTGAAGATGCTCCTGTGTCTGAAGACATTCCTGTGTCTGAAGAAGCTCTCGCGTCTGAAGAAGCTCTCGCGTCTGAAGAAGCTCTCTCGTCTGAAGAAGCTCTTGCGTCTGAAGAAGCTCTTGTGTCTGAAGACGCTCCTGTGTCTGAAGATGCTCCTGTGTCTGAGGATGCTCCTGTGATGGCCCTGTCGGAAGATGCTCCTGTGTCTGAAGACATTCCTGTGTCTGAAGACATTCCTGTGTCTGAAGACATTCCTGTGTCTGAAGAAGCTCTCGTGTCTGAAGACATTCCTGTGTCTGAAGACATTCCTGTGTCTGAAGAAGCTCTCATGTCTGAAGACATTCCTGTGTGTGTAGTCGCTCCCTTGTCTGTAGACGCTCCCGTGTCTGAAGACGCTCCCGTGTCTGAAGACGCTCCCGTGTCTGAAGACGCTCCCGTGTCTGAAGACGCTCCCGTGTCTGAAGATGCTCCCGTGTCTGAAGATGCTCCTGTGACGGCCCTGTCGGAAGATGCTCCCTCTGAGACTGACAGCTTGGATGGAATAGAAATCGCTGGATGGACTGAAGTAAACACAGCTCAGTCTGTCTTGTGTGGCTCCAGTGGTCCAGAACCCCATACTGACCAGATGCATGAGCGTTCTGAGATCAGCTCCAGTGGTCCAGAACCCCATACTGACCAGATGCATGAGTGTTCTGAGATCAGCCCAGACACAGTGGAGCCTGTGATGATGGTTGTGGAAGAACCTGAAACTGCTACAGACTTTGAATCGACCCAAGTGGAAGAACCCATCCCAGAACTGGATGGAAAGGAGCAGTCCTTCAAAAACACAGCACAGGAGAAGGACAAAGAAGAAGAGGAGGATAGAAACGTATCAGAACCCACAACAAACGTGGTTGAAGATCAACATGCAGACCACGAGGTCACAGCTGAGGCTGTGGAAGAACATCTAGAGGTGGTTGAGAAGAGTAACGAGACATGCAGGACAACAGATGGAGAGGATAAACCGGAGCGGCCCGAGTCGGACCAGGAGAAACCTGGAGAAAAGTCAAACTGGCAGGAACAGGTAGTGAAATCCACCCCTAAGAGGGGCAGGAAGGCCGTGATGTCAACACCCACACGTAGGTCTACAAGGAGCAGAAAGACGGAGACCCCCAAACCTCTCCTCAAGCGTAAAGAACCCAAACCTCTCCTCGAGGAGGACAAGGGTAAAGAAACCAAACCTCTCCTCGAGGAGGACAAGGGTAAAGAACCCAAACCTCTCCTCGAGGAGGACAAGGGTAAAGAACCCAAACCTCTCCTCGAGGAGGACAAGGGTAAAGAATCTGGAGATATCAACACGGCACAGAAGGAGAACAAAGAAGAAGAGGATAAAAACATGTCGGAACCCACGACAAACATGGTTGAAGATCAACATTCGAATCACGAGGTCACAGCCAAGGCTGTGGATGACAACAGGGAGGTGGTTGATAAAGGGGAGCCTGAGTCAGTCCAGGATCAACGGGAAGAGAAGTCAAACGGGCCTGAACTGTCCACCTCTAAGAGGGGGAGGAGGAAGGCCGTCTCAACACCCACACGGAGGACCACAAGGACCAGGAAGACGGTGACCTTCATCTCGCCTGTCCTGGAGGACGAGGAGGAGGAGGAGGGTCTGGACACGGATTCTGTGGCTTCTGCCTCACCTGCTCGTAGAAGAGGCAAACCCCCCAAGGTCCAACCGGAAGAGGAGGAGGAGGAGGATGAGGAGGAGGTCAACAGCTCCGTTCTGAGCACCCCAGCCAAACTCAGGACCCCTCGGAAGGTTCCAACCACCAGGAGGAAGACTCGCAGTAATGCTGAGGATGTGCCGTCATCGGTTGAAGAAAAGGAACGGGTGGAGGAGGAGCACATGAACGATGAAAAAGACGATTCCCTGCAGGCCAGCTCTGAGATCCAGACTCCAGCTAAACGTCAGGCAACCAACAAGAAGTCTGTTAAGCAGACGCCTGCCAAGGTCCAAGAGGAGCAAGCCTTTATTGCTCCCGTCAACACCCCCAGAGTAACCACCAGGCGCAGAGCAGCAGAGAACCAGCCTGCAGAGAACCTGGACCTTAATCCTCAGGTATCCAAGATGCAAAAATCATAAGCAAACATTTTTCATATAATTGTGTTTATCATAAACGGCTACAGGTAGTAGAGTGACAGTCACAATGAATTGGCTAAAACTTGTACGACCACAAATTGACTTATCTTAATCACACGTTAGACACACAAATTATTCAAATCTACTTTAATTGAATAGGCAATGTGATGTATTTATGAACAATCAAACAATGAGGACTATTGATGCTTGAAACCATAAACCATAAGATCCTTTTTATAGTCCTAAGTAAGTAAAATAATCTAATGTTGGTTATGTGATAGATGACGTTGTGTTTCCCTCTGACGCCCAGGTCCGCTTAGTCCCTCTCTCGCCTTCTCGGACCAGGAGGAAACTGAGCGGAGCAACGCCCATTAAAAACCTGCCAGAGTCCGACAGTGGTGTCCGACCAATCACAAACGTGCGTAGACAAACCAGGAGCAAACTGTGGAACCTGCCCTTATTGGACGCTCCTCTGGAGGCGGAGTCTGAGACGCCTGTGGCCGACGCCCTCATCAGGAGACTGAGAGATGAACAGCAGAAACACCAAGGTAATTGAACTTATTTTGGGGACATTTAGCATGAGATTGAAATGTGGTAACACTCTGATTGCCCGGGGTTATTAATCATAGCGACCAGTGATTTATAGCAGCGGAGCACTTTACCGACGGACCAGATGTTATCTTGGATGTGGCTGTAGCAGCTAAATGTAGCCAAAACACTCTAGAGCCGATCGACAACAACGGGAGGTAAGATTAAATCTAACGTGACTAGCGACTGGACCGCAGTTGGCCGTCTAACACATGATCTTTTCTTAGAATTGGACGGGATGATTTAGATTGCGAGTTATTAACGTTTTAAGATTTTTGGTCTCGTCGGCTAAACAGGGGGGGAACATTTTCGATGACGTCCCACTGTAGTACAACATCGAGTATTGTGCAAGCCATATGCTTTCTTGACTTTAAATTCCTCTTAGAACTAACACACTGCTAAGTCTGCTCATAAAGTATTCAATCAATCAATCAGACATACAAGCTTTCCACCCGATGGCAACAATATGTTTATGTTAACATTTGACAACTTTTCCAGTTGAAGGAGTGGTCATCACAGAGATGGTTGGGGCCAGTAAGAAAAGGATGATGTCGGCGGCGGCGGCCATTCGGGCTCCTTCTCCTACAGCCGCGTCCACAGAGAGCATCCTGGATCCAGAACCGGACCATGACTCCATGTCGCCTTCTAGAAGGTCCACGAGAGGTCTGCTGATGTTCACCCAGTCGTTGGTTTATTCATCCAGCATGCCATGTGGTTGTAGTCTAGTTATAATTCATTCATCCATCATGCCATGTGGTTGTAGTCTAGTTATAATTCATTCATCCATCATGCCATGTGGTTGTACTAGGGGTCTTAATTCATTCATCCATCATGCCATGTGGTTGTAGTCTAGTTATAATTCATTCATCCATCATGCCATGTGGTTGTAGTCGAGTTATAATGCATTCATCCAGCATGCCATGTGGTTGTAGTCTAGTTATAATTCATTCATCCATCATGCCATGTGGTTGTAGTCTAGTTATAATTCATTCATCCATCATGCCATGTGGTTGTAGTCTAGTTATAATTCATTCATCCATCATGCCATGTGGTTGTAGTAGTTATAATTCATTCATCCATCATGCCATGTGGTTGTAGTCTAGTTATAATTAATTCATCCATCATGCCATGTGGTTGTAGTAGAGTTATAATTCATTCATCCATCATGCCATGTGGTTGTAGTAGAGTTATAATTCATTCATCCATCATGCCATGTGGTTGTAGTCTAGTTATAATTCATTCATCCATCATGCCATGTGGTTGTAGTCTAGTTATAATTCATTCATCCATCATGCCATGTGGTTGTAGTCTAGTTATAATTCATTCATCCATCATGCCATGTGGTTGTAGTAGAGTTATAATTCATTCATCCATCATGCCATGTGGTTGTAGTCGAGTTATAATTAATTCATCCATCATGCCATGTGGTTGTACTAGTGGTCTTAATTAATTCATACATCATGCCATGTGGTTGTAGTAGAGTTATAATTCATTCATCCATCATGCCATGTGGTTGTACTAGGGGTCTTAATTCATTCATACATCATGCCATGTGGTTGTAGTAGGGGTCTTAATTCATTCATCCATCATGCCATGTGGTTGTACTAGTGGTCTTAATTCATTCATCCATCATGCCATGTGGTTGTAGTCGAGTTATAATTCATTCATCCATCATGCCATGTGGTTGTACTAGGGGTCTTAATTCATTCATCCATCATGCCATGTGGTTGTAGTCAAATTATAATTCATTCATCCAGCATGCCATGTGGTTGTACTGAGTGCAGTACTTTAGTTCGACATTAGTTAGTCATTGGTTCGAAAAACGACAACCCACCTCAAACCCTAACCTAACCACAACCGCAAGCACGGGAGCAGGCGCTAGTCCGAGGTGCGGACGCATGTCGAACCAATGCTCCGTCGGACCATAGTATGCCTCCCGGTTTTACTAGGGGTCATAATTCATTCACCCAGCATGCCATGTGGTTGTAGTAGGGTTGTAATGGTAGTGTGGTTGTACTAGGGTCATAATGGTAGTGTGGTTGTAGTAGGGTCATAATGGTAGGGTGTGTGTTTTCATGTGGTTGTATTAGGGGTCCTAATGGTAGGGTGTGTGTTTTCTGTGGGCATTTTGTCAGGTCGCAGATCAAAGCTTCCTGTAGAGATGGAGTCTCTTCCTGCTGCTACTCGAAGGAAAAGAACAGCCGTCTCCATCGCTCATCAAGTAAGTGTTGAGTGTTTAGCACGCACGCTAATAACGTGATTATTGGAAACGATCAGATTATGGCAATGATTGGATTGAAGCATTTACAGTAGGGATGTCCCGATACACTGTTCTGTTTATAGCAGACTCCTCACTCACTTGCAGTGCACATTCCAAAGCAAACTCCACATGCCCCAACATTTTATTTACCTGCCACCCTTTTAGCCCTGGCCCCTGGTCTCTCGGCCTGGGGTTAGATGAACCCAGGGGGGCCCAGGGGCTTGGTGGCCGGCATACCATGGTACTCGATTGTACAGTATCATAACTGAGACCATGTACATTATCATATTTCACTGAGACCATGTGAGGTACAGTATCATAATGATATTTCACTGAGACCATGTGAGGTACAGTATCATAATGATATTTCACTGAGACCATGTGAGGTACAGTATCATAATGATATTTCACTGAGACCATGTGAGGTACAGTATCATAATGATATTTTTGGATCTTTAAAAGTCATGTTAGACTTGGGGGCGGTGGAGCTACCGGAGGTGTCGCCAAAAAGAGTACAAAAATCAGACCCGTCTGAAGTGAGTGGTACTGTACTGTACTCAGGCTTTTCGCAATTAGTTCGTTGTTTGTTTTTTCTGTATTGTAAAGCGTCCTTGGGTTATTTGAAAGGTGCTATATGAATTCAAGTTATTATTATTGTTGTTGTTGTACAAGCCCTCCTCCCTGGCATGTCTGTGTGTTAGACTGCGCAACAGTGACACTTGGTGGTGAACAAACTATATGTTCGTGCTCTGACACAGCCAGGGACAGACCCAGTGACACAGGGACAGTCCCAGGGACACAGCCAGTGACACAGGGACAGACCCAGGGACACGGGGACAGACCCAGGGACACAGGGATAGACACAGGGACAGACCCAGGGACACAGCCACTCACATAGCTGTCTATAGGAGTGGTTGCACCACTCAAAAAAGGATAAAATATATATTTAAAAGGAGGGTACACAGTATGACTTTAATGATTAATAGTATTAAATTGAGTTTGTATGTTTCAGGATGAAGATATTTCTGAAGATATGGAGAAACCAACACCCACTAAAACCAAGGCGACTAACAAACAAACTGCCAAGTAAGACTTTTATGGTCTCATGGATACACAAACATAATCAAATGTACCATACTTCATTGTGTTCATGTCATAGTTTTATTAGAGTGTTTTCTAGAAAGGAAATTGAACCGTATGAATACGAGTGCTTTGTTTACTTGGCAACAATCTGTAGACAACATTACACCATGTTGTCAATCTGTAGACAACATTACACCATGTTGTCAATCTGTAGACAACAGTTCACCATGTTTTCAATCTGTAGACAACATTTCACCATGTTGTCAATCTGTAGACAACATTACACCATGTTGTCAATCTGTAGACAACATTTCACCATGTCAATCTGTAGACAACATTACACCATGTTGTCAATCTGTAGACAACATTACACCATGTTGTCAATCTGTAGACAACATTTCACCATGTTTTCAATTGTAGACAACATTTCACCATGTCAATCTGTAGACAACATTTCACCATCTGTAGACAACATTACACCATGTTGTCAATCTGTAGACAACATTACACCATGTTTTCTCAACCAATCTTGCTCTTATTTTGTTCATTTCACATCATGGCTGCATAGCTTAAGTTATAACCCAGTACTTGGAGTGCCAAGTAGGACATCTACTGGTTGATGGTGGTAATGAAGTTATTTACTGCAAACAAAGTGAAGTATAAAATGTACTTGAATTTTGCACATCCGTCGTTCCCAATATTTCCAACGTCAATGCGTTTATTCATTTGTTGGAAAATCTCCATGCCGTGCCAACCCTAGCCGGATCCATCGTACACCTCAGATAAACCTCGTAAACCCAAAACGCATGAGTTCTTCCTGTTTAAATCAGCTGTCAAACAAAGCTATGGGAAACTGACCCTGGAACAGGTATGCCACCTTGGAAACCGGGCCTACAACTATGCACAGAGCCTATTGGCCAGGGTTGTTTTAGTCAGTCTCTTGAATATCTTTAATTTAGTTTTTGTCACATTTTAGTTACCTGGAATGTTTTAGTGTTAGTCTAGTTTTAGTCTACTAAAATGTATTTTGGTGGGCCTTGATGCCGTCGTAATGACTGATTTTACACTTGCTGAAAATAGCCGATCTACAAGCTCACAACGCGTCGCAACATGACACGTTGGGAGCTTGTAGATCTGCTATTTTCAGCATGCAACCAAGTGTAAAATGCCGTATACTGGATCTCTTGTCCACTAGTCCCCTCCTAACATTTTAGTCTAGTTTATTTGTTGACGAAATTGTCAATACATTTAGCCATAGTTTTAGTCGTCATAGCTTAGTTTGTATTTAGTTTCCATTTAGTTTTCATCAGTGAAAAAGGGTAGTCAACAAACATTTTTCGTCTTGGTTTTAGTCGACGAAATCAACACTGCTATTGGGAGCACTTTCAGACTGAATAATGAAATGAAAATTCAGGCCAGGCCAGCAATGAACTGGTGCGCCCCACACAAACCGATGGATGGATAGATGATTTTATTTTGTCATTGGAAATTATCTTAGTCGCATCAATCCAATCCAGAAGAAGGGAAAGCGCATAGAGATCGGTAGCAGCATATTGGGTACTAATGTGTAATGATGACTTCCTCCTATCAAGTAATATAATTATTGATGTGTTTCCAGGTCCAAGGCATCTCTAAAAGAACTGACCATAGAAGACCTGGACCTATTCTCCCCACTGGCCTCCCCCATGACCCCCACCCTCCAACCTGAACCACAGGCTCAGAAGAAGGCCAACACAGGCTTGGACAAGAGGAGCAAGCGCATCCTAGACAAGGCTTTTCACAGACCGGTTACTCGGAGGATGAAACTCTGAGGAGGATTAAAACTCTGAGGAGGAATAAACAATTAGAACATCACAGGTTTTATTCCTTTTATTGCATTTCTGTTTTGTTATTTTCATTTGTTTCTTTAAAACTGAAAGAAAGAAAAGAAAATGGAAAAAAACTAAAAACAGGTTTTTGCCGCCTGCTGTTTTTTTCCTATTTTACGAAGAGAAGCAGGTTGACATGTTAATGAGGATAAATGTGTAAATAGTTTTTATTGATTCGTTCCAAATAAAGTTAAGTAATAAATAAATCAAGAAGTTGAGAATTTATTGACTTTGAGTGTTGTAATGGTCCAGTGTCTTAGTGAGTCTTAGTTTGGCTTCTCTGAAATACAGACTTGTACACTACTGCCAATGGAGTTGGACTATTTTTGTATTCCATTTGTCCCTTAAAGGAGAAACCAGATCTGCAGTGATTGGATTCTGTTCCAACTATTGTTTTTACAAACTTGTTTTGTTTTTAGACCAAATTAAAGAATTCTAGTAGAGTAGCCAATGCATGGCATTAAGACAGTATACCTACAGTAGGAATAAACACAGATATAATATGCCTACATAACTCACCTCATATAGGCTACATTCTGAGTGAAGAATTTCATATTTATATGATTTATCCTCTTAGAGATACTGTCTGTATGTCTTCTGTAATCCTGTGCCTCCCGCTAACCACAACCCTAACCTCTGGATTCTCGCTGATATTTAATATTTTCCTCTGAAAATAAAGCACACACACAATGGACTATCTTATGAATTTTGTCCTGCCTTTGCATTGAACTAATAAATAT
Organism: Electrona antarctica; assembly: GCF_951216825.1. NCBI lineage: Eukaryota > Metazoa > Chordata > Actinopteri > Myctophiformes > Myctophidae > Electrona > Electrona antarctica. The sequence continues at coordinate 43,870,003 of NC_136808.1, read as the reverse complement.
GAAATAGGCCTTATGTATTTCTTTTGTTTGCAGGTGGTAATTAGGCTACTTAACCCATTTAGACCTGAGGACGATTCTACAAATTCCTTCTAAATTCTGAAACACATGTTTCTACGTCGGTGTTCTCAAACATTTTCATGTCAATATGAAATTGGCCGCCGACCCCCAATATAGTGTATTATGTACCAACTACCAAGTAGACCTCTGCCAGTGGTTTTCAACCAGTGGAAAGTTACTCTTCAAATAAAGCCTCGGCTTCAGCCTATACACCTTTTTGGTTACATGTGTTTAAAGCACTGGCTGTGAATAAAGGACAGTTTTTTGTAAGTGATGCAAAGTGTCATGAATGGCGGACTCATCTTCTCATCTTCAAAGTGCCTGTCTAGAGTTTGAATTGGACAGGTATCAGTCAAAAGGGAGACATCGAAGAGGAAGGATGGATGGGGAAGGACAACAAATGGAATGTCAGAACATACAGTATATATATAGGGTTTGAGGTCAGATGTAGAGTTGATGGCCAATATTGATGACATCAGGGATCTCCATATATGCATATGGGATTATATATGGGCATCCCTGATGATGTCACGTGATGTCACAAGACCTGGGCACCATCCATGGGGGGTCCTTTCCCCATGTAGAACAGGTCAGCTCCATATATGGATATATACACTGTCACTAGGCTACAGGCCATAAGTGTCCGGTTGCATCTGCTCACATATAGGGAGCTTGGGTGAGTTTTACCAGGGTGGATCCTCCACACCTGACATCACATATACCATAACCTTATTACTGGATGTCTTCTGTTGGCATATGGGGCAGATTTTCTGTAGCTGTTAAAACTATAGGCCTAATATTCATATTAGCCTACACTTGTTGAGATTATTATATTATCTCCTATATTAAGGGCATACATATCTTAGCCAGGTCCACTATTGAGATGATGAATAAAATAGTCCAGTAATAATGTAGTTTGACCTCAAACTAACTAACAATATATCCTGAATAACAGAAAAAAAGTTGCCTGGAATTGTCTAAGGGGAAAGTTTAGAAAATGGCCTGTACAGTATGGCCACCATCCTGTATAAGACAAATATTTTCAAAATGACCTTTTGCTTTAAGTAGCATGTGTCATGATTCTGAATCCATTCCAAGCATTAGTTTTGCACAAAAAATGAGTGTTTTTATGCAAAACTAATGCTGACGCAGCTGACCTGAAAATACGTTTTATTTTCAGTAAAGAGCTGGAGAGACTGGGAGACTGAACAAACCCTCTAGCAATGATCACACTGGTGTGAAGTGAGGGGTGCTCTTATCATCATCATACATCAGATTCCATGCTCAGCCAATCAAATCATCACAAACGTCATTCCGGCCAATCACTTTTGGCATCTTCACTTTTCTGCCCTCACGTTTATCTTCAATATGTACTTTGCTCAGCCAATCAAATCATCGCTATGGGGTGATAAGCCAATCATCAGCCAGTGTTTGTGTTCACACAAACCCGGAAAGCGGGGCATAGGAGGGGATAGAGCCCCTCAAAAAACAGACAAATACAATAAGGGACCATAGGCCCTTCGGGCTTTTCCCTTAAAAACAAATTGACACTTTAAATTGCTGGCTTCCCGCCAGGCTGAAATTTAGTCTGGTCTCCATGGATGGAGGTGTGTCACATGGGTGAGTTTTATCTCTACACCACCCGGATGTCCTGGCTACCACTTGACTCTTCATAACATTGTGAGGCCAATCTCTAGTACAGGGGTCCTCAATAGGCAGACCGTGGTCCACGACCGGACCACCTCTCTGTGGACCCTAGGAAAAAAAAAAAAAGGGGGGGGGGGGGGTTAAACTTGACAAAAGTGTTCTTTGTGCCTCAACACAATACCTCTCATTTGCTGTGAATTTTTGGAGGGGAATATTTGTGAAACATTTTATTTCCATACTCTGCACCCCAGTATTGGTTGGTTGGGAGGGGATCCGATTTGTATAAGCTTGCCTTGGTGTGACTGTACTAAAAAATATATATGCATGGCATGGGACCGGACCTTAGTCTTTTTCAAAAATTATTAGTGGACCTTCAGCATTTCTAGTTTCTAGTATGTCAATTACGTATGGAAGTACTTCCAGACCACTTCCTCCCAAGTCCAGATATCAAATAACTTCACATTTCTGTTTTCACCCTTCTACATAAAGTATACAAGTCATATTTCAGGATTTATATAATTTCCAAGGAAAGGAAAGGCAAAAAAACAAAAAACAAAGTTAAACATTTATTTTTTAAGCCAATAGTTAATTTCAACAAGTATTAATTGCAGGCTGCTTGTGCTTCAGTTTAAACACATGTATTCTGTTACACTGGAGTTACCAAAAGTTGGATAGCATTGATTGGAGAGGAACAATGTTCAAGACAAAAAACGCTCTTAGCTCAAAAACATTATCTCATTCTGTATTTATCAAGACAGGTCCGCACAAACATTTAGACAAATTTACAAAGTAAGACATAAAAAAATTGTTCATCCTTTTCCCCATATAAATATCAAAATAGATCCTCTATCATTATGTAAAACTATCCTGATAAGTTTAATTTATTGCATAGAAATGTAGTGACGACAAAAACAAAGAATATACAATTGACACCCCCAATTTGACACCCTCTCAAGTGCAATTTTGTTGTCTACTTAAGTAGTTACAGACAAAGGCTATTTCAGCAGAACACCAGTGTCAAGCAATAAGGGAGTGCTCAGAAGATGATCAGAACCAGTATTAAAAAACAAAAAAACATCAAATGAGCAATAAAATAGTATTCCAAATTTTAAAACAATTTTATGATCATCCAAAGGTTTTTCGGTCATGTGAAAAGCTAGCATTCGTAAACAACAGAGCTAATGTAGTCATTTTAATACACTCAAAAAGCAGACTTGACCTGCCCAGCAGTGACATATACCCATAAATATACATAATCCCACCTCTATAACACAAGAACAAGGATAAACATATATTGTGAAAATGTCTAGTTCAGCCGTTCAACAGAAAATAGTACCAAAATAGGTTAGCATCACTTGTCGACACAAGTGGAAACAGTCAATTCCTTAAAACAAGTATATATACACACACACACACACACACACACACACACACACACACACACACACACACACACACACACACACACACACACACACACACACACACACAGTATGATATTACAATCAAGTTATATCAAGTTAGAAAATCCCATCTGCCATGTTAAATAATTATATAAGTATTCCGTTTCTAAGCAAACCCATTGCTTCCAACCCCTTTTCCAGTTGCGGATTATGGATGGTTGACAAAAAGAAGAAAAAAACAGGAAGCAATTGTTCGGTTCCCTAGGTGACAACATAGGTCTGCCACAGAGGAAAATGAATAATACTTCCCCCTCTCTGGCAGACACATACATGTTGTATTAAAAGACTAGTGCTGAAAGGCTTGTTTCAGATTAAAGGTCCATCAACTGACTGTCAGGAGACACATCCCCCCCCCTTACAAAGGAGACACATCCCCAGGAGACACATCCCCCCCCCTTACAAAGGAGACACATCCCCAGGAGACACATCCCCCCCCCTTACAAAGGAGACACATCCCCCCCCTTACAAAGCGGGAGTATGGCAGTGCAATGTCTAGCATCGGAGATATTATGCATGTGGTATTTCTTTCTTTTACAATTCAACATTAGCTTACCACTTCTGTATTTATGAACACAAAAAAGGGGTGGAAACAAGGGGACGAGTACCATTGTATAGTTCAACATTTCCTACACTCACTGCTAAGCTCACACACACGCACACACACACACGCACACACACACACACACACGCACACGCACACACACACGCACACAGACACACAGACACACAAAAAGGGAATTCTGATACACCTCGTTATGGACAAGATGGCTTATTTTAGAGCCATTTAAGAAGGAGAAAAAAAACAAAAAATGTACATCGTCTCAGAATATTAACTATAAACATCCTTTTCAAAAATAGAATCTCTGCCGGCCGTCCATTCCTGATCACTGACCTCATGCTGGAGAGAGTTGTCAGACCTGGCTAACAACGTATTCTTAAAACGAAATAATTTAAAATCTAATCATTTCAATGACGTCAGGCAGGCACACTTGTTTAACCCATTCAGACCTGATGACGCATCTGTGTCACCTTATAGCTTTTAACCACTTTTAACCATTATTTTAAACTTTAGCTGTTGATATATAGCAGATCTACAAGCTCATAGATCTTCTATTTTTGAAGAATCTTGAAAACGTGTGCAAATCTTTGAATATAATAATCTTTCACAGCGAATGTTTTTAACTCAAATATTTGGAACAACATATTTTCAGATGGGTGTCCGCGGCCAAACACAGATAATTCTGTTGGTCCTTGACATGAAAAAGTCCGAGCACCACTGATACGTTTTTTCCAGAAAACTTGCATTTTGTTGAATCTGCTCTCAGGTCTTAATGGGTTTAATCAAGCCAAAATGTGTGGTGAAACACACTCAAGTTGCTGTAAACCCAGGGGTTGTTCTGGTGGTACAACGATTCAACACCCAGATCCCAGGGCCTCCATGTCCTCGCAGCCAGGGGTAGTGGTGGATTCAACAGCCAGATCCCAGGGCCTCCATGTCCTCGCAGCCAGGGGTAGTGGTGGATTCAACACCCAGAACCCAGGGCCTCCATGTCCTCGCAGCCAGGGGTAGTGGTGCCTTTCTCCTGGCCCAGGCTGCCATTCATGCCCTGAGGATGGAAAAGGCCCCGTTGGAGCTGGCACTGCACAGGACAGAGGAATCTCTCCACATCCTCCTCTGCGTCTTGTCCGTGTGCATGGGGGGACGGCGTCTGAGCCTCTGCGTCTTGTCCGTGTGCATGGGGGGACGGCGTCTGAGCCGGCATGGGGCGGCGGGGTCTCTCCCTGTCCCCGCGTATCGCGATGTCGTACACAACGCACTTGTCCTCCGCTTTCTGTCCTTTAAGCTCCTCCTCGTCCTTCTCGTCATCTTCCTCTGGACCGCTCGAGTAGTCCATTGCCTCGCCGTTGTCTCTCTCGCTGCTGGGCACCATGGGAGACCAGCTGTCGTCGAACACCTCGCCCTTGCCCGCGTCGCACTCCTCCTCGTCTTCGTCTTCCTCCCGCGGTCGGTACGGAGGAATCTCGATGACGACATATTTCTTGGCCCAACCGCTCAGGAATGCGGAGCGGACATCGTTGCCTAGCTGCCCGTTGGTTCCTGGCGAAGGGTGTAGAAAAGACAACAATTGAAAGAACGAACAAAAAAAACAAAGAAGAAAAAAAAGGAACCGAATGAAAGGAATAAAATGGTGAGGGAAAAGAGAAGAAAGGAAAGGATATATATATAGGGGGGATCATAAATACATTTACATGATGAGGAGGAGGAGACATCAACATCTTGTGGCATTTTATTTGCGGAATGCCGGTAAATGAGCCTATAACTTTCAAGACCAAACACTGAATACCAAAAAATAAATAAAATAAAAAAGTTCCAGGGGATCACCAGTTAAATGATTTACAGGACCAAATAGACCCTTACAGCTCTGTAACTCCAATCCATTTAGATCCATTTGTGCACTCTCAGAGTTAAATTAAGATTAAGGTCTGTGGACAAATGCATATCAAACTGGGGGTCAATTAAATTTAAAAGGTTGAGAATGACAAACATACACAGTACACACCTGGCAAAGTGGTGGAGAGCTGAGCGGTGGTGCAGGTAGAACAGCCGTTGTTATTAGAACAAACAGCGGGAGCAGCCACGGGGTGAAAAACCTCCGAGAGGGGCAGCTGGGGGGACACGGGCAAGGAGCGGCACTCTCTGCCCGGCAGCTGCTGCCAGTAGCTGCTGCCGGGGGGCTCCTGGTGCTGGGGCCCCCCGCCGGGGCCCTGGTGAGAAGAAGGCTGCCCGGAGAAGGCGCTGCTGCCTGGCGGCGAGTGCAGGTCAAACATGTGCGAGAAGACAGTCGTGCTGGGCATGTCCTGGAACTTGATCTTGCCCCCCATGAGGTCCTCGCGGGCGGTGAAGGGGTTGATCTTGGAGGAGGTCCGTTGGTGGTGGGGCGGCGGCGGGTCGTAGTACGGGTCCTGGACGTTGACCTTCCTCCCCGGCTTGCGCGAGAAGATGTCCGACTGGCTGCGGCTGAGCCAGATGTTGCGGCGGGGCCGGGGCGACTTGGGCGGGATTTTGTCGTCCGGGAAACCGAGAGGGTTGAGTCTCTTGATGCCCTGGCTCTTCTCTGCACAACGGAAAAGAGTGAGAGAGATTCATCAATCAAGAAGGTTTTATTCATCACTATCGAAAATAGCAGCTGTACAAGCTTGCAATGCATTTCAATGCAAGTCATTGTGAGCTTGGAAATTGGCTATTTTGGTGGAAGACATTTGGTGTAGCGGGAAACAGGAAACAGGACGGGACCAAATATAGACTGCTAGGAGACCATAGTATAAATATATAGTATAAATATATAGTATAAATATAGACTGCTAGGAGACCATAGTATAAAGGCTTAAGTGGTTAAGGATGAAAGACAAACTCCTGTATATCTCTAGAGTCAAATTACAATCTAAACCACCAGGTGGCATTAGAGGCCATGTACAGTCTAAAAGGCAATTAAACCCCTGGTTCTCTGATGCTTTGAATGTTGTACTACTGTTTTATATGACTTGCTCTAGGAATTAACAAGGTCTGGTGAAGAAGTTATAAAATGTATTTTGGTTTGATTTCTCTCATAAAGCTTTACTTGTGAGTAGAGTTATGAGGAAGGAAAATATGTTTTTTAACCACTTTCAATGTGGCGTCCTTATTTTTGCGCTTGTTATATAACAGGCAAAAATCTCCAAGTTTACAAGGCCTCAAATCGCTATGGTGTGAACTTTTAGATCGGCTATTTCCACTGTTGCTTAAACGAGAGAGTATTAATAGGGTGTAAGTGGTTAAGTAATTGGCTAAAAGCCTCTGAGAATATAGTCCCACAATAAAGGATTAGGGTCAGTGCTTGTTTCATTAATTTCAACAAGGGGCAACAACAAGCCAGACCATAAATTATTTCACAACACAGATGCTTCATGTGGGACACCGAGTAAAAAGGCATAAATTATATGATCTTCTTGTCCCCATCTAAAATCAACATGCAGTTAGGATGACAGTGTCCAGGGTAAAGTAGCCCTATAGGGTAAACGGTCACCAGAGATTTCGACCCAGGACTATTCGACCCGGACCATTCGAATACGAGACATCTCACCCCGGTGAGTTGTCTTCACTTTTTGACATGTCGGGGTGAGATGTCCGGGGTGAGATGTCCGGTCAGCTCACCCCGGAAAGTGAAGACATCTCACCCCGGAAAGTGAAGACATCTCACCCCGGTGAGATGTCTTTACTTTCCGGGGTGAGATGTCTTCACTTTCTGACATTGCGGGGTGAGTTGTCTGTACTTTCCGTGGCACCCATTACAGTAGGCATAATTCAATTTCGGATCTAACTATCGGTTCCTACAGACGTGCGCAGTCACGGCTAATTATTTATTTATTTAACAGTAAAATCCGGTGAAACACTTGTAAGGAGTAGACACTGCCACCAGACGGCTGTACAAAGTTGCTAATTAGGTCACATTCTCACCTAATACTTCTGTAGACTCAAATGCGTATGGGCGGAGAATTTGGATTCTTGCATATTTAATTTGATGCGGTTTGCCTTCACACTGGCTGTGTCAGGGAAAGCAAGGAAACGTAGCAGGGAATTTTATCAATGTGTTCAGAAGCCGATGTTAAAAAATAGACTTTTCACGTAAAGTGAGAGTAACGGATGCAGTGTGTCGTCGGAGACTTACTGTGTGTGTGTGTGTGTGTGTGTGTGTGTGTGTGTGCGCGCCACTGTTCTTTTTTTTGGGCACATGAACGAGGCACAGCGGAGACGGGAGCGCAAAATGATCCGAAGTTTACAATAGATAGCCTACTCCCAGAGTCCCATTGATGATCCGATCACAATTATTATGCATATTCCATGTTAGCTATACAGTTTATAGATCATGCTGAGCTAAACATGTGTTTTAATTTTGAAGTATTTATATTTAAACAAGATGAAGAAAGTCTCCACTCGGATCCCCACACAGTGACAGACAGACACATTAGACACGCATTAGGATTCGAATGAGCCTTCACACCTGCCAAACGAAGCGAACTTTCGGACAATGATCTTGCTATTGCTAGTTACATTAGCATGTGAGAAAAGTGACAGCCATCTGGACTCTTCTGGAGTAACCAAATTGAGAGGGGTTCAGTTCACATTTCTTCAGAAGTTTGCACACACACACACACACACACACACACACACACACACACACACACACACACACACACACACACACACACACACACACGAGTGACAATGTCGCTAATGATTGCATATTGTAAAATAAATGTCTTTGCAAAATAGCCCTAAAATAATGTGCTGAATACTGTATAATATCACAGTATAACATTTGGCATATAGGCTGCGTGCTATAGTGGAATTGTGGATGCATTGCTTGATCTATACCAAATACTGAGTTAATTATTTCTAAGTATCTCTAGTCTAGACAGGAACATATATATATATATTAGATTTGTTTTTGGCTTTTTGCCTTTTTATACAAGTGAAGGTAGACAGGAACAACCCTGCCTCCCAAGCTAAACATGACTGGAAAGAGGGAGAGAGAGAGAAGGGGAGAGACACGCAGCAAAGGTCGTCATGAACGGGACTCGAACCCGTGACACGCAGTCAGGCCAGAGCCATATTATGTGTGGCATGCGCCTGGACCGCTAGGCCAGCGGGCGCCCGACAGGAACACATATATTAATGATTGCACACTGGATAGCTAAACAAACTAAATTTATTCGGTCTAACCATAACAAGCATAGTTCTAGTAAGTAGAGAGTGATCGAGAGGTTTTTTTCCACATACACAAAGTTACACATTGTAACTCTATAAGTCATTCTGACATTGAGAGCAGAGAAGAAGACAGCTTTATTTAGTTAGATGCTGCAGAAAGTCTGAGTTTTAGGAGACAGAAGTGGGTTTTAATGGCCTCTGTGCTATATCAATTTGCTTCAGTGCTGCAGTCTGACTATCTCATGTGATGGAAATAAAATTCCGGCGACCCCAAGGATCGTATTAATATAATAAAATAAATTATATCTATTCTGTAATGCTAATTAGAAAGGACTGTAAATATATATATATATCTTCAATAACCCAGCAGGGAGACCAAATACCGTGCTGTATTTACCTTAAAAAGGAGTGAGTAGCCCTTTAAATCTTGAATGACAGTCACTCTACCATAAAAAAATAGAAGGATACCTTAAAAACGAATTGGAGACAGACGAAATAAAGTTCTGAGAGGAAGTTTAAGGTTTTAACTGTAATTTTTAGTAGGTAATAAAGTCAATTTACATAGAGAATGTGCTACATGGTTCAGATAATAATAATAATAGTACAATACATCACTATAATTTAGAGTATTCAATTGTTCCAATATGGATCCGAACTGCCCCTCTTCACAGCATCTTCCTGGCTTATACTGCATCTGACGTCAGTTGTTGATAAACGTTCATTGGCTGAATAGATAGTTCATTTCCGCAATATCCCACGGTGGTGCTGGTTGTCGAGTACTCATTGGACCAGCACATGGATGATGAGACTGGTATCGTGACATCTTCCATGGTTCCGGCATTGATGGCCATAGACCGGGAAAGCGTGGACGCTGGCGTTGCTATGGCAACCTGAAGATAACATTCTTTCCCTGCCGTCTGTGAACTCTTCAACAGAGAAATGCCTGGCTATCTACTTTCTCACTAGGCATCAAGGTCAAATACATGCAGTGTTTATCCAAATAGACCTCTCAATATGCCAGCTAACTTGACTGGGGAAAGACAGTATGGAGACCGAATAAGGAGTCAACAAGATATAAGATCTGAATGTGGCGTCAGGAAATCCATAATATAAGTATGATAAAATAATATAAAGGATAAGATGAACCACCCTGTGTAAACAGGCAGTAGGCTATGAGTAAAATGATGATAAAAGGACAGGATGACCAAATATGACCTATATGGAACACGGTCTGGGCCAAAGTTCTATCTGTGTTGACCAACAGAATATGATGGAATGGCCAACTTGACATGATGTGTAAACAACATGTCAGAATATATCTATCATCATGTTTACATTCTTGCATAATTGATAGATTGTACACATTTTTTTAAGCATTGTTAGAGGGGTGTAACAGTTAAACCCATTCTGGATGGGAACCCCTTTTGGTGTTTTAACTAAGCATTACCGGTATGTTATACTTTAAGCTATTGAAAAATAGCAGATCTACAAGCTCATAGCGAGTGGCGCGCTACGAGCTTGTAGGTATGCTATTTTTGAAAAAATCGTGAAAATGCAGCACAAATCTTTGAATATATTCTTTCAGAAGACTTTTTTTTATTTCAAAGTCAGGTCTAAATGGGTTAAAGCAGTACTATGTCACTTTTTAAACAACTATATAGCATTATTATGTCTGATAAAAATTATAAAGTTACAAGCAATATCAATCATCGTTCCATAGAGGTCCCTGACTAGGGGCTTGACTGTGAGTTGCACATTCATCTAATCATATGGGTAGGCTACTGGGTAGCCTACATACAAACAATAATGTTTGTATTTGTAAGGTTTATTATGCATTTGACCGTGACATACTTAAAGGCGAATTCAACATTTTACTGTGTCATAAATATATTTACATCTGTAGCCTGTAGTTTCTATATTTAAATAAACTACATTACATTTGACCGTACATTTGACTCTTGTGTTATATTCTTGTGAAATATTCAGTAAAGTATAGCTCAAAGAATACGAGACATCTCACCCCGGTGAGTTGTCCTGACAACTCACCCCTAAACGTGAAGACATCTCACCCCGAAAGTGGCCAAAAGTGAAGACATCTCACCCCGGAAAGTGAAGACATCTCACCCCTAAAAAAGCAGGGGTGAGATGTCTTCACGTTTAGGGGTGAGTTGTCTGGACAACTCACCAAAAGTGGCTTTAGGGGTGAGTTGTCTTGTTACCGACCATTCGACCCGCTCTCGACCCGCTTGGACCTGACTTTTCGACCCGGACCGCGAGAGAGAGAGACAGAGAGAGACATAGAGAGAGAGAGAGAGACAGAGACATAATAATAATAATATGTACATTGATTTACCAAACAATTATTGTGTTGGTGTTTTTATTTACCAAACAATTACAAAGCTAATGGAGGCTAATGGAGGCTAAAGGGAGCCACCCACAGAGACACAGAGACACAGGCCATCAACGATCACATTCCTAAGGCTAGCAGCCACCATCCTCATCCCCATAGCAGAGTATGACGTTTTTTGCTAGTGGGGTTTTGTGAATAATCACATGAAGTATAAAAGTATGATATATAAGAAAAGTTATAGCTATAATGGTAATGCCTTTATTGATTGTATGCTGTGATTTGAATACACTATATTTTGTCATTCAGTCATAAAGTGACGTTCAGTCTACACATTAGCAGCAGCTCTGTGTTGTCTGACAATTATTCTTGCACTCATTTTATTCTCCCATATAGAACGACACAATGTAACATAGCTCTGTTTACACAATGCTGTACCCCCCTCCAACTGTATATGTTCCCCATCTTAAATCCTGAATATGGAGAATTAGGCATCATATATGAGATGCGAATATTATAATTGGGATTTCATTTATATTGCATATTTCATCTTACTTACATTTTGTTTACAAGGTGAACCCTCTAGGGGTTACACCGTTTGTCTGTTTTCTGTTTTTATGTTTTGTGTGAGGACTGCGGATGAAAATTAGCATCTTTGCTAATCCCGGTGTATTTACGTTCATGTGACGTTCATTAATATGCTCTGTCCTGTCTAAATAAACAAATAAAGTAAAGTAAAGTAAAGATAATTCGACCCGGTAAAAACGGGTCGAACGGACTCGAATTTGCGGTTGGTCGAATAGTCCTGGGTCGAAATCTCTGGTGACCGGGTAAACTAGCCCTATATTCTCGAGAAAATAAAAACAAAAACAATACACTGAAACCGATACTCTGTGATGTGGAAAACATCAAGATACCTTTTTGCTGTTACATAGCAGACATAACTAGGAGTGAGTTTGGTTTCAGGAAACGCTGATAGCATCAGGCTAACAGAGGAGGGAGGGAGCGAGAGAAGAAAAGGAGGTTTCTTGTTGTATAAGCAGGCTAAAAGCCCCTTTGGCCTTAGTATAGAGTTGGCCTGTAACCTACAGCTAGTTGGATAAGCCATATGCCTCATTGGACTCTATTCAAACATCTCTCAGCCAGATGTGGAAACCCACATTTGTCGCTGGTGTAAAAAAATAAAAATAATAATCAGACCTGTCTGAACTGAGTGGTGCTGCATGTGTGTGTGTGTGTGTGTGTGTGTGTGTGTGTGTGTGTGTGCGTGCGCGTGCGCACGCAAGCTGCAGTGGTCAATGGGTCTGTGTGTGCGTTAGGCTGCTCAACAGTGACACTTAGGTCACCCATCAGTATTTCCGTACTCAAGCGGGACAGTACTGTACATACACAGAGACATACGGACAGACATTGCTGTTCCTTGGAGTGGCTAGCACCACTCAAAAAGGCATGAGTGCTGTGACATAATCGGCCCCTCCTCTCTCTGCCTAGTTCCGAGGAAGGGCGGCTGCATGTTGGGTCTAAACAAAAACAAAGATGCTGCACCAGCCCCTCGACCAGCAGACACGCAGGCGGCTGCATGTCCACTGGACCAAATTAGAAGTGAAACCTGGGCCCAGATGTATCAAGTATCTTAGAACAGGAATGTTAATGCGGGACCACTTTTCCCCCTTAAGGCATGGTGAGGTTTATACGGTCACTGGCCAGGGATACTGCCTGGATGGTGGCATTCTCTGAAGGTTAATGCAAGCTCTAGTGTTCAATTACAAATAAAAGCTTGAAGTATACACTGACATCACGGCGCGTAATCAGTGCCTCAAACTGTGACTCCGCCCACCCCCGGGGGAAGTTGTGATTTGCGCTCGTTCATTGCAATGCAATTTGCGGCATTTTCAAAACAATATTGAGCAGAGTAGCGATTATCAAACGTATTTGCAATGCCATACGTTGAAAGATCTGTTGCCCGTGGACAAGGCAGGCTACCTCCGCAAATTAGATAGCATCGGCATAGATGTTTGTCTGTATGTGATTAAGGATTGGACCAAGTTGCATTGGCAGCCATAGAAAATTCTTACCCCAGGCTAAAACCGGATGTGACGTTTTTGGGCGTTCCTGTCTAGCGTGGTGTCAGTGTATTACTGAATTATTTTTGCAAAGCTCAATAAGCCTATCTCACAGAATTTCCCCGCCCCCCTTAATACGCCCCCTTTCGGGGTTAGTGGCGATAGCGTGACGTCACTCCATAGACGCTACATGTTAACAGAGGTAATTTAAGAAGTCTACAACTTTTGTTTTCTCAAGGTAAGGTTTGTTCTATCTGTTCGAGCTGATTTACCATCTTGTTTGCTTCATAATAATATTGGTCTGTCACATTTTTACATTAGAAAATGTACTTAGATTCTCCAGAGAAAAAAAACGTGTAAATGCTAATGTTAATGACACCACTATTTACCGGAAGTGGGCGTGAAAAGCGGGCTGTGAGATAGGCCTAATGGACAAGATTGATTGATGCACACCGAACACATTCAATGAGAACATCTGAGGTGCAAGATGATGGTCTATAATAGGTCCATCCATCATACACACTGCAGCCAAACACTGCAGAAAACTGTTGGCGGGTGTTGCAACGTGTTGTTGTGACCTTGTAGATCTGCAATTGTCGCAGAATGTTCTCCCCAGAATAGGGACGCTAGGGTGCATGTGGTTTAAAAGGTCCAGACATGCTATTTGTCACCTTCCAGCAGGGCCTATTGTCTCCTTTGCAGTTACTTCACAGGTAGGCCACGCAGTACACACAGAAAACACTAAAACAGTAACAGATGGATGTCAAGTCTTTGATCCAGTTTGAGTGTTATACATTGAACAGAAGTGGGCAGTTGAAATCATAAACATACCTGTTATATTGAATTGTGCTGCAGAGTTGCTGTGCTGCTGGTAGGAACGGTTTGGCTCCCTGTCCTGTCTAGCCCTGCTCAGTGCACAGGTCACTTTATAAATGCACACCCAGTGCTGCGCTTCTCAAGACCGCCACCAAGTTCTTAGCTTTCGCATGTTTCATAACTACTTTTTATGCATGTGATGTATTGCTATGCTTTGTTCTTGCTTAATGTAAGTCACTGTCTGGATTAAGAGCGTCGGCTAAATTCCAAAATTGTAAATAAGCCTTGCCGAGCCATGAGGCCCAGAGGGCAGGATCGAGCCCATCTCCCGTTTCTGTAGCATGAGGCAGCTTAATAAGCAGAATAAATGTTTGGTGTGACCACACCCTACCTTCACCATCAAATCGGCAGTGAGGGACAAAGTACTCAACCCCAGTCCAATATTTGACCATAAGTATCTACTGTACACTTTGCCTACACATCAGTTGGCGTGGTAAGTGGTCAGACATGTGCAGTTTTATAGCATATAAAGCCAGACTAATTACTTTAACCAATTTGTAAAATTACAGCCTCATCCTTAGATTAGGGGAAATGAGCCCATAGGCAACTAGGAGCTATTGTACCAGCATCTTGGCAAAATAATTTCACAGACATGGGACCACTCCAAAGTTAAAGACAAAATGACCCAAGTAGTACATGACAAATTGCTTTATTACAAAACATTTAAATCAGTACAGGCGTTCTCCAGGGCTGCTCAGCGGCGGGAGCCTGATGCTTTAGGCAGACGTGACGCTCGCTCCTCCTCCACAGCAGCCTGCAGAGCCTCCACAGCAGCTACATGGTGAGAGGAAAACACAATTATAAATCATAATCGTACCTTGATCAACTACAGCATCAAAAGTAGCAGATCTGAAAGCTCGAAACTCAGCACAGACGTGTTGCTTGCCAATCTACTACTTTGCCATGTTTTTACATTTGAATCCTGTAAACTGTTTGACACATTAGGGGCGTGTTTGGAAATAACACACCGGAGCGCACTCGCCTATTAGTTTGCATTGCACCCTTTCCGAATGTGCCCTAGGTTTCCACCCAGACATTTTCAGTTTTCTAAAAATAAATAAAGACTGAACAAAAAGGTCAAGGCTACACCCTCAGTCATGTTGTTGGGCAGAAACTAGACCAGCTTAAGACCACCTAAACTAAAGTCACTGAGCGCGAGCAGTGCCGTTGAGTCACACAGGGAAGGAAAGAAAAAAACCTGTGAACCTACCACATTCCGTGCTACAAAGACAAACACAAAGCTGTGCATAGGAGGGGCCCCTCAATCATGTGAACACTAGCATCCCTATTCTGGGGGCATTAGCAATGTCCTTGCAGAGATTTAGTTCAAAGTAAAACACCAACTCATATCCAGTTTATGAAGTATATGGGGTTTCAGATTTTGGTGACCGCCACCCCCAGTCCTACCATATACTTCCTACTTCAGCAAACAATATCACTGCTGTCAGAAACCTAATGTCCAAAATTGTTACCTTCAGGACAAGGTATATATATAAAAATAAACTGTTCCAAGGAGCCAATATAGGTCACAAGCTCTACTTTTTGTAAGACCAACTGACAAAAACAAGCGTATTTAAATGACAAGATCACAATGCTATACATACTTTTACATGTTCTATGACCAGGCATTAATCCCCCCCCCCCCCCCCCCCCCCCAACAGAAGTTGAAATATGGTTTCTGCCCGACAGCAACGATATGCCCTCACTAGCCTATTCATGAGAAAATGTATTGGCAATCACCATTAACCTGACTCCGCCAGATGGGGCAGCAGAGAGTACACTGGGTCCCCCCCTCCTGCTCCCATCTGGGAACTCTCAGGCAGACTTGATGCTCCGGCCACCAAACAGCCTGGCCAATCAGCGGCAGCTAGAGGTGGCAGAGCAAGCCTCCATGGCTTGCATATGCAATGCTTTTGGTCACAAGAAGTATCATGACACTCAATCTAAATAGTGTAATAAATAAACTCCAACCTTGCAGACTGCTGGAATATTCCTGCACACATCTCGAGTAGTCCAGCAGATCAGGGAGGGCAACCGCCACGTCATACGAGATGTGCCTCATTGGTTCAAGAACCTCACTGGCTCTCTTTGACACTTCACTGAATCTCTGGAAATCAATAAAATCAAGATGCAATTTTATGAACCATACGCATCCCTCTACTGGACATATAACGATTGATAACATTGGCAAAAACTGCATTATGAGCTTAGCTATTTTGGGAGAGAATTGGTAATGGAAAAGAGGGGTCAAAGTATACCCAGGTGAACCAGGTCACCTAAGCCAAGTATATAGAATTTAAGTGGCCAAATTCCAATAACGCAGCTATAACTTGAAGCGTCAAACACCAAGCAGGAAACCGTCTCAAAAAGTAGCAAGGACATGTTATTAGTCAAGGGAAATTCTACCTGTATCTCGCCCTGGACCTTGTCCTCTAGCCTGGACCTTGTCACCAGGGCGTAGGGGTCGGACTGGATCGAGTCCTGCAGAGGAAAACAATCAATGACATTTCAGAGACTAGTATGACTTATTCAGTCACGATATTTGGGAGCCGTGTCCAATCCGACCTCCTCCTCCTCCTCCTCCTCCGATGAGCTGTTGTCTATGGGTTTCGCTGCCTTGGCGGGTCGCTGGGCCTTGGGACCGTTCAACTCCTTCACCCTAATAGAAATGACAAGAAAACCCAATCAAGAGGCGACTTGTATCTGTACGCATGGCCATTCTGTATATGCATGGTAAGGGTCAGGTGTAACCATACGCATTACAATACATGGTTGACGACAATTCAAATCCACAGTAACACATTTCTCTTTTAACCCATTTAGACAGATTCTAAAAATGCCTTATTAAACCTAAGGTTTCTTAAAACCTTCAAATTCATATTTAAAAGTAAAAAAAGTACTTAGTATTGATCAATAATTGATGCATTTGCATTGCAAAATGATTTGATACAAAGTCAAACGATACATAGATTTTTTGATGCAGTTACTGCCCTGTTACACCCCCTATTTGCATGGCCATGCTGTATTTACATTGTGAACCGTTCATTCGATTGACACTTGGCAGACCTGTGTGGAATGGAAATGCTGCAATTTCTGAGCGGTTCTCCAAAACTGTCTCGTTCCCAACAGGCACTGCACTAGTTCAAATAAACTGAAGAGAGAATTCTTCAGTGTAAATTCCATTTTCTAATTTTACAGAGTAGATTCTATACACAGTAAATACAAAGTGGTAAGTGGAAGAAATGATCTGGAGAATATTTAACATTCTTGAGTTTGCGGTGTACCAATTTCCAGTCCCACTCTGAGTGGACAGAGAAACTCAAGGACCAGGGACCCTCAGGGTTTCTAGAAAGGTTCCAAACAGGTCCAGAACCAACTCTGTCAAGTGTACAAATGGGGACCACAGGTGTAGTTTCATGAAATAAACGTCTACCTGTCCGCATAGCGCAGAGTATTCATGGTGTAGTCACATGAAGCCATGCTTGGAGAACACAGTGCGATCTGGCGAGAAGGAGGAAAGGTGCAGGTACGTTAATATTCATGGTTAACCAACTGAGCACAAGTAATTTGCATGGTTTTAAAGCCTTTTTCATCCGTCAGGTCTTTTTACTTTTCTCCAATCTGTTGGCAGCAAAAAGACCCAAATACCAGTGTATTTGTAATTTTGTAGGTTGTGGGCACTTCCAAGTAGAGAAGTCCTGGGCCAACATAATTGCTAGCATATGGTGCTTTATAGAGCCTATACAAAACTTCTATAGCCAGGAGTAATTTCTAGCAGACATTTTTATTGCTGCCACTATTATCGAGTCATCATTTGCAAAAAGTGGCCCCGATTCCTTTATAGAAAATAGAAATCCATTTGCAAAAACAAAAGTAGGAACTAACAAAGTGACACATATTGTAGTCGTGCATGTCATTACTGAAGGAAGGTTGCCTTTTGCATTGATTGATGCACCTAAATATTTAAAATGCATTGCTTTAATTAAATTGATTTATTCCGAAACACGCTGGATGCCAGTAGGCATTTTAATTGTTCCATGTACATACCATGCAGGTCCTGGACTTTTCACCGATGAAGGAGTCTCTGAGTACCTTTGTCAAGGTGCTCAGTCTGAACTGCACATGGTCCCCATGCCTCCCCAAGGAGCGAATGCATTCCTGTGGGAGTGAGAGAAACACTTTGTCCATTAAAAGCCCAGACAACAAATTAATGGAGTAAAAAGTTATAATAAATAGAGTGCATGTGTAACTAATATATATTGAGCATCAATATTTTGAAGTGCATTTTAGAATTCAGTCTATTTTGCAGCTCATAGATTAGTGCAATATCCGATCACTGCCTTTAGATGTCACTAAAGGACAGCTGAGATATGTCAGCTGAGTCATTTCCTGCATTTTATTTTTCCAAGTGCATTTTTGATGCCATACCTTTGTACCGAAGTAAAATAGGGTTGGCTAGTTATGTTTCATATTTAGATTATAAATAACATTCATGTTAACTAAAGCAGATTATAAATAACATTAATGTTAACTAAAGCAGATTAATAGAGTAGAAGTAAAATATTCATATCATGTCCAAAACTGTCACTTGTCAGTCAGCATTCAAACTCTGTAACAAAGCAGCAGATCTACACACTCACAATGCGGTTTAGATGCTTTTGTGTGATGTTTAAAAAAAAGTTATATGGAGATAAGGTTTCTGCCCTTTCCTTCCACCACTGTGACTTCAGAGACAGTGTGCAGCCAGTCTTAATACCATAGACATATAAAGGTAGACTCCCTTTCCAGCTCTGGAGCGTATGTGCTCAAGGGAGGGCAAAACTTTCCCAAGATTCCTTGCGAAGCACCGTGGAAGCATGAGCGTGCGTCACAGAGCGCATGTTCAGGTCTGATAAGGCCCGGAAAAGATGGGCTGTAATTGGCTAGTAATCACTCGAGTGGCAGTGTGACGTAACGTGCCTTCCACACTTCCGGCGTACTTCCTGCCCCAGTGTAAATTCTTCCGCCCATCCTTCAACACACACGCTCCAACGAACTGCAGCGGCCAATGAGGCATCTAATTTTTTATATCTATGCTCAATACCTTCAGGGCCAGCAGGCTGCGGTTGATCTCATTGGTTTCCACCATTGTGGCACGGTCGTTGCTGCTGACGTCTGAGCCCCGCTCGTTCCCAGCCAGGTCGATCAGAGAGAACTTTCCGTGCAAGGTCTTGGCGCGGTTGTTGCATCGCAGGACAATCTGGAGGATGGCGTGGGAGCGGGAAGAGTTGGCATTCGCAGACGTCTGGCCAGACGTCCTATAGAAGTGACAGAAGAGAACAGTCTGTAATACAGTGAGGCTGTGTCGGCTTAGCTTTTACCCATTATTTCTGTAACTTTAACTGTTGAAAAATAGCCATTTTTGAAAATAAAAAAAACATTGGGAAAAGGTGCAAATATTTCTCAGTGAACATTAACTCAAATATTTGCTTCTGGCGGTGGCTGGAACAACATATTTTCAGATGGGGTCTGCGGCCAAATACAGATCATTCTGTTGGTCCTTGACATGAAAAGGTTTGAGCACCAGTGCACCGATACATTTTTCAGAAAACAGTCAGGATTTGGAAGACATTTTGTAGAATCTGGTCTCAGGTCTTAATGGGTTAAAATGGAAGTAGATTGGCTTGTAGATCTGCCATTTTTGAAAACGAAGACTTCAAACATGGGTGACATTGTTCAGCGTTAATATACTGTACCTGCAAGAACTGCCAACTTCTATGATCTTGATGACGTCCTCCGCTGCAGAGACACCAACTTCCAGCAGGCCGACCACCTGAACCTGCTGCCGCTCATCCTCCAGAACACGCAGTTGGGTCTTGTCGTTCAATAAATCATAGACCTGAAATGACAAAACACAAGTTCACTCAATCCTACCAGAACACTTTGTCATGTTGGTGAATTTGGTCCACCACGTAGATTAGGTTGAAAATGTAAGTGATCGCTACACATTTGGGTACAACAGCACATGTTTATTAGATTAATAGTTTTCATACCTTGCCATTGTAAATCTCAAAGAAGGACACATATGGACAGAGATCCAAGTGGGCATACCTCCGGCTGGTAATTAGGCTGAACACATCCTGGGCTGTGTAAGGGACAGAGAAATTTGCAAGCATCTTTTCATAAACAATTAGCATAATGATGTTTTGGTAGCCTGCCATAGCCAACCAGTTGAAGAAATCGAAGATTTACGTTTGCTTACATATCTGAGCTCATTAGGGAACATTGACGTTGCATTTATTCCAAGTTTTAATCCAAAATAATTAATAACCAGCAATGAGCCATCTACAAGCATACAATGTGTGGTGCCGCGATGCATTTTATACTCTACTGCAACCTTTAATCCATGAGGTAGCCATTTTTAAGACATGGTTTTTGGTGTGGAAATTGTATGAGTATGGCTTACCTGCCAAGGCATAGATGCCTTTAGTGCTGTTCTGGCGCTTCCCAGAGAAGTCACCTCCCATGGTCTGAAAACAAGTAAAGTGACATACCATAAGCACATGGTACATTTTAACTACTGCATTAGTAGGCTCAAAGATTCAACCCATAGTGCATAAAATGTGTGATCTTGTGTTCTCCAGAACTATGAACAGACTGCACACTTACATGGGTCTTTCCACTGCCCGTTTGTCCATACGCAAAGCAAGTTGCCATGGCACCATCAAAGATCGACTGGACCAGGGGTTTGGCTGTGAACCTATTGGGGGGGGGGGGGATAATTAATCCTGTCCATTTAACCACTTCTGCTGAATGTTGGCCCAGAACAGGGATGCCATGTTTCCAGTGGTTAATTGCAGTCTAAAAACCAATGACATGTAGGGAAATAGGTCCCACAAAGTCACAATACTAGAGCAGGAAACTGTTAAGATCTAAAGGCCTCGTCTGGTGTTCTAAACAGTGGCATTTCAAACTGAAAGGTAATTCAGACCAATGAAAGTTATCTGCAACATTCTGCTCAAAAACGTATGCTGTCGTACGGAGCATGAGCTGGTCTTTTGTTTCACCTAATGGCAAATAAAAAATGTGTACCCGTCCATGGCTGTATAGCACATTGGGGTTTGAGAAGCACTGGAGTAAAGAAATAGGCCATAGGATTACCTGTAGACCATGTCATTGGTGGCGCTCTCATCGAAGGCGTAATCAAAGTGAAACTCCTGATTCTCCAGGTACTTTGTGAGGTCCACCTTGGTCTTGGGTTCGTGGACCAGCACAGTGCCATTGCCGGGCATAGAGACCACATCAATCTCCCTTCTAGCCAGTTCTGGGAACATGACAGATCAGGGAAAATAAATAATCAGCCGTCAAGTGAAAACCTCATTTTGCAGTAACATTTAAAGTCACTGTATGGAACATGCATTTTAGTGTAATATTCTGTTTTGGCAACACCTCATGGCTCCGCAGGGTAGCCATGAGGTTTTCGACAGCGACCTATATAGGGTAGGTATGATTGACTATTCCCAGCGACCTCATAGGAACAAAGTATAGGATGTAACATCATGTAAGTGGTAAAGGTCAGAAACATGGGATCACCGAGATAACACAGATATAGTACATTTAGTAGTGTACATTTTATTCCATGCAAAACTGATGAAAGGTTTTGATAACATGTGTCTTCTTTAAACATTGTTGAATGGCCCACATACCTTTATCGTTGAATGGCCGCTTGCGGATGCACACGCATATCTTTTGATCTTCCACCTGTACAAAGAAATAAAGATCAGAATTGATGTGCTAAGATGACATACTAGGTCGTAGGTAGGGCTACAAAATATGGAAAATAATCCAGGACAAATGGAGTCTACCAGCACGCCTCAGGCCTAAATCTGCCAGTCCATTGAGTCACAGTAGCAGGGACAACAGTTGCAGAAGGCATAGACACTGGAGCAGCTTTGACATTTTTTTCCGGTGCTACAAGAAATGACTGACGTGTCAATCTTGCGCTCAGAGGAATTACCAAATTTGAGTCCAACTACTTTCACCTGCAACTACTGTGGTTAAATAAAAATATACAAATGCATGTGCTCAAGGGAGGGCAAAACTTTCCCGAGATTCCTTGCGAAGCCCACGGAAGCATGAGCGTGCGTCACAGAGCGCATGTTCAGGTCTGTAAGTCCCGGAAAAGATGCTTGGCCAGTAATCACGTGAGTGGCAGCACGACACAACGTGCCTTCCACAGTTCCGGCGTACTTACTCTACCACCCCTCCTTCGACACACATCGCCCTAACGAACTGCAGCGGCCAATGAGGCATCTATTTATTTGAATTATCTATGGGGTCTGAAGAGGTGAGTTCTCAGATTAAGGCATTGTAGGGTTAGCTCAGACTTTGAAGAAAAGTGTAGCGACCTCTTATGCCTCTCCCTTTAATGTTACTAGCCTAGTCTTAGACCAGGCTTTCCCAAACTGTGGTGCGCGCACCCCTAGTGGTGCGTGGATGACCTGCAGGGGATGCATGACATGAAAAGGGTAATGGCGGACGGTTTATAGTGTTATTTAACAAACGTCAAAACACTGTTTTTGTATAGAGCTGCGTGACGGGAGCGCAGCAGCTCTCTCTCGTGACATTCCTCACCACAGCCCCCCCCCCCCCCTTTCCAAGTTTACACACACACACACACACACACACACACACACACACACACACACACACACACACACACACACACACACACACACACACACACACACACACACACACACACACACACAAAAAAGTTTGGGAACGCCTGCCTTAGACGATTAACTGGATTCCCTTGACACAATTCCTAGGCGATTTGTCTCACCTTCCCCCTCTTGGTTTGAGCATCGGGGGGCTTCATAACACCAGACATCCTTTTGATGGGTTTGATTTTTTCCTTTGGCGCCATGGATGCTCTTGGGCCTGTGTACAGAATATGCAACATTACGGTCAGTTAAAAAACAAAACAAGTCTAGTCCTTTGCTAAGAAACATTTTTGTTTAACACAATGGCTCATAGTCAGTTGTAGTTCAGCTAGTGGAACTACAACTAGCTGAACCCCCCCCCCAATCCTGACCTTTGATCACGTTTACACTGTCCTGGGCCTCGTCGTTTTCCTTCGCCTCCTCACGGAGACGATTATAGCCGCCGGCATCCTTCCTCACCTTTTTGGTGGCGACTAAGGAGAGATACGTTATAAATATACAGATGCATGCATGTTAGTCTCATGTAGCCAGATCAGGGGGTGACGTAAATACCAACCAGTTCCAGTTGAGGGGAGGGCAGAGTTTGGATGAGTTGGCTCTGCGAATGTGGGTTGAAGTGGCGCCACAAACATGCATGTTTGCCTTGTCGAAGCCCTGCAAACTAAAGAAGTGAAATGTAAGTCAAACAGCAACCCGAGTTGTGATAGTAATGATTGAACTTGACTTTTACACAATGTGGAAAAGGAGATTTCAAAATAAACTACAGCATGCACTTGGGGAGAGAAAAATGATTTGTGCTGGAACGGCAGTCTACAGTAAGTGTCATCAGATTTTCACAGCTCCATCACAGATTTAACAGTCTGGTTAAATCGGCAGGGCTGCCCTTAAAGACTGACATGCACCCCCACCAAAAAGTGAAAGGCTAAGCTCAGCAGGTATTAAAAGACTGAAACAAAAAGCACATTAAATCCCATTTGGTGATTATTATGTTATCAATTGAAGACAGCATTTCATGGAGTTGCCGATAAGGGAACATGCATAAAGTCATTGCATAGTCAGATGTGATAAGAAATTAACAGTTTTCACATTAACTAAAATTTTTGCTTATGGCCAACTCTGGCACATTTACATTTGCAAAATGTAAAAAAAAAAAACAGTATTGTCTGTGTTAAAAAATAATCTACACAAGTCCCATGTGATGGTACTGTACAATACACTTCTTTCCTGATAGGCTTGCATAAAACTATTAAATTAGGATTTAATTTCACCCCCTTAAACTGTAACGATTCAACTGTTCAGATATGATCATCAGCTACACAATGACTTTACAGGCAACAGAATCCCAAAACACCCGTTCATGACCTTATGAAGAATGCTTAAGGAATATGTGATTGTCAGCTTTACAAAGAGAAACATGTATAGCATGCCAACCTGTCTGTTCAGCCACAACGGCTGCTGGAACAGAGGCTTTTGATTTTAAAAAGAAATAAATTGGGAGAAAACAGTCAATATATACAAATGCCAAAATGGATGTGACTCAGGTGTAGTGAAAATCAATTTACATACCAGTTGGAGGAGCAGGAATCCTGGACGAGCGCAGGCGGCTAAGGTATTTCTGCAAAGGGAAAGAAAAGAGACAGAGTACAGTTATCATGAGACATAAATGACACTTTGAGCTCATGCAACAACAATCCATATAGTGGTCCTTAATGCTCATGATAAGTACCCATTTGTTTCTACTCAGTGTTTCATAGCAGTGATTTACCAGACCACCATTAGGCAGTTTCCCCCCCCATTTAAACAAATTTCAATGTTTTAGAAGTACAATGGATTCCATTACAGCATGCCAACTTTCCAGTAATAGAAACTAGAAAGCATGAGTTTCTATTAGATTAATCATCCATTATGTCACTGGTAAGCAGGTTTTTGAAGTGTCTAGTTCAGTGTTTCCCAACCTTTTTTGTCCCAGGGCACACCTAGATATACGGTGTATAGGCCTATCTATATACATATGTATGTATATATATATATATATATATATATATATATATACATCATTCAATATTTTGAACTAAAGTTCATGGTTCCAAAAAAATGAACTTTTTCGTTCTCTTTTTTGAATTATTATTATTACCACAGTACCACAGCCCATAGCCATATAGAACCTCAGACTTTATTGAATAAAAAAAAACTTTGGGGGATTTAATAATGAAAAAATAATTCCTTTAAAAAAAAATACATTAGAGAAAAAATAGCTCATATGCAATGTGAAATGCCACCTAATTCTTAATCCTTTTCCTCGTCTTTATTATGGGCCAACTTGTGAAAGCTGCATGCTTTTATTGTGAAGGGTCTCAGTTCTCACAGCCTGCATATTTCCACGTGCTGAAAATAGCTGATCGACAAGCTCACAACGTGTTGCATCCGCAACGCGTTGTGAGCTTGTAAATCAGCCATTTCAGCATGGAACACGTGTACGACGAAGAATAAATCAGGCATCACTGCGCTTCTGTGGAGGGAGGGAGATATATTGTGTTGGCCGAACGAGGCGATCATGTATGGACAGTTGGACAGCTATTTTTCGTGGCACATTATGTTTAATCACAACAACGTCAAGTTTACTTTACCGCCTCAGTGTTTGGGTCGGCACATGTAGGACTGTATGTGTCTGCTGTCTACGTGCATATGCACGAAATGTAGCGTCTTCTGGATGCATCTCTTTTGCATTAACATTTCAATGGCCGAGGGTCGTAGAGTCTATCGTTCCGTCGTTATCGCACGTCTAATGGTTAGACGTGTGACAACAACGACGCAACAATAGGAAGCCTGCAGCCCAGTAGCTATAATATTGCTTTCGGGGGAGGGTTAGTGTTATTTTCGGTCAAATCAGGCGGCACACCTGGACACATGATCAAACAGCACAGTAAAGTGCCGCGGCACACAGGTTGGGAAACACTGGTCTAGTTCTCCGAGCCACAGTAGACAAAATTATGAACATTAGCGAGGACCAATTATATGAAACACACCCATGCATGCAGTTTCATCTCCGGTTACAGACTCACTATGTGGATATTCCAAAATGGGGGGGGGGGGGGAAACAAAAAGTACATATCAGCACAAACAAGGCTAGGGACATCTCCAGTGCAGGCCACCAATCAGTTTCACGTTACGGGAAATGCCAAATAAGCTAAAATTGTCAATATCTTGATTGCATTGAAACCTTGTTCACACTTGCCTTGTCTATGGACGGAGTCTCTTTCACAACCAAAGAGGTGAGGCGAAGCAGGAGCTCCTTGTTGTGGGCGAACAAAATCAAAAAATCCACCTGTACACCACAGATTAACATGGGTAGAGGTTAGGCAGGGTTTCTGTGAAACATTCGTCAACCAAGGGTGAATACTTGTTGACCTGGCCGACTTAACAAATCCATACACTTAACCCTTAGAAGGTGAAAGACGCCAATTGGCGTCTTCATCAGAATTCCGTAAATGATCAATGACGCCAATTGGCGTCTTCACAGTTTTTGATGAATCTAAACATATTAATATGCTCCGAAGCGCTGTTTAAATTCCTGAGCTTATATTCCAACTACATTACCCAGAAAACCCGTGTCACGTGACACACGTGTACGTGTTGCCATTGGAAGCTGGTCCCACCCCCTGTAAACAGTGGGGGCAGAGGGAGTCTTCATAGTTTATTGTTTTGCCTGTTTTGCCGTCTCGCCCGAGCGATTTTCTAGCAGAAAAAGTTGAAAGCAGTACTATTTATTTGAGCGAGTTTTGTGGTAGTAGTATTGATCCATACGCGTCCCAGTCGCCTTCTCCAGGCGGAGTAGCCCTGGTCCAGTGCTTACAGCGAGACTCGCTGCTCCCTCCCTCCTTTTTTCATTGTCTCCCCATCGTCGTCCGATGAGCTATACCGGGAAACCATTGAAGAAGACGATCAACCCGGAATGTTTTGAGGTAATCTTATTGTAGAAAATGCCCTTCTATAGTGATCAGAAATCATAAGATGATCGCTACAAATAGATGCTTGGATAATTACTACTACTAGTCAGATCATGACGCCAGAATGACTCACCACGATGGCCCCCAGCCATTAGCCAGCACCAAAGGTGCTGGCTAATGGTGTTGGTCGGTGCATTGGTGCTGGCTAATGGCTGGAGGGGGGGTTGGTGTCGATCGGTTGGTTGGTGCAGTACAAATGTATCGTAGCAGGCATGCACGCATGGCAGTACAAGTATTTTATATTGTAGCGTGCCTTATAGGCGATCTGATCTTTAGAGTAATGTTCGCTCCTTTTATTTACTGTCTACAAAGACGGAGAACAAACATGCATCGTTTACTGAAGCAACGCGTGGCTACAAGGATCGGAGGGGGGACGGGGAGTGAAGCTAACAGTAGCGTATTATATAAGATCTGTATGACGTTTCATTGACGTCTGAGCTTGCATGATAATTGCATTCATTGTATATTGTATACAATCATGATTGTACATTGTTTAGTGTGTCTCCGTGTGATGATGATGATGACGATGATGTCAGATAGCCTACGTCCCCCCCCCCCCCCCCCAACTGGCTATTGGCCGGGCTGACTACAGCTAAATGTTTATTTTTATATATTTAGAACTGGCATCAGATGAGGAGGAGGAGGATGATGATGAAGACGACGAAGAGTCAAGACTGCGATGGAGTTCTCCGACACTGAACCGGATGCATTCATTCATTTCAGTTGTTTTTTTTAAATTTAGCCTACACACACACACACACACCGTCAAGAACAACTGGAATGCAGTGGTTTGGGGACACTGGGGAGTTTGGGGACAACTGTTTTGTATGTAGGCCTATTTATTTTCTGTAATATTTATTATAATTGTATTATGTTAGTAGTCATAAAAAATAAAAGACAAGCTTTTACAATGAGTTAGACCTGTCATGGCTATTTTGTTCACTATTCTGAGGTTTATGGTTTGACTAAGCGAGTTTCAACTGTGATTTACTCTGTAACGGTAGATGGTAAGAACCCAATTTTTTTGTTATAATACAGTATACATTAAAGTCTATATTTTGATACATATCATGGGCACAAAGTCATATCAAAACAATGTCCTTGGATGTGTTTTTTATCAAAACTGTTAATTCACAACAGGTTTTTGAGATACATGCATGAATAGACACGGTACTGGTAAGACTATGTAAACATGGTATATATCAAAAAAGAATTGAGTTTATATGATGTTCCATTTCAGAGCTAGGGGGACTTTTAGCTGGATAGGTCAGATTGATCATGACTGACCATGCTATTTATAGATGGCAAAATATCTACAGTGGTACATGTGAGAAACTTTTTATTTTATTTTAATTGAACTAGACAACTCACCCTTTAAAATGAGATATTGCATGGCTATGTACGCCCAGCAGAAAAAAAGTTATTTAGAAAATAAAACTTCAACCGGGCATAACTTTTTTTGTTGTCCTAGAAACACTACCCAGTGTAAATGCAGGCTCTTTTAAATGGCTTCCAACACAAAAACTAAACATTTTATCAACTCAGTTAATTTTTTTCCTGGAAGCAGACAAGCCAAGCTTTCTCTGAAGGTCTTTCGTTGTCACACATTCACAGCAGAGAATTTTCAATAAATCATTCAAAAACGCCATTCTGCCATAGAGAAGTCTAAAAACTATATAGAAATCCTTGAAACTCTCAAAGAGTTAAACACGAAGAGAAAAAACATGGTTAATGTTGGACAGGCAGTATAGTTTGATAACCCATTAAAGGAGAATTCCATGCTAGGAGGCTTTCTTACCTTTCTTTGTAGTCGTTACGTCCCCATCAAAGAGGTCCAGGTGTTTTTTTGTGCAAAAACTCCTTATTGGCTATTTCCCCTACCATAAGCCCTCAATGAATTGCATTGACTTGAATGGGGCTATGGGGTGTTGTGCTAATTCGCTTATTTCCATCAAAATAAGTAGTAAAGTGTGCCGCTTGGGATATTATTTACATGATGAAGAGGATATATACAAAATAATATTTTTTAGCGATGGAAATAAGCGAATTAGCACAACACCCCATTCAATTCATTTATGGCTTATTGTAGGGGAAATAGCCAATAAGGACATAACTACAAAGAAAAGGTAAGAAAGCCATTTAGTATGGAATTCTCCTTTAAGACCAGGAAAAGCTATACGATTGTAGTTATACCCATTTTTGTTTTAACAATATACAGAAACATCTAAAATGACACTGATGCTTTCCCCGTTTTAATGTTATGGAATTTAAAAAAAAAAGTCAGGATTTAGAAGGCGTTTTTCAAATTGGCCTCAGGTCTAAATGGGTCGTTATAGTGGACATGATGGGCTATAAGGTTGCCATATAAATTACATCTGGCTTTGACACTTGCCTCCTTCCTTTTGGCTGTATTCCTCTCCATCCACTCCACCATAACCGTGCCTTTGGCTTCATCCACAGACATCACCTCTGAAGAATGAACTCGGCCTAGTTGCATAGATTCATGAAATGGGTATGAACATAAATTTCATACAGTAGAGTTAAAAAGTCAACTGGATCACTCACTAAGACATAGGGTTATCATGGCAAATATATTACAGTAGACTCAAACTCAGGAATATGTTCTTTAATACCATGTCATATTCAATCATTGTGGGCCACGTCTTCAGTCCTTTTTTCCCTGGCTTACGCAAGTCTATCACATACCCAAAGCCCTTTCAATAAACTAATACAAATCATGCCCCTATTCAAAATGCACACCTCAAACAGGGCATACTTAGACCATTAATAAAAATGAACATGTCTGAATTATGCTCTTACCATTTATATGCATGATGTAACGGCAAGTTAGCTCTGGTTAAGATATATAAGTGCATTTTTAATAGGGGCAGTGGTTTGCGTACATAATTGAACTTGCTCTGGTCCATACAGCTCAGTTGAAGTTCTCCTAACGCTACCCCAATTGAATCATTGTTGATTGAGATATTCAGCTTCATTCCCATAATTACACAAAAGACTAGTTAGCGATAACTGCAATGATTATGGGAATATAGAGCAAAGAAATGACATGGACTGACCATTGCTCCCGTTTATGTTCACAGTCTGGCCGAGCAGACTCCCAACAATTTGTGCCTCCATTTCTTCGGTAAGTAGTTCTGCCTGCAACGAAAACACTGTCAAGTAACAAACGGTCGTTAGCCAACATGAGTTTTTGCGACATTAAACTTACAATGAACATTTTAACCATTTAGCAGGGCATTTATCCCGATCGACTGTCAGAATAATCGGAATAAGCATGAACTCCTGTCAAAGTTCTACACGTCGCAGTGGAGTGCCGAGAATAAACTAGACACCTGCATTTGTCTAAACAACTGGCAATCTAAATAACATTAACATTTGGTCAAGAAAACAAGAACAGCATTGGATTACCGTACTTACCACTAAAAGTAGTATTTTTTTACAACAAAAACACACCACTGTTTGCCTGCGTTTAGTTTGAATCAAGTATCAAACCGTTCTTCTTTTTTGGCATTTTATCAGCATTTGGAACACCTGATTGGTCGAATGACAGGAAGTTGTCATGATCAGACTGATGACGATTGGCGTTTGGTTTGACTGGGGCAAATTCAATCAATATAATGATTGATTGATTGATTGATTGATTACTTTATTAACAGTTTGCAGAAAAAAGCACAGGAATTTAAAACCCAAGAAAGCCTACGGCTTGTTTCCATTGGGGTCCTTTATTCAATATGATATTTCAATTTTAAATTATGTTATGTTATGAATTAATAATATAAAGACACGTTGCCCATGCAAACCACATAGTCCTACGGAATTTATTTGGATTTTGGATTTAATAGGCACAATTATCAACATAAAGTATTGGTTTTGCAGTCCATTCAATGAAGCAGTAATTGTGCAATATCATGCTTCACCACACTGTGGTAGTGTCGGAACATTTTTACACCATGGATGAATTCCAAACACAAGCGCACGGTGCCGCAAGCCCGCAACCATCACAGTTCACTGAGTTCAGACGGTCCACATGCTGAATATCCTACGTTTTCCAGTGTGCATCATCTCAAACAGTCTGTATCTGGAGTGTTACTTTTACTTCATGTCTTCTCGAATTAGTTTTGCCCTGCTGTCAACTGTGGTAGACATCCAGCAGAGCATGAGGGGGCTCCCTATTACAGCCCAACAAACCAGAAGCAGTGGTACCCAAACTAAACCTTTTGGGGATGTGATGTATTTAAGGTTAGCCAATGGAATACAACCAGGACAGCCGTATATGGAATATGTAGTTCCAGGGACTCCCCTAGAAGCAAAGATTTGAGTTAAAAAAAAGATGTGTGGCACACACAAAAATAGCATGTCTGTGGGCAGTTCAGAAACCAGTCTGTGTCTCATAGGAGGGCTGTGGGCAGTTCAGAAACCAGTCTGTCTCTGGGCAGTTCAGAAACCAGTCTGTCTCATAGGAGGGGTGTGGGCAGTTTAGAAACCAGTCTGTCTCATAGGAGGGCTGTGGGCAGTTCAGAAACCATTCTGTCTTATAGGAGGGCTGTGGGCAGTTCAGAAACCAGTCTGTCTCATAGGAGGGCTGTGGGCAGTTCAGAAACCTGTGACATCATTTTTTTTACAATTATTTTTGAAAAAGCTATTTAGATTTGTATTATCGTGAGAACGATGGCTTCCATTTTCACATTACAACTTTTCTGGAATACAAAGCCTGCACTTTCTATTATCTTGGATTCCCCATCGATGATGTCACTGGTGGATGGGTTTCTGAACTGCCCACAGCCCTCCCATGAGACACAAGGAGAGGCATTTTGCATTTCTTTCACTAAATGCTGCATTCATGGTCTGGAAAGGGCAGTTGTTTTACAGAAGGGTAAAGGGGCAGGGGCTGAAGCCCCCTTTGATGTCTGTGTGTGCACGTCCCTGCTCATATGCTGTCTCCAGCAGACGGAGTGTGTCTGCTGTATAATTGATAAAAGTGAAAGCAGTATCAGGTAACCAGCCTACAGGTTCCAGTTACACTTCATGTGCCATGGCATGCCCCCTAGTGGTGGTGCTGGTGTGTTTGTAGGTGTCGGTTCATGCGTGTCACAATGAAGGCTAAAACAGCAGAAATGCAGATCAAGGATTGTGTTAAAGTAGCTGTTAGAGTTCGACCATTCAACAAGGTCAGTGTCTGAGTGGGTATATATTTTTAATTAGCCTATTTTAGCGATTGTTTTATAACTTGCTTTAGGCTATAGCTCTTTACTCTGGAGACATCTGATCCCTGGCTCTTTGTGTCGGTTACCTGCATGGCTATGCCATTTTGACTATGCCTGTGTGTCGTGCTTTTTTTTTTTTTTTTCACTTTCTATCATTTCTGAATGGATTCATTTTCAGTGTGGCGATTGTAAATCATTTTAT
Organism: Electrona antarctica; assembly: GCF_951216825.1. Taxonomy (NCBI): domain Eukaryota; kingdom Metazoa; phylum Chordata; class Actinopteri; order Myctophiformes; family Myctophidae; genus Electrona; species Electrona antarctica. The sequence continues at coordinate 43,837,665 of NC_136808.1, read as the reverse complement.
TTTGAGTTACTAGAGTTATGAGTTCTTTCTTTTGAAATCCAGAGCGATTTACATTAAGCAAGAACAAAAAGCATGGCAATACATCACATACTGTACATACAAAGTAGTTATCATGAAACATGCGTAAGATAAGAACGCAACAGTGGATCTATATAATGGAACTATACATATAAACTATAGGCCTACTATACTATACATATATACTATAAAGTGCTATGACTACATGCAATTATAGTGCTGTCTACGTCACATGCTATAATTAAGTCTGTATAAAATGCTATAGTCTACATAAAGTGATATCTACGAATAGAGCTATATCGAACATATACACTATCCCAAAATATCACTTACACCCTTTTAATATTTTTCAAGGCTTCACCTAATTTGCAATAACATACATTATTGGGAAAAGGCTAGCATTTGTGCAGCCAAAAAAAGATGAATGAATATGTTATGCTTCGGACAAACAAGTAGGCTAATATGGTTTGACCAAACTAATCATTTATACGTTTTAAGTTATTATTCAGGGCTCACCAATAGTAAACATAACATCAATAATTCATGGCCTTGCTGAAGGCCCAGATATGTTATAAATTGTATCTGCTTATATTTTAGTAAATTGTCGATCAGGCTTAATTATGACCCATGCAGCCAGGGCCGCTTGTAGTCCAGTGTTATTTTTGGCAGCAAAATTTGATTTTAGTTTTAGTCATAGTCTTTTGAATAGTTTTCATTTAGTTTTTGTCACATTTTGGAATGTTTTAGTCTTAGTCTAGTTTTAGTCGACTAAATATCATAAGGTTTTAGTCGACTAAATCTACAGTTGATTTAGTCGACTAAAATGTATTTTGGCGGGCCTGATTTTACACCAAGTTCACAACGCGTTTTCAGCATGCAACCAAGTGTAAAATGACTTATAGTGGATCTCTTGTCCACTAGTCCCTTAATTCCATTTTAGTCTAGTTTTTATTTGTTGACGAAATTGTCAGTATATTTAGTTTTAGTCATCATAGCTTAGTTTTCATTTAGTTTCCATTTAGTTCATCAGTGGAAAAAGGTTGTCGACGAACATTTTTTCTGTCTAAGGGCCGATTCATAGTCCTATTTTACCGCTGTAGTGCCGAAATGATTTCGGCTCGTCAGAAATTTTCAGTAGCACCGAAGAGCTACTTTAGGACGGTACCCGCCCCCCCGAACCTCAAATGACGTCACATTGTAGGCTCTACAGAGCCGAACCGACTTTTATTCGGCTCTAAAATAGGAGTATGAATCGCGCATTAGTTTTAGTCGATGAAAACAACACTGTTGTAGTCAAAGGCCCCTGCAGGGCACTGATCCATTGGCCCTGTGAGGTCCACAATCTGTCCACCATGAAGCCCAATGAACACAGGAAGGTCAAACTGACATCATTCAGAACTTCTGATGGGCGGTCTGGTCTCATAACCTTCTCTCAGAACTCCTGCAACCACAGTTGGTCACCAGTGTTGGGCACTGTCCAGGTGTTGGGCACTGTCCAGTGGGTGGAAGATCCAGACCCACAGGAACGCACCCAGGGTGCTGGCCCAATTCCGGCGAGCCGCCCCGCGTCCGAAACGGTTGAGTAATGACAGAGTTACCGTGTGGGGGTCCCTCTACTGTACCCTCTACTGTACTGCACACCCGAAATCATCATATATACAGTTAATATGTGCATGTGTTTGTGTGTGTGTTAGGTTGCGCACAGGTGGTGAAAAACAACCATGCTGTTTTCGTGCTCAGACCCACCCAGCCAGCCAGCCACCCACACACATAGCTCCGTAAGGGAGTGGTTGCACCACTCAACACACACATAGCTCCGTAAGGGAGTGGTTGCACCACTCAACACACACATAGCTCCGTAAGGGAGTCCACTCAACACACACATAGCTCCGTAAGGGAGTGGTTGTTCAAAAAGGTACAATAATTGTCTGTAAGAAGAATAGTTTATATCTGTCCGTGCAGAGAGAGAAGGATGCAGGCAGTAGCTGTGTGGTGTCCATGTCCTCCACCTCCATCACCATCCAGGACCCGCGGAACAGCCACTCCCGACGATCCTTCTGCTTCGACTTCGCCTACTGGTCTCACAGTGGCTTCACACGGGACCGCAGTGGCCTCTTCCTGCCTGAGGAGCCAGGGGGGCGCTATGCTGACCAGGTGAACTTCAGGATATCCTAAATTAAATCAGTGGTTCTCTTCTCAAACTCAAACTTTAATTTCAAAGACCCCCGTAACTCTGAGAGTGTAAAGAATGGTCCATTTGGTTCCATGTGTTACACTACACACTCCATGTGACCCTAACTCTGTCCACAGGG
>NC_136808.1:43817835-43830335 GCF_951216825.1 Electrona antarctica | reverse complement strand
CCGTCCAGAGGAGTTGCGTGGGTTGTTGAGTCACAATGAGCTGCAGATCCGAGCCATCCATACTCTGTGGGAACAACATCTACAGGAAGCACTGAGGGACTGGGAGCAGCAGTACACCACTATAACACAGGTAAACATGCACGCACGCACAGCCATCCTCTCACACGCACACACGGTACACACAGGTAAACGCACACACGCAGTAGAATAACGGCCAAGCTACACCAGGCTTTTCTCGCGCGTTTACCCTAAACGCGGGGGTAAACGCACGCGTTTTGTGCGCGAAAAGCCTGGTGTAGCGTGGCCGTGAGAAGAAGGAACTTTATTGTCACATGACATAACATGATTACAGGTATAAAATAGTTCTTATTTTATATGCAAGATATCAACATGAGCAGGTGCAAAACATACTGTATCAGGCATATGGAAAATTACGTATTGGCGAACATTGCTGTATTGGCCAACATTGACATATTGCCGTGAACATTGACGTATTGGCGAACATTGCCGTATTGGTGTGAACATTGCCGTATTGGCCAACATTGACGTATTGGCGAACATTGACGTATTGGCCAACATTGACGTATTGGCCAAAATTGCCGTATTGGTGTGAACATTGCCGTATTGGCCAACATTGACGTATTGGCGAACATTGACGTATTGGCCAACATTGACGTATTGGCGAACATTGACGTATTGGCCAACATTGACGTATTGGTGAACATTGCCGTATTGGTGTGAACATTGCCGTATTGGCCAACATTGGCGTATTGGCCAACATTGACGTATTGGCGTGGACAGTTTGCAGCTGTGACTGACTGTACAAATCAGCATTTTTAGACATGGACGAATGGCAACACCACTGCACTGTCAACATGGTCATGATTCTTTTCTCTTCCTCCCTCTCTCTCTCTCTCTCTCTCTCTCTCTCTCTCTCTGTCTCTGTGTGTGTGTGTCTCTCTCTTTCTCTCTCTCTCTCTCTCTCTCTCTCTCTCTCGGTCTCCCTGTTCTTAGGAGAGGAGGATGATGCAGATGTATCCTTACATTATAAACATTAATGAAGATGCTCAGCTGTCTGGAGTTGTCAAACTCTTCATCCAGGACGGTGATTATTATTATTATTATTATTATTATTATTATTATTACAGTACAGTACAGTACAGTACAGTACAGTACAGTACAGTACAGTACAGTACAGTACAGTACAGTACAGTACAGTACAGTACAGTACAGTACAGAGGAGTACAGAGGAGTAGATCCATGCCTCACCCGGCTATGCAATTGTTGTACCTGCGTCAGAGGACCCATTCCACCCATCTGTCTTTGGGCCTTTTATGCCCATATATGGAGATTTCTTTATCTGTCTGTCTCTCTGTGTCCCTTTATTCCTGAGTTCTGTGTCAGCCACTCAGCCATGCCCAAATATGCAGTGATGTGATGTCAGAACAGGCCAGCATTATTTTTAGTATCCTCATACATCTCTCTCTCTCTATCTCATCTGTATTCAGTGTGTGTATCTGTGTGTTTTCTCAGGCGAGTGGGATGTTGGACTGTCTGACTCAACCAACGCCAAATCCATCTGTATTAAAGGTCTTGGGTCAGTATTCATTATTTTCTTGACATCTAAGCTTATAAACATAGCTAGGCTATTGGGACCTATCTATGCCAGCTACGCGTATAAGCGTAGACAACCGTTTAATCCGTATATGAACGCGCCGTCGGTCTGTTTACCTTTTAGCATTGCTCCGAAAGCTGATCGTAAATCATTTGTGATTTTGTATCGCATCGCTGAGAAAATGTAGCTGGTTGTTCTGCTAGCTAAAGGCTCTGGGCTGTGTTGTGTGGTGTCGTTCCACTTCCGGAGGCCCCCCCTTCCTAAGGACAACAAGCTCCATAGAGTGGGCCTGGGCGGGCGGCCCCTGGGGCAGTACCAGCATGCTAACACTAGGGGCAGCAAAGGAGTTAATTAACAGTTCTTGTTGTGATAATCAAATGCAACAAATTTGTATCATAGGGATACACAATGATAGCTGTGTGTGTGTGTGTGTGTGTGTGTGTGTGTGTGTGTGTGTGTGTGTGTGTGTGTGTGTGTGTGTGTGTGTGTGTGTGTGTGTGTGTGTGTGTGTGTGTGTGTGTGTGTGTGCGCGTGGGTGTGCGTGCGCGTGCGTGGGTGTGTCTGTCAGTGTTCAGGATCGTCATGCTGTATTCAAGAACGTCCAGCGCCGGGTGTCTTTGACACCCCTGGCAGGGTCAAAGGTCATTATCAACGGTAACTCCATCTCCCAGACCACTGAACTGCAACACCTGGTGAGTCTGAAGGGACAACATGACATCTGGTTAGGATTAGTAGTTAGTTAGGGTTGGTTGGTGAGTCTCCATGGAGTCCTGAAGGACAACATGACATCTGGTTAGTTAGGGTTGGTTGGTGAGTCTCCATGGAGTCCTGAAGGACAACATGACATCTGGTTAGTTAGGGTTGGTTGGTGAGTCTCCATGGAGTCCTGAAGGACAACATGGAAATATTAATTAAAGAGTGTCACAATGTTTTCCACCCTAAAACATGATCATCAGGTATTATTATAATATAAGGAGGAAGAACCTTTTCCAAAAATTATACAGTATTTGTTAAAATGTGGTTTTTATGTGGACACGTCCACCAGTTCATTAAAGGGACACTTCACCCTTTTTGCCAAAAAATATATATCAATGACGTTTATAAGATTTACAACACTTTCCTGGCGTTATTTTTTGTGTAATCTCTGGGTTTAGATATTTTAGATTAACTGGTGGCTCTGACGTCAGAGACACTCTTCCTTATTGCTACCGGACTACATTGTCTCCTCACACTGCAGCTAGACCAGCCCCAAAACACAGCCGTCACGGACACTGCGATTTGTTCCACCTACAACCTTCGTTGACCGCACCCCCACATGCGCATTTGTTATTGTGTTTGTGTCATGTCGCCATCGTCAGCAGAGCAGCACCAGAGAGACGCGCTATGTTGCCACGAATCCCCCCCCCCCCCCCCCCCCAACTCTAGATTTATTATAATGATATGAAGTGACTTGCCATAAACCATCCATTAACTCCCCATTCATCCAATTTGCATCTGCTTGTATTAAACAACATTAAACTCACCAACATTGCAGCTGTAGGGAAAGCTTGAATATCCACTTTCAAACTGCAAAGCTTTTGTTTCATAAAAATCCACCGAATCTTTTTCCCACTCAGCTCTGCACTTAGTTTTTCTTCTTTTTTAGTTCTATCTCACTACTAGAACTTTCTGACTCTGAGGTAGATAAGATTTTTGGCTGTCAACAGCATCCATTTGTTTTTTCAATGTTGTGGACCGGAGCGTGGTGAAATAGTTGCTAAGATACGATACTGCATAGTGATTGGCTCTGCTGCATGCCTATGAAGAGTACTGACCAATGAGCTGAGCCTAGCGCCCTTCCAGACACCAGGTTTCAGTGTCTTGCTTTCCTGTTCCTATAGCTCAGTCGGCTGCCCCTTCTTATTACTGCATGGGAGCGAGTGACTGAGAATCACCATAACGCGCTGTCATTTTTCCACGAGCCCAAAATAACAGTGGGAAAAAGATTCGGTGGATTTTTATGAAACAAAAGCTTTGCAGTTTGAAAGTGGATATTCAAGCTTTCCCTACAGCTGCAATGTTGGTGAGTTTAATGTTGTTTAATACAAGCAGATGCAAATTGGATGAATGGGGAGTTAATGGATGGTTTATGGCAAGTCACTTCATATCATTATAATAAATCTAGAGTTGGGGGGGGGGGGGGGGATTCGTGGCAACATAGCGCGTCTCTCTGGTGCTGCTCTGCTGACGACGGCAACATGACACAAACACAATAACAAATGCGCATGTGGGGGTGCGGTCAACGAAGGTTGTAGGTGGAACAAATCGCAGTGTCCGTGACGGCTGTGTTTTGGGGCTGGTCTAGCTGCAGTGTGAGGAGACAATGTAGTCCGGTAGCAATACGGAAGAGTGTCTCTGACGTCAGAGCCACCCGTTAATCTAAAATATCTAAACCCAGAGATTACACAAAAAATAATGCCAGGAAAGTGTTCTAAATTTTATAAACGTCATTGATATATATTTTTTGGCAAAAAGGGTGAAGTGTCCCTTTAAGTATGCCAGGTTTGCCTGGTGGGTGGTGATGGGTAGCCTGGTGAAACCACTCCCCCTGCTGGACAACATTTGCATTCTGCCAGCAGGGAGAGTCTGGGAACTCTCAGGCAGAGATGATGTACTCTGGTCTAATTCTGGCCGGAGCGATATGGGGCCAACGGGATCAACGCGAGACTTATGACATATGGAAGCGCTGTCACAGCGCAAATGTAAACACAACCTAACAAGACTACAACTCGAAATTATTATGGAGGTATCAAATGTTTGTCCCGCTGCTTCCGGGTTCATCGTTTCTGCTTGAGAGATCCCAGATGCAGGCAGGAGGAGGGAACTGGTGAACTCAATACTGCCGCCATCTGGCGAAGTCAGGTTAGGTGATGGGTGGTGATCCAACTAAACTGAAGCCGCACCCACAGCTGTAGTTGTATGATAAATGGGGAGGGGCTAGGGGAAGGGCTGATAGTGTGATGTCACTATATGTTTATTTCATTGACCCGTTTGACTCTCAAGGGTTCAGCCTCCAGGAAGAAACCCTAAATACAAAGTTAATACACCATTGCACATAAACACAGTGTGTGTGTGTGTGTGTGTGTGTGTGTGTGTGTGTGTGTGTGTGTGTGTGTGTGTGTGTGTGTGTGTGTGTGTGTGTGTGTGTGTGTGTGTGTGTGTGTGTGTGTGTGTGCGCGCGTGTGTGTAGGACCGTCTCATCCTGGGTTCCAACTCTACCTACCTGTTCATTGGCTATCCCTCAGAGAGGGGTGGGGACGATTGGAGTCGCTATGACTACGACTACTTCCTGTCTGAACTGGCTGCTGCTGAAGGCATCCAACTGGGTGAGACAGAGTGTGTGTGTGTGTGTGTGTGTGTGTGTGTGTGTGTGTGTGTGTGTGTGTGTGTGTGTGTGTGTGTGTGTGTGTGTGTGTGTGTGTGTGTGTGTGTGTGTGTGTGTGTGTGTGTGTGTGTGTGTGAGTGTGTGCAAATATCCTATGTTCGAAAATCCATCTCAGTCGCTCTGCATCACTTAACCACATCAGATCTATATTTTTACATCTGTTAAATAACTTCTGACGTAGCTCATGATACAACGGGCAATAGAAAAGAAAATGGAACTCATTCTCAATATAATTTATATCACAATAGAATAGAGGGTATGCACATGCATAAAGTGAATGGCACATCGAGTGGCAAAGTCAGTTTAATGTTGTTTAGCGTTGTTTAATGCAATCAAATAGGAGTTTTCTGTTTGGATGTATGGGCTGTCAAGGCCAAAAAGTAGACGTTCCCGCATAACTTCCGGGTTTGATGATGACGTCATACCCTCTATATGTACAAATACGTTATTCTTCTGTGTGTGCGTGTGCGTGTGCGTGTGTGTGTGTGTGCGCGTGTGCGTGTGCGCGTGCACATGCGTGTAGGGGAGTCCAGTGTCCATAGCAGTCAGACAGACCCCAGCCTCCTGGCCGTGTTCTATGATTACACCAAACTGATGCCCATGGTGTCTGAAGCCAACCAGATGAGCCGGGAGCTCAGCAAGGTAACTGTGGCTTTAATATGTTTATGTTTATATATAGTATTGGCTTCTATGTCTTTAGGGGGTTGAGTTTAAACCTGTATTGTGTCTTTAGGGGGTGGAGTTTAAACTGGAGATAAAGAACCTGGCGCTGTCGGACTCTAGAGGTCAGGACCTGGAGAAACACATCGTTATCAGAGTAACGTCACTGGAGAGAAAACAGGTCTGTCTGTCTGTCTGTCTGTCTGTCTGACGGCTCCCTTTTTTAAAAACATAATTTTCATCACAACACATGTCTAGTCGCTCTCTCTCTCTCTCTCTCTCTCTCTCTCTCTCTCTCTCTCTCTCTCAGGTGTGGGTTTGGTCCAAAGCCAAGTTTGTGAACCGTAAGTTCCTGATGGAGGAGCTGTACCAGCAGCAGGCAGAGAGCAGAGACCAGGTGAGCTGTACCAGCAGCAGGCAGAGAGCAGATACCAGGTGAGCTGTACCAGCAGCAGGCAGAGAGCAGAGACCAGGTTATTTCATTGAACTTTATTTGGAACACTAGACCTGTACGTGCCCGACTGCCCGTCGGAGTCGGCCACCGGCCTACATGGGAACGATGCAACTTGGGAACCTAATGATATACGTTGTCATAGCACCCGTTTTAACTGTCAGCCGGTGTCCCACATGGAGATCTGTGTATGTGCCTGTGTGTGAAGACTGCAAACTGTGTACTTGGCAATCAATTGGGCCCACTGGCAGAGCCTGATTGGCTGAGCCTCAATTGGCTGAGGCAGAAGCTGAAAATTGCACAGGTGAAAGGAGTTGGCCTCATTAGGCCCACTGGCAGAGCCTGACCAGAGCCTTTTGTGGTGGTTCTGGAGAACCGTGGGTCCGACCGACTCGATACCGGGCACTGCACTCCCTGTGGGGGTGTGGAACGCTTGTTTCGAATGTGAAGTCGGTGGGGCAAACGGTTCTCGAGTTACGTGCATTACAACCGTACACGCACGCACGCGCACACACGTATGCACATTTATAGTAGGATTAAAACACAATCATTAAAATGATGGTACATCTTTAACCAGATCACTATAATTAACTGCTGTAGATGAGAAACTATATTCCTGCTCTTAAAATAATGTAACTGGTTGACAATCATCTTCTACCGCTAATAGCAAGGAAACATGTAAATTGTGCTAAACCAACAAGTCTGGTACTTTGAGTTGTTTTACATTTCTTCCCAGAGTGGACAGGGTCTGTCTGGCGTTGCTCTGCCCAAGGATAGAGACCCATTCTGGGATCCGCTGGAACCTTTGCTCCTGGGCAGAGCCCATCTCTGGCTCCAGTCTCTGGCCTTTCGCATCGCTCTAGAAGAACAACTGGAGGTACACACATACTGTAAATACGTAGGCCTACTGTATACACAGAGATGGAGGGAAAGGCACTTGGAGATGCAGAGAATGGATAAATATAACTCAAGCCATTAAAGTGTGTAGTAGCAGCATTCAAATCCGAGGGGGGTAAAAATAAATGTCTGGCCTTCTTTGGCCCTTGGTCGTGGAACGATCTACAGTCCTTTGAAAGTACCCTTGAGAAGTTTCAAAAGGATCATCTTAGATGTTCAGTCCAACACCTGCACATGTTTGGATATGTACTATAGCCTATTCATGCCTATATATTTATTATGTCGGTTCAGATCGTGTATTTTGCCCTGCTACTAAAAAGTAGGACTTTGGTGACTTGTTATATTTGTATTTATTCATTGCTACTTTGAGGTGTATTATGGATATTGTATTTGCTGGTCGTGATCCTTAGTGGTCTCCCTGTCTCCAGGTGCTGCGTTCAGGTTGTGATCCTTAGTGGTCTCCAGGTGCTGCGTTCAGGTTGTGATCCTTAGTGGTCTCCCTGTCTCCAGGTGCTGGGTTCAGGTTGTGATCCTTAGTGGTCTCCCTATCTCCAGGTGCTGGGTTCAGATTGTGATCCTTAGTGGTCTCCCTGTCTCCAGGTGCTGGGTTCAGGTTGTGATCCTTAGTGGTCTCCCTGTCTCCAGGTGCTGGGTTCAGGTTGTGATCCTTAGTGGTCTCCCTGTCTCCAGGTGCTGGTTTCAGGTTGTGATCCTTAGTGGTATCCCTGTCTCTCCAGGTGCTGGGTTCAGGTCTCCCTGTCTCTCCAGGTGCTGGGTTCAGGTCTCCCTGTCTCCAGGTGCTGGGTTCAGGTTGTGATCCTTAGTGGTCTCCCTGTCTCCAGGTGCTGGGTTCAGATTGTGATAGTGGTCTCCCTGTCTCTCCAGGTGCTGGGTTCAGATTGTGATAGTGGTCTCCCTGTCTCTCCAGGTGCTGGGTTCAGACGGCACAGAGGAGGCTGTTCTACAGACACGACTGATTCCATGCAACCCCTCTGGAGTGTATGACACACGACACGCACGCACGCACGCACGCACGCATGCACGCACGTGCTCTACCTCCTTAGTGGCTAAGGAGGTAGAGCAGCACAAGCACAAACATTGTACAACTGATATCTTGACATGTCTTGATCTTTGATGTGAGCAAATGTCATTTCAACAACTGCACTTAGTGGAATCTAAACAAGGTTTGGTGAATTGTATTAGCCTCTGCCATAATATTAAAGAGCACTTCTGTGCTCTAAAAGGACCACTTCACCACTTTTCAACCTATCTTCATATAATAGGTCCTCAATAATAATCATGATAAAATGGCACAATTTCTTTCTACTCGGTCTGTGTCTCATAGGAGGGCTCTGGGCAGCTCAGAAACCCGTCCACCAGTGACATCATCGATGGGGAATCCAAGCTAATAGAAACTGCAGGCTTTCTAGTCCTGAAAAGTTGCAATGCAAAAATGGAAGCCATCGTTCTCACGATAATACAAATATAAACATTTTTGTAAAAGAATCTTGTTTAAAAATAAATCTACCTAACGATGATGTCACTGGTGGACGGGTTTCTGAACTGCTGTTACAGTCCGCCCGGTAACACGATGTGCACATGCACACACTACAGTGGGGGGACCTTAGTGTATATATGAATAGAGACGGCACCGGATATCTCCTCCCATCTACTTGCATTAAGTTGCTCAAAAGCGCATGAGGCGATTTCACTAAGGAACAGAGTGCATTCTGGGATGGATTTGCCCCAAACTCATGAACGCGCTGGCCGTTGACTATCATTGCACGCGTTCACGTATGAAACAGCGGCGTTCACGTATGAAACTGCGTTCACGTGTCATCGTGAACGTGCACAATGATAGTCAACGGACCAGCGCGTTCATGAGTTTGGCCCAGCGCTGCAATACCAAATTCGGCCACTATGTCCATTTCTCCTCAGGGTTTCCTCCGGGTGCCGTCTCTATTCATATATACTCTAAGGGGGGGACACGCAACAGGCCAACAGCACACACACCCCGCTCGATCATGATTGGTGGATGGCCCCTCTCTATCCTGATTGGATGACGGCTGGGCCACCTAGCCAAGAACGAAACCTAAGGTTTTTTTGACCGGGCACTGCACTCCCTGTGGGGGTGTGGAACGCGTGTTTCGAATGTGAAGTCGGTGGGGCAAACGGGGACAGGGAGGAACTCCTTATATGGTCAGCACACTCTATAGTAGGGAGGATTATCACAACAAAACAAAAAAAGAAGTCATATTTGAATTAAGTGAAATCACTGAATATACTTTTTAATGTTTTGTGTCGTTCTCTATTCTATTTAAATGTCCTCCTCCCTCTCCTGCAGTCCTCTGGGCGAGGACGACATTCTATTTAAATGTCCTCTCTCTCCTGCAGTCCTCTGGGCGAGGATGACATTCTATTTAAATGTCCTCTCTCTCCTGCAGTCCTCTGGGCGAGGACCACATTCTATTTAAATGTCCTCTCTCTCCTGCAGTCCTCTGGGCGAGGACGACATTCTATTTAAATGTCCTCTCTCTCCTGCAGTCCTCTGGGCGAGGACGACATTCTATTTAAATGTCCTCTCTCTCCTGCAGTCCTCTGGGCGAGGACGACATTCTATTTAAATGTCCTCTCTCTCTCTCATGCAGTCCTCTGGGTGAGGACAACATTCTATTTAAATGTCCTCTCTCTTCTGCAGTCCTCTGGGCGAGGACGACATTCTATTTAAATGTCCTCCTCTCTCTCCTGCAGTCCTCTGGGCGAGGACGACATTCTATTTAAATGTCCTCTCTCTCCTGCAGTCCTCTGGGCGAGGACGACATTCTGATTGACCCGTCAGAGCTGCTGGGTCGACGACTGGACTTCCAGCTGGTCCTGGATCGCTGCTGTGGCGTCCGCTGGATCAAAGAGGCCAGGAACAGAGGCGTCCAGATTGGGTAAAGAGGCCAGGAACAGAGGCGTCCAGGTTGGATAAAGAGGCCAGGAACAGAGGCGTCCAGATTGGGTAAAGAGGCCAGGAACAGAGGTGTCCAGATTGGGTAAAGAGGCCAGGAACAGAGGCGTCCAGATTGGGTAAAGAGGCCAGGAACAGAGGTGTCCAGATTGGGTAAAGAGGCCAGGAACAGAGGCGTCCAGATTGGGTAAAGAGGCCAGGAACAGAGGCGTCCAGGTTGGGTAAAGAGGCCAGGAACAGAGGTGTCCAGATTGGGTAAAGAGGCCAGGAACAGAGGCGTCCAGGTTGGGTAAAGAGGCCAGGAACAGAGGTGTCCAGATTGGGTAAAGAGGCCAGGAACAGAGGCGTCCAGATTGGGTAAAGAGGCCAGGAACAGAGGCGTCCAGATTGGGTAAAGAGGCCAGAAACAGAGGCGTCCAGATTGGGTAAAGAGGCCAGGAACAGAGGCGTCCAGGTTGGGTAAAGAGGCCAGGAACAGAGGTGTCCAGATTGGGTAAAGAGGCCAGGAACAGAGGCGTCCAGATTGGGTAAAGAGGCCAGGAACAGAGGCGTCCAGGTTGGGTAAAGAGGCCAGGAACAGAGGCGTCCAGGTTGGGTAAAGAGGCCAGGAACAGAGGCGTCCAGGTTGGGTAAAGAGGCCAGGAGCAGAGGCGTCCAGATTGGGTAAAGAGGCCAGGAACAGAGGCGTCCAGGTTGGATAAAGAGGCCAGGAACAGAGGCGTCCAGATTGGGTAAAGAGGCCAGGAACAGAGGCGTCCAGGTTGGGTAAAGAGGCCAGGAACAGAGGCGTCCAGGTTGGGTAAAGAGGCCAGGAACAGAGGCGTCCAGGTTGGGTAAAGAGGCCAGGAACAGGTTCAGGGTCTTCGACGGTACACTCCGGCTGTGTGTCAACGCTTACTCTCTGTGGCCTCAGGTTCAGGGTCTCCTCTGTCCCCTCAGGTTCAGGGTCTCCTCTGTCCCCTCAGGTTCAGGGTCTCCTCTGTCCCCTCAGGTTCAGGGTCTCCTCTGTCCCCTCAGGTTCAGGGTCTCCTCTGTCCCCTCAGGTTCAGGGTCTCCTCTGTGGCCTCAGGTTCAGGGTCTTCGACAGTACACTCCGGCTGTGTGTCATCTCTTATTCTCTGTCATCCTCAGGTTCAGGGTCTTCTCTGTCATCCTCAGGGTCAGGGTCTTCTCTGTCCCCTCAGGTTCAGGGTCTCCTCTGTCCCCTCAGGTTCAGGGTCTCCTCTGTCCCCTCAGGTTCAGGGTATTTTCTGTCCCCTCAGGTTCAGGGTCTTTGATGCTGCTGTGTGTCATCTCTTATTCTCTGTCATCCTCAGGTTCAGGGTGTTCGACGGTGCTCCGGCGCGCTACACTCCGGCCGTGTGGAGCGACGTCAACCCGCCGCTGGAGCAGCGACTTCACTTCAGCTCCTTCCAGACGTCCCACAGCCTGCTGGGACACCTGCAGAACAGCGCCCTCGTACTGGAGCTCTGGGGACTGCAAGGTATGAGTAAACTCGGCAACAACAGTTCGGAAACTTAAATTTGGTCCATTATTTCTCCACTTTAATAATACCAAATCGGTATTGTGTATCATTCTAATCGTTGATTAGTCACCTTTACAATGAGGTATAGATTGTAAGGATCAGGCTTTCGTGGAATGAGAAACACTGCTAAACGTGTGGGTAGCGCCTCCAAAAGATTTGCCAAAATGGAAAGTGGTTGGTGTTCAACGCTTGCTTTGAGTTGCTTAGTGGATTGGATGATTGTAAAACGCGGCCGTTCGACTGATAGAATTGTAAAACACGGTCGTTCGACTGATAGAATTGTAAAACTAGGCCGTTCGACTGATATAATTGTAAAACTAGGCCGTTCGATTGAGGGCTGCGTTCCTCAGTATGTCCTCTGCTTCCTCTCCTAGAGGGCTGCGTTCCTCAGTATGTCCTCTGCTTCCTCTCCTAGAGGGCTGCGTTCCTCAGTATGTCCTCTGCTTCCTCTCCTAGAGGGCTGCGTTCCTCAGTATGTCCTCTGCTTCCTCTCCTAGAGGGCTGCGTTCCTCTGACCTCCACCCTGGAAGGGGTGAAGATGACAGCGGAGGGCATCTTCATCATCGATGAAGCCGAGTCAGACGCAATGGTGAGTTCTACCGTTTTCACTGATTCTTGTTGTTGTCCTCATGATTCCTGAAGTAAGACCTAAGATAAGATGAGTTGGGGAAACGCTTGCGAAGAAAATAAAGCTGCATGTTGCACAGGTTTGTTGCTGAGCCAAAACGCAAACAGAAAGGATAAGCTTGCAACTCACTTTAAAATGCAAAAGTATTTATTCACAGGAGCAGCATGACGTGATCGGAAATCGGGGCCGATCAGGTCATTTCAGAATCGGATCAGGAACAAAAAACTTGATCGGGACATCCCTGTATCAATATACTTATATCATGATATGATATTAGACTGGATATTGTCTGTGATTTTAGATATTGTACTATTGTGATACGTACTGTATTGTGATATGGCATAAGT
>NC_136808.1:43587835-43815335 GCF_951216825.1 Electrona antarctica | reverse complement strand
GTGTGTGTGTGTGTGTGTGTGTGTGTGCGTGTGCGCGTGTGCGCGCGCGCGCGCGCGCTGCGTGCGTGCGTTCCAGGAGGACCAGGACCTCCTGGCTCTCAGGTCCTTCGTGGACCAACAGGCTCGTCTACTGAGGGACTTCTCGGAGCAGCTGGAGCTCAGCGTCTCCGCCCTCAAACAGGAAGTGGCTGCCATCGTACGCAGGAAGCGAGAGCGCTCCGGAATCTGGCCGTCGTGATCGACTGGACGTGTGTCGTGGCTATTTATCTGCAGAGGGACTTGTTGTTGTGTGAATGTTACTTGATTTGTATGGACAATAATATCACTTCTATGGTTCGTGTTCCGAACTTCTGATATCGCCTCTTATTGTGTTAAAAGACAAATCAACTTTAGCCCGATGTCCACTACAATGGCCTCACACCACTCCACCAGTGTTGTTTTTGGCAGCAAATTTAGATTTTAGTTTTAGTCATAGTCTCTTGAATAGTTCTCATTTGGTTTTAGTCCTATTTTAGGCACCTGGAATGTTTTAGTGTTAGTCTGTGACTAAATATCACACGATTTTAGTCGACGAAATCAACACTGCACACCACTCCACCACTGCCTACTTGTACCAGGTGTCCAGTACGAGGAATATGTGGTGTCAAAGTGGCACTGGGTAAACCCCTTCTCCCTCCAGCAGGGGGAGTGGTTTTACCAGGCTAGGTCTGAGCTAGGCTAGGCCAGAGCCTTAGATATAGACAGAGTTACGCAAACTGCGTTCACACTTCATGGGGCTTCAGTCCAATGGCGGCTCTCCTACAGAGACTTCTATTGGTCACTTCATGGGGCTTCAGTCCAATGGAGGCTCTCCTACATAGACTTATATTGAGAATGGGGACAACCAACTGGGACAAGTCCTGGACCGGAAGTAGGCAGAAATGCATTGGACTCGGGCTACAGCCCAGTTTTAATGATCATAAATCCCTTTATTTTAAATTGTTTTGTATTAATAGTACAACATAAACATTAAAGAGACTTTAGTTGTTACTGTACAATACTTTAAAACAGTTGTCATGTTGCACACATGCTTATAAAATAGCTCTTGTTTTGCGCCGCCCTCGTTGAAAACAATGTATTTCCAACTCCAGCTCAGTTCAGGCTGCATGAACAGCGCTCGGTTTCTGCCCCCTCTTCTATTAGATGGCTCTGGGCTAGGCAGGACCAAACACTTGAATGACCTATTATTACCCACTGACTTTCTTTTGATTTAGGCCAGGATCGTAGTTATAATGATTTAGACCAGGATCATACTTGTGATGCATTATAATATTATATTGTATTATGTCTGGTGTTTAGCCCAGTTTCAATCATGTCGGTATCAATATCATAATAATTAATTGCATTTTTATAGCACTTTTCCAAGTGCTCAAAGCGCTTTACAATGGTTCATTCATTGGGAGGTGAAGCGGCGAACAGTCGACGCCAGCGTCCTCACTTCCCACATTCACACATGGTGGCTCTGGTTCACACCGCAATGTAGGGTTCAGTGTCGTGTGTGTGTGAGTGTTACAGATTAGTGAACTCATTACAAATTATGTAATTTCATGTGACACGTGTGCGTGCACACTGCACACTGGTTGGTAGTAGGGTTATGAGGGTTCAGAGCATAAGGCTGATGTTTGGGAATTGACTATTGACTATTATAGCACCAGGATGAATAGACTCAATACTTTATTAACAGTTTGCAAAAAGTACAGAGGTACATTTATACAATAATTCTAAAAGGATAACATCAAACGCTTGTTTCCATTGTGATCCTGTGTATTCAATTCATCAAGACACATAACGACATACGGTACTATACGCTATATACCAAAAATTGATACTAGGAGCAGTAAAAGTATATTTACAGAAAAACGGTGGAGGTTAATTTCTTTTGACAAACTAGAAGACTTGTCAAGGTGACGGTCCAGTTCCAAATTGCAGACAGGTGCTCTTTTATGGTGAGATAGGCATATAGGGAGTCATGCTTTTTGATGGTTGGTGGTAGTAGCCTGGCTAATAAGCCAGACTCAAATCACACTGTCGTGTGGTATTTGAGTCTGGAGATGCTGTGTATGGATCTTGTTTCCCGGGGGGCGGGTTCAAACATTTTCTCTTTGACGCAATTGGTCAGAGCTACTGTCAGTCAAAGGTCTCAAGCATTGAACGTCACTGTACCAAAGCCCGCCCATATTGCATACCGTGTCCCGATTGGCCACACCAGTTCTCTGGTGTAGGAAATGGGCATACAATTGAGCCTCTCCAGACCGTAATCCGCCGGCAGGCAATTTATTTTTTGCCAACGGCTGATTCGGTCTGGTTTAGCCAGGCTATGGTGGTAGGGCATTCCACATTTTTGAGTGGTGCAACCACTCCAAGGAACAGCAATGTCCCTATGGGACTATGGGACGGACTATGGGACTATGTCCCAATGTTTAGAGTACCAGTAGGGGGAAAAGTGGCGCTGTTGTGCCAGAAACAGAGAGAGAGACAGTGTTGCACTGTTGCCTGCTAATTACAGAGAAGAGAGAGCGAGAGGCAGGGGGAGAGTTGCACCACTCAGTTCACACATTTGACTGACTATGACATATAATTAATTGATTTCACCAATAATACAACAAGGCTTCTGTTTAAAAACCGAACACATATATTATCAGAGCACAGATAATGTATGATTAGCCTAGCTATCAGTTTCTCCACTTCACCACATCTTTAAAATCTTAGGTACCTGCACAGCAAGTGTGGGGCTGCTGTTTCTCCCTTTCTAGGCATTTGACCATGAAAACACCACACATCTCATTAAAATCAGAGGCCTTCAAAATAATAGCTTAAGTGTGTAAAAAGGGAGAAAAAATGTACTCATCGATTCTAAGGCACTGCATGCTTACTTCACCCTGTGTCTAAAAATCACCAAATGTAGCCTTCAAGGGAGGGTAATCATATTTCTTTATCAATTTCTGCTTCTATGTCTTGGAGGCACCACGACCCATGATGGACTTCTTAGTGTTTCTCTCAGGTTTCAAAAGCATTATATAACATTTTGGTCCAAACAGCGCCACCAAAAGGCCAAAACTAGATGCCAAAATAGCAAATACCTCCACTACATCTGCATATTTGCCTGGAGAACTGATATATGCCGGGATGAAGGCTATCCACACGGCACAGAAGATCAACATGCTGAAAGTGATTAACTTGGCTTCATTGAAGTTGTCTGGAAGATTCCTTGCCATGAATGCTAGGAGGAAGCTGAGGAGTGCCAATAAACCAATATAACCTAGTAACACTGCAAAACCAACTGGTGATCCCACTTCACACCCATAGACTATCCTATCACTGTGGTATTGTGTGTTTTTATGAGGAGTTGGTGAGGCAGACACCAGCCATGCTGTGCAGATTATTGCCTGGATTGCAGTAAGAGTCAAAACTGTTCCTCTCTGCTGTATAGCACCAAACCACTTCATAATGTCTGCACCCCCAGGCTTTGAGGCCTTGAACACAGCCAACACCACCATAGTCTTTACCAGAATACACGAGACACACAGCACAAAGCTGATCCCAAATATTGCATGCCTCAGCTGACAAGTCCACAGTCTGGGACGGCCAATGAACAGTAGTGAGCACAAGAAACATAGTTTGAGTGACAGCAAAAGTTGGAAGCTTAGTTCTGAGTTGTTGGCTCGCACCATGGGTGTGTTTCGATGATAGATGAAGATTCCCATGACAATGGCAGAGATAAGTGTGCCTAGCAATGAGATGGTTGTCAAGGAGATACCCAGGGCCTCATGGTAGGAGAGGAACTCCACGCTCTTAGGGACACAGTGGTCATGCTGGGGATTGGACCAGAAGTCCTCTGGACAACTGAGACAGTCTGTAGAATCTAACAAGGAGGGCAAGGTTAAATGGGCAGAAAAGTACAAAATTGTCCTAAAGATTACCTATACATGTACTGTGCTGTGCATAGCTACATAATGAAAAACCTACCAGTTTGATTGCTGATCTGTCCCTCAGGACAAGCAATGCAGTCAAAGCAGCAGACAGGTTCTCCTTTCCTTCTGGCCACACGGGTTCCAGGGGAACAGCTCTCACTGCACACTGACCGAGGAGGCTTTAGAGGAAAGCAACAGTGATCATGTCAGTCTAAAATAATTGCACAGCCAAGGCTGTTTACATTCTCCGTGAATGAAACAAGTGTTGTGATTGGTCAAAAAAATATCATATCCGGTGGAAATACATCTGACGGATGTTCTGGACCGACACTTCCGGCTATGTACTCTCTGCTTTATATTGTGACCAGGCTTTTCTCTTCGCAGTTGAGTAAGCCTGGGATCAAGGCTAGGTTGCAGGCGGCCATTAAGGGTAGGGATAGGGTTACTAACATGGCCAGTTGGACCAACGGCACGTCGGAATAATGTGCCGTCGGAACAATGACACAACACCCAGACACACACACACAAACAGGCCCTATATCTGCCTCCCAGTCTGGTTGTCTAGCAGAGATAATATATTACATTAACATCATGAGCACAACATTAGCTATTGTAGAAAGTGAAAGTGACCTTTGTGGACGCAAAGCTCCAGAAGATTCTGTCTTCATCAAGGATGAGTTCCTCACCAGCTGTGGATGACGTCTTGTACACACCTACGTTGTGAAGCTTTGTGCTTCCATCAGGGAGCCACACCCAGTTTATGACATCATAGCTTGGTAAAGCGTCACCATTCTCATCAAATGATACATCATCATCAAATGATGTGGTGACCGTGAAGTTGACCTTTTCCAGGTAATACATAAGCTATAAATGGTGATGGGAAAAGTTATGAAGAGCAAGATACTATACTGCATACAATGTACACAATAGTAAAGGCCCGCCTTTAACAGGTTTTTTTGTATAAAAAAGGCAACGACAAAAATGAAACGTCGTCCATAGGAGTGGCTGCAATGGTGTATTTTCTTCTGTTTTTGTTTGTTGGTTTGTTTTATTTAACCCAGTTTGATTCCTGTATTTTTTCAGATGAAAATAAATAAAAAACTTAAAATAAAAATACACTTGTGGTTTTCAAACAGCAACAATATTCATCCTACAGTATGTCCTTTCTGTACGCTTTTGATCAAACAAAATAAAACAGGTAAACTGTGAATTAACATCCCACCTGCCATGGCTGTATTGTCTGCAAACTGGCACAGCTGTGCCCAGTGAAAGGCCCTCTTCCTGGCACACACTGCAACATGTCATGGAGGGCATGGGCCAGAGCATACACAGCCTTGTATACATTATACGTGGCTCTGAGGTCAGACATATCCAAAAAGTTAGTTTCTGCTGTTGCTAGGTCCTCGTGTCCAGTACAGGCCTGTCCACCTGCATCCACCCACTCTGACGGAAGGGGTGTAAATTTACACTGAAATGTGTGCTCCCAAAACTGCCTCACCTGAAGGAACACCATCAAGACTGATGATTAATTTAAACTTTGCACGACAAGTGCTAAAACGAACGGCACATTAAAGTAGCTTGTAAGCCTGCAAGCTACTGTAGCCTGACAGTGAATCGAGAGTTTGAGTCCCGAGCCCTATACGTCCTACTGCATATCTCTCTCTCTCTTATTCCTGTCTCTCTCTGTACTGTACTGCCTGTAATACAGGCAGAAAAGCCCTAAAAAAGGAGCTTGCAAGTACCATGACCATTGATTTTGACCTCACTTTCATCATCAAAGCAAAAACTGACCTTTAAGCTTTTAAACTTTACTTTAAATTTAGTTACTATTTTAAAAAGTAAAATGTATTACTAAAAGTAATACATTTGAAAGTATTTCAAATTGAACTCATATTATGAGTTCAATTTAAAGCTTATATACTTTAAATGTAATACCTTGTGAATATTTAAAAACTTGAACACTATAGCATCCCTATATTGGGATTAATATTGTTGACGAAAACAGCAGATCTACATCAATCTCTCAATGCATCGCATTGCATTATGAAGTTATAGAGCAACAAACAGGAAGGGGCCATGCTTTGTTTACTGGAGTTACCTGGGGGACTCCAGTAAACAAAGCATATAGGGCTCCATTTTCGTCACCTCTAAACCCCTTAACCCTAAACTTCTTTGCCTTTTTTTACTATTTTGAAAAACATTTTTGAATAGTTCAACTTTTGATTGGCTAATTGACACGTTGTGAGCTTGTAGACTGGCCATTTTAACTATTCAAAAATGTTTAGCAAAATAGTAAAAAATAAAGGCAAAGAAGTTTAGGGATAAGGGGTTTAGCGGTGACGAAAATGGAGCCCATAGGATTTAACCACTTAAACACCTGTGGGGAAGGCTTTCGCAGGACAATAGCAAATCGACCAGCTCACAATGAGTGAACTAACAGAAAACAGAAAACACACTACTAGCCTACTATAGAGCGTCGCAGTCCCGCCCTCTCGTGAGACCCGGAAAAGAAATGCCCGTTCATTTTCCTCATAGACTTTTCAAAAAGTATTTATTTAAAGACGTTTACGCCGCGGACAAAGCCAACTCTTGTCGTGACAAATCATGACAATAAACACAATGTTTTGGGCCAAACAAATAATTAGAAAGTAGAAAAAAACGGCAGGTTACAACACTTTTTTTGTAATTATTTGTTTGGTCCAAAATATTGTGTTTGTTGTCATGATTTGTCACGACTCGAGCTGGCTTCGTACGACGCTTAAAAGGTCTTTAAATAAATACTTTATGAAATGTCTATGAGGAAAATGCATTGGGATTTATTTCCTGGGCCTGGCGTCGTCATGAAAGGGGCGGGACTGCGACGCTCTATAGAGCCCTGAGGAACTCCGCTTAACCACATAGGGTTTAAGTGATTACATGGTTAAATAAGCAGACGTCAGTTTGAATGTGCAGCTATGTTAATACTATAATACTAATAAAATAATACATACCATGCTATTTTCATCTCTGTAGTCAGGGTCATTGTCAGGGTGTATTTTTGACAAGTAGTCCTTGAGACCTGGTAGGTTATCTGCACGACGGAGGGTGAAACCCAGGGTGCCTCTCAGGAAGGCCATGAAGTGAGGAGCATGGAGTATGTGAGTGTTGGCCCAGGGCAAGGTAGCTATCCACTGGAGACCTGTCACATTCTGCTTTACCACCTGGTCAAATGTGTTCATTAGACTTTTGGTTAGCTTTTAAATCTAAAATATGATAAGCAAAGCATAATATTATCTTTCCAACTTGAAAGACAGACACATACGTGTGCATGTGTGCGTGCGTGCGTGCGTGCAATTTCTTTCCTTCTTTTTTGGGATATCATTGCTGTCAGGCAGAAACTCTCTATAACTCCCTCAATGAGTGAACATGAATCATGGCACCAACCTCTTCCATGAGATTAATCATATCGGGCCCATATAAAAATGGAATGACCACACGAGCTGTGGACGTCTTCATCACAGTGACGATCCTCTGAAGTTCAGCTGGGTCTCGTTGTGGCATAAGCTCCACATAGGCCACACAGCCCAGACCGGACCTCGCCAGCTCAGACAGGAAGGACTGGGCAGGTTTACTGCTGCCCTCATGACCAACAAACACCACTCCTACCCAAGTCCATCGGAACCGCCTCAGGATCTGGAGCACAGCTCGCACCTGATTGGATAAAGAATGGATTCATATATATAATGTGTTTTCGGTAGAGTATATTAATGCAATACATATACAATTGGGCTGGTGGTATTTTGTCTCCCTGCTCTTCTATTGAGATATTTAGATCATGTCAAAGGTCATGTATCACCTATAGTAGACACAGGATCTGACACACATTTTGACCTGATTTACTTGTAATGTAACCGAGTTAATGTTACTCATAATTGGTGACAACTATTGATTATTACATTCACTAGATGAATAGAAGAAGGTGTTTGCCAAGTGTGAGGAACATGACATGAACTACTCAATACCAACATTATGTTGTCTGTAGCTGTTCACCTGGAAGTCATCACTAGGGACTGTTCTAAAAAAGGACGGGAACTGGTTCCTCTCACTCAGACAGGGGCACGTGTCAACATAACTGACCTGCCAAAGACACACAATATCTGTTAATAATAATAACGCATGGTTTTGTGAAATGTCCCCTACAATTTACAATTCATCGGCACAAGTCAAATATTTAACCCAGTCAAGGCCTTTTTAAAACCTATACCCACTCTGCTCCACTCACATGTTCTGCCTGCAATACATGTACTATGTGCATTGCTTAACATATTTCAGATTTCAAAATGAGCAAATAACCAAAATTATGCAAATCGAATCAGTCCCAAACCATCACAAGCGCTTGTTAATACTTATTTTGTGTGACACTGTATGTATGATCATGTAGTATGACATTCATTTACGAAAACACAGCAGCAATATCAAATTGGTGATGGTAAAGAGGGGTTATTTTTGCTGCAAAAATCTCTCTCTCTCTAAAATTGGTGAAGGTAAAGCGGGGTTCACGTAAATAACTTACCATGGGCACCCTGTACAAACCTAATATTCTAGAAATGTGAATAGAATTTGTTGTACACACGATTCCCAGCACCGGAGGAGAGCCAGTACAGCTCTCATCCAGCTGAAACGGCTCCTCTCTCCCAGTGATCAATGACAGCGCTGCAGGGACAGCTCCAAAGGGCATGCAGCTATCATAGAGACTGTATCCCAGAGTCACGTTGGGTAGAAGGCTCGCGTTTCTGTTGATCTCAGTAATTGCAAAAGCCATGGTCTGGGACCATCTGAACACGTTAATGGAAAAACTAAACACACAAAATGTTATACTGCAACTTTGAATATTCGACTTTGTAGAAATACACAACGTCAACTAATCTTACATAGGCCGACTAAAAAAAGAAAAAGAAAAAAAAGAGGACCCATGTCTCATACTTGCTATTCCATTTGTGATACTCACTGTTTGCAAGTCGGGTACTGTGGTTTGGAGGTGAAAGACAACTCAGGGAAAACAGACTGGATGTGGACGGGAAACGCCCCACCCAGAACAATGTCTCCAGCCTTATACATTCTGCTAAGATTAAACGGTGCCTGGAAGTCACAAGAAGAGGAAGGTGAGGAAGACAAAGGACAGAAGGAAGAGAACAACGTCATGGTCAAGTGCAGGTATGAAAACAGGCGTGTGTCTAGAGAAGCCCTCATAACTGTCCTTTCACACCCTCCTCCCGTCCTCTAAAAGTCCATTGTCCAGTTGTTAACTTTTATACACATGCTGTGCCACCCCCTATGCCACCTTATGCCACTACGTAATCTTTCACAACGCCCATCTTGGCACAAGCAGAAGTAGAGGCCGGGCTTAAAATACATTAGCAATGCTTTCATATCCAAATGTTGACTCCTGCATTATCTCAACCATGGCCATTGGCAACAATTTGTCCACTGTAGGTCATGTAAGGCATTATTTTAACAACAACAATTATTAAAGGACCAAGCAGTTCTGAAAGGACTTGGTCCTTTTTTGGAATTGCTATTTATTTTCTTCCGCCAAAAATAGCAGTTCTGGCTGAACCGTGCAGTCGGTTTTCGCGAAATTTGGAGATATGGTAGAGGGCCATGCCAAACGATGAGGATGCGAAGCCCACAACCATTGGCCAAAGGGTGGCGCTATATTGACAATGCAAACTTTGACCAGGCATAGCTCATGAACCGTTTGACCATCGGCAATGAAACCTCGACACACATATGCGTCTCCTCATGCCGAACAAGTTCCGTGCTGTTACTTTTGACCTCTGACCTCTAGATCACCCGCTATTTTGAATTATATGAAAATCAATTAAAATGCATCTCCTCCCAGGATCTTTGATCAAAATGCACGAAAACTTCTACACGTGAACTTTGGACCTATACGGACATGGGAAAATATAGTACGTTTTTTTAAGTGAAAAATTGAAGGTTTTATGAGCCAATGAAAATTGCCGGAATTGTAATTTATTTTCTTCCGCCAAAAATAGCAGTTCTGGCTGAACCGTGCAGTCGGTTTTCGTGAAATTTGGAGATATGGTAGAGGGCCATGCCAAACGGTGTGAATGCGAAGCCCACAACCATTGGCCAAAGGGTGGCGCTATATTGAAAATACAAACTTTGACCAGGCATAGCTCATGAACCGTTTGACCGTCGGCAATGAAACCTCAACACACATATGCGTCTCCTCATGCCGAACAAGTTCCGTGATGTTACTTTTGACCTCTGACCTCTAGATCACCCGCCATTTTGAATTATATGAAAATCAATTAAAATGCATCTCCTCCCAGGATCTTTGATCAAAAAGCACGAAAACTTCTACACGTGAACTTTGGACCTATACGGACATGGGAAAGTATAGTACGTGAAAAAACGAAGGTTTTATGAGCCAATGAAAATTGCTGATTTGTGACATTTTGTCTTTACTTTGTTCTGTTGTAGTGCCTGTGGCTTTGCTGACCTCTGCTGGTCTAAAGTGCCTCACCTGTCAATCACCTGAGAGATCTGGCTACCACACCCTTAGTCAGCTGTTCTTGATTAGTTGCAGTTTATATAAGTGGACCTGTGGCCAGCAGCTCATTGTCTCCCAAACACCCAAACTGAACAGTTGTGTTCCCTTTTTGTTGCTGTTATTAGTTAACACAGCGAACGCTAATCGCGTATCAATACGTTATCAATTAATCAAACGTCCGGTGCGAACCACGTATCCATACGTTCTAATCACTTTTTTATAGCATACTTTCATTCATCTTTTTACCCACCCGGACAATGAAGAACCATCCCCCTGTCATTGCTGCTTAGTCCCGCTCACGTGATCAGAAAAAAAAAAAAAAAAACCCTCCTCTCCTGAAAACAGGAGGGCGGGCCGCTTTACGTGTAGAAGCCAGTGTAAAATGGATGCGCCCATGCCGATCTAGTCGGTGTGTGAAAAGAATCAAATTTCACCTAACCTCGCCTCACCAGGCTTTCCACCTCGGACATTTCACCCAACACTATAATACTCGATTCCCCCCTCCCCTCCTGTTTCTCCAGGAGAAGGATCTTGCGACATGGGGGCTCTCCTCTGTCTCTCGGAAAAAAACATTTTGAACGGAACGCTGCCTAAACACATATGCACCGGATCGGCTTTGCAAAACGTCTGCAACACACATGGACAGATGCATGTTTCCTTCTTCATACTGTAGCGACCAAACGATCCCCGAGCCTAAAATACTACGAACTAACCACAGTATCGAGGGGCCGCCACGACAACAGACAGTGTTCCGTTGGTGGATCACGTATCGCCATGCAGAGCCGTCATAATCGGAGATCGCTCGGACGTGTGATTGTAACGCCTTTTTATTCATTATAATTGTAGTGATAAGATCGCAATGAACGCGTCGGGGACGTAATGGACCCGGGTGTAATGTATAACGAACTTTTCCGCGTCCTAAACCGTGGTGCATGCCCAGGCATGTTCCCCTATACTAGCTTGAAAAACAAAATCAGCTGATGATGACAACGCGTCTCACCGTTATACTATAGTTCTGAACCGAACGGTGGAATGGGACTTTTTATAGCCGTACGGATCAAGACTTTTGCTGCCCAATGTGCCCATGACCCCCCCCCCCCCCAATGTTACTGCGATCAAAACAATGAAAGCAGTGAGATAGATTATGCGAGGCAATCATCATCATCATCTAAAGAAAGCAGAGTTATGAAGGTTTATTGTCAGACATTGACAGGCAGATATAACAATAAACACAATAAATATGCTATACATCCTATACACCGAATGAAAGCCCTGAATGTGTACTTTTACGAGGAAAAGAGTAAACATTGATCCCATGTACAGTTTGTCATAAATTGGTTACTGGGTGGATGCACATTGCGCCCACCAGATATAACTGCAGAGAAGACATGGACCCGAACTCAATATTCACAAAATAAGGCCTATAGCGACATATAAATACTATATACCGTATGAAACAGAAGACTCTCTGCTTTCATAAGAAAAAAACTTCTACTGTAGTAATAATAAAAATCACACCCATGTGAAGTGAGTGGTGCAACTCTGTCCCATATTCTGTTCTCTGCTTATTCAATACAGCTCGCTATATACGGACTGAGGCAGAAAGTCATGTAAACCTTTTATTTACAGTTTGGTCTGTAAACTTCTACTGTAATAATAAAAATCACACCCCTGTGAAGTGAGCGTTGCAACTGAGCGTTGCACCGCGCAACTGTAGAGAACAGTTGCACCACTCACTTCACATGGGTGATTTTTATTATTACTACAGTAGAAGTTTTTTTCTTATGAAAGCAGAGAGTCTTCTGTTTCATACGGTATATAGTATTTATATGTCGCTATAGGCCTTATTTTGTGAATATTGAGGAGTTCACGTCCATGTCTTCTCTGAAGTTATCTGGTGGGCACAAGCTGCATTCAATAACCAATTACTGTCTAACTGTAGATGGGATCAATGTATACTGTTTTCCTCGTAAAAGTACACATTCAGGGCTTTCATTCGGTGTATAGGATGTATAGGATATTTATTGGGTTCAATTTTATATCTGCCTGTCAATGTCTCTGACTTTAAACCATCCATAACTCTGCTCGCTGTTCAAGATAACGCAAGTTACGAATGTAACTATGGTTATGTGAATTCCTGGATGACTGCCAGTAGGCAGTAAACAATAGTGAATATACCTCTCGCGCTCCGCGTAGGTCGAGTCTTAATATAAACAAAGTCATGTGACGTGTAGGCTGACCGTGCGTCCCGGTAGGCTATATAAGCACGTGACAGCCCGCACCCGGCCTCTTAAGAATCTTCTCGCCCTGAAAGATTCCGAGTGACCGTTATTACTGGCAGTCATCCAGGAATTCACATAACCATAGTTACATTCGTAACTTGCGTTATGTTTCATTCCTTACTGACTGCCAGTAGGCAGTAAACAATAGTGGATGACTCATACCAGAAGTGTCACGAGGAATCGAACCAACCTACTAAACTGCCGTAGCAGCCAGTGGCAGGATCGCTGACGTCAGTGAGGATCCAGAGGCCACATCAAGGCGATAGAACCTCGAGAACGTGCAAGGGGCTGTCCAAGACGCCGCCGCACAGACGTCCGCCAGTGACACCCCTCTCATCGCCGCCCAGGACGTGGCAACGCCCCTGGTAGAATGGCAGATGACCTCGGAGGGGGCAGGTTTACCAGATGCTTCATAAGCCTTCTTAATCGCATCCACTGCCCAGTGGGATAGCCGCTGTTTAGACAGCGCGCCTCCTCTATTCTTTCCGCCGTAGCACACAAACAGTTGCTCTGAGCGTCTAATATCCCGTGTTGCCTGAATGTACAGTTGCAACGCACGGACTGGACACAGTAAGTGGGCCCTTTCCTCCGCCTCGGATGTAAACGGGGGAGGATGGAATGCCGCCAACTCTATGGCCTGGTTAACATAATCGGGGGGCAGAACCTTTAGGCAAGAATGACACATTTGGCCAAAGTGTGACCCCCGTGCCGCTAGCCTTCCACCGAAGGCATGCGGGGCTAAAGGTTTTAGAAAAATGCATCTTTCATCAATTGGATGTGTTTCTACAGAACAACAATGTGCATAACAAATTCCAATCTGGCTTTAGGAAAGGCCACAGCACAGAAACAGCACTTGTAAAAGTAATGAATGATCTTAGGGTGTCTGCTGACAAGAAACATGTTTCCGTTCTTTTACTTCTAGATCTAACGGCTGCATTTGACACGATTGACCATTCAATTTTAATACAGCGTCTGGAGCACTGGGTAGGCCTGTCTGGCACGGCCCTGTCCTGGTTTTCCTCCTACCTAACAAACAGAAGCTATTTTGTCAATCTAGCTGAGTTTGACTCAGACAAACACAACATCCGTTCTGGTATTCCACAGGGCTCAATTCTTGGTCCTCTGTTATTCTCCCTGTACATACTGCCATTGGGAGAACTCATTACCAATCACGGAGTCAATTTTCATTTCTATGCTGATGATACCCAACTATATCTTTCTGTAGATCCAGATGATCTCTGTGCCTTAGACCCGCTGTTGACCTGTCTGTCTAGCATTAAATGCTGGATGAGTGAGAACTTTCTCAAGCTAAATGAGGATAAGACAGAAGTTCTCATAATCGGTTCTAGTGAGCAGAAAGAATCGATAAAAAGCAGACTTGGCAACCTGACTGTAGAAAGTAACAGTACAGTAAAGAACTTGGGGATCACTATTGATTCTGAACTGAATTTTAATTCACACATTAATCATGTTACCAAGATTGCCTTTTTTCATCTTAGAAATATTGCACGAATCAGAGCCTATTTGTCACTGGACGATGCAAAAACGCTAATCCACGCCTTTGTTTTTTCTCGGCTTGATTACTGCAATGCACTTTTTTCTGGATTGCCTAAGAAATCAACTGACAGATTACAACTTGTCCAAAATGCAGCAGCCAGAGTCTTAACTAGAACTAAGATGAGAGAACATATTACTCCAGTCTTGGCCTCATTGCACTGGCTTCCGGTTGTTTTTAGGATTGATTTTAAAATTCTTTACTTGTTTATAAAGCTCTCAATGGTCTCGCACCTTCCTACCTACATGACTGCCTGCCGAAATATGTCCCAAACCGCCCCCTAAGGTCTTCCACTGCTGGCCTGCTCGCTTTGCCTAAAAAAATGGCAACTAAAAAATACGGGGAAGCAGCTTTTTGCTTCTACGGGCCGACGGCGTGGAACAAACTCCCACTGTACCTTCGACAGGCAGCCTCTGTAGACATTTTTAAAGCTCAGCTCAAGACCCACTTTTACACCCTTGCTTTTAATTGATTTATCTGTCTTTTAAAAAAATGTTATTCATGTCCTCACTGTATTGTTTATGCCCTGCTTTTCTTTTCTTTTTTGAGCTGCATTTCATGTCATGAAAGGTGCTATACAAATAAAGTTTTATTATTATTATTATTATTAATAGAAAGTGCGTGGAGCTCACTCACACGCTTAGCTGTCGTAACTGCCAACAGAAAGGCAGTCTTAATCGATAACGAGCTCAAGGACGACCCAGCCATAGGCTCAAAGGGCGCCCTGCTCAATGCCTGCAGGACCAGAGGCAGGTCCCAAGCTGCAGTACGCCTCACCCTAGGGGGGGCGTAACCTCTTGGCACCGCGCAGAAACTGTGTCACCCAGTAATGCGCACCAACTGACCTGCCATCAATATGGCTATGATTGAAGGATATAGCGGCCGTGTGCACCTTCAAGGTGGAGGCTGCACGGCCGGCATCCAGTAGACACTGTAAATAATGTAGTACGTGTTGTATAGGGCAAGAGACTGGGTCCAGACCCCTGTCGCTGCACCATAATGAGAAAGCAGCCCAGCAATTAGAGTACACCAACCTTGTGGAAGGGGCCCTTGCATTTCGCAAGGTCTCACATATTGAGGGGCCTAGCCCACTCAAGAGTGACTGATCCCTTTCAGTGGCCATACCCAAAGCTGAAGGAGGCTCGGCGATGGATGCCACACCTTCCCGTCCAGCTGGGACAGGAGGTCTATCCTCACTGGAAGCTGCCATCGATCCCCGTTCAACAGACTGAGGAGCGTTGAATACCATATTCTCGAGGGCCACCTGGGGGCCACCAAGAGAACTCTGTCATCTGACGATCTCACCTTGTGAAGCACAGGCAACAACAGGTGGATCGGGGGAAATGCATAAAGGAGCGCTCTCGGCCAAGCGTTGGCGAGAGCGTCCATCCCGGGCGCCCTGGGATGGACGAGAGCGAGAGCGAGAGCGTCCATCCCGAGTGGGGCACTGGTCTCTGCCAGGCTGAACCACAGAGGACAATGAGTCGTGCCTTTTGAGGCGAATGGATCTACGTAGGCTACCCCGTGCCGATCCGATATCAACTGTGCCACCTGGGGGTGCAATCTCCACTCCCCAGGGGGCAGTCTCTGACGAGACAGATAATCTGCCACAGAGTTTACTCTGCCTGGCAGGTGCATAGCCCTCATCGAGGAAAGTAGAGGATAAGCCCACGTCCACAGGCGATGGGCTTCCCTCAGGGACTCCAGAGACCTGGTCCTTCCCTGATGGTTGACATGAAACACCACTGAGGTGCTGTCTGTCCGAATGAGCACGTGCTTCCCCCTGAGAAAGGGCAAGAAGTGCTTCAGCGCCAGGGAAACAGTCCGGAGTTCTAGCACATTGATATGGCGTCCTCTCCATCGAGAGCGCCATACCCCCTGGACTGACCTCCTCTGCCATACCGCGCCCCAACCTTGAGGCGAGGCATCTGTTGTCACCACCTCTCGTCTCGCCGGGACCAAGCCGAGAGGGACTCCACTCAGCAGGAATGCATTGTCCCGCCAGCGGCGGAGATAACCAAGGCACCTGCGAGTGACTCTGACCTTGACCCCCCTGTGTAGACAGGGGTCCATGTGAAGGCCATTGAACCACCTCTGTAATGGGCGTAGATGTAGCAGCCCCAGAGGAGTGATTGCTGAGACTGCAGTCAGCATGCCGAGCAGTCTGAGCCATGTTAGGACGGTCAACCTCGCCCCCAGGCGGAAAGACCGCAGGAGGTTCTGAATTCTCCCCACCCTCTGTGCAGTCGGTCGTGCCTGCATCGATACCGAAGCTAGGGACATGCCGAGGAAGGTGGTCTGTTGCGTTGGGAGCAACGAGCTCTTTTCGAGGTTTACGGTCATGCCCAGTGCCTCGAGTGAGCGAGGACTCTGGACGTCACCTGTTCCGCCTCCCTGAACGAGGGGGCGCAAATGAGCCAATCGTCTAGGTAGGGAAGTATCTTCACTCCCGACAGGCATATCGACGTTAAGGCTGCCCTCATACACCTTGTGAAGATGCAGGGAGCCAGAGACAGGCCGAACGGCAGAACGGCAAACTGGTAGACTTTGCCTTGAAAGGCAAAGCGTACGTACTTTCTGTGCTCTGGATGTATAGGCACATGAAAGTAGGCATCTTTGAGGTCTATTGTGGTGAACCACTCCCCCTGTGTGATAGCCTGTAGGACGTCGACTGTGCGAAGCATCCGAAACGGAAGGACCTTGAGGTACCTTTAACCCTCTTAGGTCTAGTATAGGCCTGAGAGACCCTTCTTTCCTTGGGATCAGAAAGTAGGTGGAGTAGAACCCTTCGTTCTGTGAACGTGGGTGAACCGTTGTTATTGCTCGTTTGTCCAAGAGCTTGGCCACCTCTTGAGACAAACACTGGGCCTTCACGGGGTCTGTGACTGAAGTCACCCTGACCCGTGAAGGTGGTGGGGGTCGGCGGCGGAACTGCAGCCTGTAACCTTGGGACATTGTTGTAACGACCCATGCATCCCTGGCATGGTCTGCCCAGTAATTCAGGTGCTGCTGTGAAAATCTGCCCCAGACCCTCAGGCTGTGCCTGGGGGGTTATATGGGGGCTTGGGGGGGGGGGGGGGGGGGGGGGCACCGGCTATGTCCTCGCCCACGCTGGGGCTGGCGAAGCCGCTGCCCACCTCTGGGCTGATATTGCCCTCCGCCTGCTGCCGCCTGGTCACGTTGCCAGGTCTGCGGCTGAGGATTCAAGTAGCCCAGGCGTCGCGGATCCCGTGCGCCACGTGGCTTAGAGGGTCGACCGGGCGGTGCCCTCGAGCCTCTGGCCCGTTGACCCCAGTCCTCTGAGGCTGCCTTGACTGCTGCCTACGCTGCAGTGCCTCGTTTGCCTCCGGGCCAAACAACTGGCCCGGCACCCCCGGCAGCTTCCGTAGCGCCTGTCTGCAACTGTCAGACATAGGCGCCTGAGCAAGCCACACCCGTTCGGGGGAGGGGCCCCCCTGGGGATATCATCCTCGTCATGGAACATAGAGTCTAAAGCTCTAGTTGACATGGCGTCATCATCATCATAACCGTAATCTAATTCTAGATCATCATCGCCCTCCGGCTCCTGGACCGCCTGTGGCGGAGGAGCCGGTGGCTGCTGGACCGCCTGTGGCGGGGGAGGAGGTGGCCGTACTATTGCCTTAAGGCGCTCTATTTCAGCCCTCAAATCGTCCATTTCATGGCGATATGGAGCAGTCGTGACAGCCGCCGTTGAACTCTTCCGGGCCAAGTGACCGCGCTCTGCGCGAGACCCGCGTTTTGAGCTTCACCCTCCCGCCAGAAGGGACCCCAGCGGGGACCCCAGAAGGTGGGAGGTTTCCTTTGAACAGGAGGTTCTCCACCTCACGCAGCCTAGCCTCTCTCACAGAGAGTGGTAGAGTGCCACAGTTCATACATGGGTCAATCAGGGCTTCCCTGAGATGACCGACACCCAAGCATGTCGGACACAAGTCATGTCCATCGTCGACTTGGAGCTGAGTGCTACAGGACGTACGCGCCATAGCTCAGTAGTCTCAAGCCAGTTGTATAGCCAGGCAATACCAGCGAGAACTGTACGATCACAGAACGCGTCAGTAACCTCCAGCAAACAGAGTAGCTAACCGGTCAGGCTAAGATGGCCTGCTGTTAGCTTAATGTCAATTTGACACTTAACTGGGCAATCCCCGCGAGAGCTGTGCAACCACAGAATGCGTGGGAACCTCCAGTAACCAAGGTTTTTTTTTTTTTTTTTTTTTTTTAAGTTATTTAGATTGATTAATTCATTAAATTAATCAAACAAAAATGTCAATCAGATATTTAACTAGGCAATCCCAGCGAGGACTGTGCAGGCACAGACCATGTGGGAACCTCTAGTAATCTGAATTGTCTTTAAACAATTTAAGTTATTTAGATTAACTAATTAATTAGATTAATCATCAAACAAAAATGTCAATCAGATATTCAACTAGGCAATCCCAGCGAGGACTGTGCAGGCACAGACCGCGTGGGAACCTCCAGTAATCTGAATTTTTTAAACAATTCAGTTATTTAGATGAATTAATTGATTAGATTAATCATCAAACAACAAATGTCCATCAGATATTTAACTAGGCAATCCCAGCGAGGACTGTGCAGGCACAGACCGCGTGGGAACCTCCAGTAATCTGATTTTTTTAAACAATTCAGTTATTTAGATGAATTAATTGATTAGATTAATCATCAAACAACAAATGTCCATCAGATATTTAACTAGGCAATCCCAGCGAGGACTGTGCAGGCACAGACCGCGTGGGAACCTCCAGTAATCTGAATTTTTTAAACAATTCAGTTATTTAGATGAATTAATTGATTAGATTAATCATCAAATAACAAATGTCCATCAGATATTTAACTAGGCAATCCCAGCGAGGACTGTGCAGGCACAGACCATGTGGGAACCTCCAGTAGTCTGAATTTAAACAAATTAAGTTATTTAGATGAATTAATGGATTAGATTAATCATCAAACAAAAATGTCAATCAGATATTTAACTAGGCAATCCCAGCGAGGACTGTGCAGGCACAGACCATGTGGGAACCTCCAGTAATCTGAATTTTTAAAACAAATTAAGTTATTTAGATGAATTAATTGATTAGATTAATCATCAAACAAAAATGTCAATCAGATATTTAACTAGGCAATCCCAGCGAGGACTGTGCAGGCACAGACCATGTGGGAACCTCCAGTAATCTGAATCTATTTATATATTCTTAATCAAATTAAGAATTAAATAATATAGTTTAATTAAAAAAAAAAAACAATTATAACTAGGTAAATTAGGCGAGTGCTGTGGGAAACCGGCAGCACACGGCCAACACCCAGTGGAGGAAGCCCTTTAACAACAATACATGAGAGTGTTTGTAGCTAGGGATCCTCAAGACAAACAAAGAGAAATGGTGATAATTTGACAACCACAGCCTTGAGAGGACAACAATTTGCGCTCTCGGCAATAGCCACAGGCAGGATGTCAACACCACGACACATATAGTGTCTTAACAACTCTTTGGACCTGCAATACAGAACTGATGTACAGATTCTAGGAGCTACACTTACCTACGATACTCACGTCAGGTAGCGAGAAGAAAAAAGAGGCCGGGTGCGGGCTGTCACGTGCTTATATAGCCTACCGGGACGCACGGTCAGCCTACACGTCACATGACTTTGTTTATATTAAGACTCGACCTACGCGGAGCGCGAGAGGTATATTCACTATTGTGTACTGCCTACTGGCAGTCAGTAAGGAATGAAACATAACCACTTCCAGGCAAATGCAGGTGTTGCAAAAAGGTCAATATCTCCAGAATGGAACATGGTAAAATCAAAATGTAATGCAAATTGAAGTGGACAAGTTCAGCTTTCTTTTGATGTATGCGTGTGATTCTCGCTATAAGAGAACATTTTGCTGTGGGCCCCCGAACAAGGCCTTTGTGCAATGTTAAACAGTAGCAACATCAAAATAGGCCTGCCGAGATCCTGTAGCAATCAAAGTGTTAAGTTTCAGATGGGCTGGTCGTAAGTATTCTTGTCAATCAGTCCCTGTTTTGCAATGCAGGATTTTAAATAAATGTGTGATATCTTTGTAAACTTTTGATCTGACTTTGTGTCCTTTTATGTTAGCCCTTGGTTGAGCCAAGTTTAAAGGGCCGTAACAATGCTAGAAACTGATTTGTTTAGTGAGAAACATGTATAAAGAACTTGATCCTGATCAAATCAGGTTCTTTACTCATGAATTGATAGATTATTTGATGTTGTACAACAGTGATTTTGAAACAAAGACTGATTTGGACACCTGGCCTTTCAGTTCAGGTTTTTTGTGTCCTGAAAGGATTCCCTTGCATGGATGGTTCTGGTACCGGATGGTACCCAGACCTGGCGAGCCGACCCGGAACTCTGAACCCCCCCTTCACCCACAAATGTGGTAATCTGGTTCTCCAAATTGGAGAAAGAACTTCCCTGAACTTCCCTGAACTGAATAGGAACTGAACTGGGACTTTTCAAGTCAACAACTTAAAGTGGGCCCCATTTGTTTGTTTTTCATGAATGTTCAAAGCTGTTTATTTTCTCTGAAGTTTAATAATATTTTTTCAGTTAACCTTTAATCCCTGTTTCAGACTAATTTCATTGGTTTTCACTCATTCTGGTTTATACGCAGTCAATTCATAAATCTTTATACCCACCTTATCATTAGTTATCCTTGTGCAACTTGCTACAAAAATACTGAATGATTTTGCTTGTTAGCTCGGTAGGTAGAGCTCTTGCCTTTGCAACACAAAGTCATGGGTTCAAATCTGGGCACCGCCAACTCTGTGTATGAGTCTTCAAGAACCTGTACCTGCCCTCTGTCGTAGAAATGTAGATACAAACATATAATAATACCCCTTTATTGCACTCTGAGGTTATCTCATCTGTCACAAGCTATCTGTCACACCCCTGTGGTGCTGTTTGGTTACTTTGTTACTGTCCCAAATTCCTTGGGGCTATGTTGGGGGTTGTCTCTTGTGGGAGTGAAACTATAAAGACTGTGACCCTATGTTACTCTTTGAGTCAGACTGGGGTTTTCCATTGCATTGAACTGGTCATGTAAGTTCTTGGCTCCTTACTCGAGTAAATCCTAATACTTCCAAACTCTGAATCATTGTGTTGCCTCATTATTATGTCTTTCTGAGCATTGTGTCCTACAGACTGCCTTAACACCTCCACTATAAAAAACCGACCCTGTCACAATTCCATGGTCTTTTTCTCAAGTTTAGTCTTCCATGTTTCTTGTGCATATTATTCTTATTGCCTTCCTGCTTGGTCCGGCCTTCGCTGCTTGCAGCGATCCTTTTCTAGTTATTATTATTATTATTATAGACAGAGAGCCTGATAATCACTGTACAAGACCAGAGCCTCATAATCAGATCTCATCATAATCTAATCCAGGGGTTCTCAACCCGTGGGTCGCCAAATTATTTTGGGGGGTCCCCAAATTATAAAAAGAAATACAAAGTGACTGGCTGGAAAATGGAAATGAAGAGTTTACATAGTACACAGAGTACATGCATACACTTTCCTTAATGATTATTATAATATTAATTTCTCTATTAAGGTTATTTTTGCAGTCAGTTTGTATTGGGGGTGAGGAGGGGGGCGGGGCGGGGGTCCCGGACATGGCCAAAGCATTTTGGGGGTCCCCAGCCAAAAACGTTGAGAACCCCTGATCTAATCAACGATGGGACAGACCCACAATGCAGAATCTGTGGAAAATACGAAGCCATCATTGTCTCAAGTTGCCTGGAACTGGTGAAGACTGAGCACATAGAAAGGCAGTAGCATACCTACACTGGAAGATCTGTAGGAGTTACAACATCAAGACAGAAGTGTTTCTCTATGGAGAATAATATGGGGTCATCTTAAATCGTCTCACATAAGAATTGTGGTCCAAAAAATAAACACACTGTCTCTGCAATATTATTGGGGAGGTGTCTCTGTATCGTTTACTGTTTCACCTGACGCATTATGACTATGTCATCATTCCTTGTTTTATATTGTCTTGGCGTAATGTTTTCTGTACTATACAGTATGTTGTTTTGTTGTGGGTGTTGGACAGACCTGTTATTATGAATATTATTATACTATGGATAGTACTTTCAATCAAGTGACATCTTCCCTGTAGCATTAGGTTGTAACAGAAAACAGAAATGAGAAATAAAAACATTGGCCTAAATTATGGGATATGTAGTGGCCAAGATTTTGTCTGTTGATAATGGGCCTTAATGGAGACCAAACCTCTGAACATAGGCCTAGTGCTCAATCATTCTTTCGTTTTGGGTGTTTTTGTAATTGTAACCCCGAGAGGGTAGACTACATAATAGAACCATGGACCCGGGCCTATTTACAGTTAGATTAACATGTTTGTCCCTGCTGTGCACATCTTCTATCTGTTGTATGCCTGCAAACAAAACAGGGACATTTTCTGTCATCCCCGGGCAGTACAGTACAATTCCAGATTTGACCACCAAGTGATGGCAGCTTCAATCTTCTACCAAGGTTCTGGGGGCTGGGGTTGAAACGGCCATAGCTGCAGTTCCCAGCATGCTAACAGGCTCTAAACGTGTTGGGTTGTCCCACCCATAGATACAAAATAAAAAATAGATGCCTTATTGGAGGCGACGTGTATCAACGTGATAGGACTTTCCCCAGACTTGTCAGACCCGAACGTCCGCTCTGTGACGCACATGGACGTTTCTGTGAACCACTAGTCTGGAGTTGCCAGACTGTTGCCTCTTATACTAGTTGTCTGGCTACACGGGACTAGTGAAGCACCAACCAAGGAAGCTTGCCCTCACTTTTGCACACATACACCCCAAAGCCGAAGGAGGCGTCTACCTATGTCTATGGTCCCACCGACTTCCACCGCATCAAAAATTACCACTTCCGGACAAGGACTATTTAAAGAGGATGAGAAGCGAAGACCGTACGGTGGACTCCATGTTGCTCCCTGGAAGGAAAGAAACATGCGCAGTTGAGACCAGGAAGTTGTACATGACAAATCATATTAGATATGGTACAAATGGCCCAGCAGATGGCGTGATGACACTGAAAGGAGAGATGCTTGTATGTCACGTCATGTCACGTCATTGCATTTTACCTTTTATATTAACGTTTTAACAGGAAGTGGATAAGTAAGTCCCAGCATGGAGCATCACACAGATGAATGTTGGTCGGATGTGACATATGTACAAGCATCTCTCCTTTCAGTGGCATCACGCCATCTGCTGGGCCATTTGTGCCATATCTATGATTTGGGGATTTGTCATGTACAACTTCCTGGTCTCAACTGCACATGTTTCTTTCCTTCCAGGGAGCAACATGGAGTCCACCGTACGGTTTTTTTGATTGATTGAAGAATTTATTAACAGTTTGCAGAATTACAGTACATTTCAAGCACAAACTCAATACAAAGGCTGTTAACTGTGAGTGGACGACCCAATTAAGCATTACACTTGTTTCCAACAGGGTCCACCATGTTCAAATCATCAAAACATTTAGAGACGTACAAATAGACACTTCTATAGACAGAACAGGAATTCATCAAAAAGGAGGTAAAAAGGGAAAAGAAATATATACAGTGAGGGGAAAGAAGGGGGGGGCGGGGGGGGGGATTCAGATTTTACGGGGGCCAGTTTCGAATTGCAGCCATCCGTAGGTGCCCTTTGAGAGCGGTTTTGAAGGAGTCAAGGGATTCGCATGTCTTAATGACAGTTGGTAGGGCGTTCCACATTTTGGTGGCATAGGAGCGAAAAGAATTTAGTCCCTTGTTTGTGCCGAATCTGGGTTGTACATGGTTCGTTGCACTCCCTCTGGTGTTGTGGGTGTGGACTTCGTTAACATTAAGGAAGTATCTAGACAGGTACATGGGTATCTTGGTGGTGTATCGAATCTTGTGGACCAGACCCATTGCAAGATGCTGTACTCTGTCGTCGACCCTAAGCCATTCCAGCCTGTCGAAGTGGGCAGGGGTGAGGTGGGTTCGGGGGGCTAGATCAAGTAGGAGCCTGACCAGTTTGTTTTGGGAAGTCTGGAGCCTGGTTTTAAGGGCCTTTGAGGTGCTGTGGTACCAGGAGGTGCATGCATAGTCAAAGAAACCCTGTACAAGGGCTCCTGTTAAGGTCTTCAAGGTGTTTTTGTTGACCAGTGAGGAGATCCTGTAGAGGAATCTTGTTCTATGGTTGACTTTTTTGATTACGTTGGTGGCCATTTTATCACCGGAAAGATTAGCCTCCAGGATGGAACCTAGGTAGGTAATTTCATCTTTACGTGTGATAACATTGTCACCCACTCTAACCAAGAAGCCATTTGCCTTGCTGAGATTACTAATAGAGCCAAAGAGAATGGATTCAGTTTTTCCCAGGTGTAAAGATAGTTTGTTATCAGCGAGCCAGGTGCAGATTCTACCGAGTTCAGAGCTGAGGGCATTTTCAACCTGCAGTTTGTCCCTGTCCGAGACCAGCAGTGCTGAGTCATCTGCGAACAGGAACAAGTTGCAGTCACAGGCTGAAGTCATGTCGTTTACATATATTAGGAACAGTAGAGGCCCTAGTATGCTTCCTTGTGGAACGCCACAGCTCACTGGGAGGGGGGGGGACAGTGTTCCGTTCACTTCCACCATCTGTTCTCTCCCCTCCAGGTAGGATTGCATCCAGCTCACTGATGTGCTATCGAAACCAATTGCCTTTAGCTTGTTAACCAGTATGGAGTGGTTCACGGTGTCAAAAGCCTTTTGGAGGTCCAGCATGACCATGCCGCAGTATTTGCCAGCGTCCACCTCTTGTTTGATGTGGTCGCTCAAATAGAGAAGGCATGTGTCAGTGGAGTGGGATGTTCTGAAGCCAGATTGGAACTCGTACAATAATTTATTAGTGGCAAGATACTTTTCAACCTGTTCATAGACTATTTTTTCCATCACTTTCGAGATGGAACTAAGAATAGAAATAGGGCGGTAGTTGCCGGGGTCTAATTTACTCCCTTTCTTGTGCAAGGGGGTTACTTTGGCCAGTTTGAAATCTTGGGGGACCTGTCCCTGTTTGATGGAGAGGTTTACTATGTGGGTGATGATTGGAGCTATAGAGATGGCTGAGTCTCTGAGAAATTTGGAGGGAATGTTGTCATGGCCTGTGGCCTTGTGGGGTTGGAGGGCACTCAGTTTCTTAATTACCTCATCAGTTGTTACCATAACTAGTTTAAAATCGTCTTTACAAACACCTAGGTTTTTGTAGAAGGTTGTAATGTGCTCTACACCAAAGAGCCCAGAGTGGGAGGGCAGTTTGTTAACCAGAGTTGTTGCTATGTTTGTAAAGAAGATATTCAAGTAGTTGGCCACATCAAGGTTGTCAGTGATGAGAGTGTTGTCAGATTTGATGTTTATGTTCGAAAATCTGGTTTTTAGTTTCTGACCATAGCTTAGTTGATTGTTTAGTAGCTTCCAGAGCTCATGAGGATTGTTTTTGTTTTCCTGAGCTTTATCATTAATGAAGTTACTTTTAGCTGATTTGGTCATGGCAGTTACACTGTTTCGTAGTTTGATTCGTTGTGTATTTAGGTTGTTCAAACGAGCTTGGCGAACACTGTCGAAGCGCTGTCGAAGCGCTTGGCTAGCTTTGACTTCGCTTCTCGTCCTCTTTAAATAGTCCTTGCTTCCGGATTACCTTGGAACTTCACTCTCTGATTGATTGATTGATAGCAAAGTAAAATAATATAGAAATGCAATTTATAATGAATATTATGAATATTACAACCCCTATCACACAGGAAAGGGTATAAAACGATCAGCTTAAATACTAAAATAGACATGATAGACATGTATAAATAGGCCAAGCATAGTAGGCAATGGCTGTGAATAAGGGCAGTTTTTATAAAGTGATGCAAAGTGTCATGAATGGCGGACTCATCTTCAAAGTGCTGTCCCATTTCTTTCATAACATTTGGAGCCCTTGCAGCCTCTCACCCTCAAGCACTTACAGCTGACGTCATTAAAGTCAATGAGGGTCTAGGGCTCAGGGCTTGAGGGAGGCAATTGGGATTGGGCCTTAATGGGAGTGAATCTCTTTGCTGAGGGGTGTGGAGTTCAATGGTGCAACCTGGAAGTGGATCTGTTCACTTCCGGTTTTACCAGGAAATGGTCATAGAGACCCGGAACCAAGGACTGTCTAAAGAGGACGAGACATAAAAAATAGATGCCTCACTGGCCGTTGCAGTTCATTGGAGCGACGTGTATCCCAATGAAGGCGGAAGTGCAGTGCTGAAGGCTTTTTTTTTTTTTTAACAAATCTTTATAACAGTCATGACAATACATTACAATACAAAACAAGACAAACAAAAAAACACAAAAAACAAAGTTATTAATACAACAATACAACATCAGAGCCAGGGGGGATTAGATTACTAACAGAAAACATTAAAGAGTGAACACAAAGCAACAGTTCTCCGCAGCTTTCTTATTTAGAAGTGTTGAAGGCATTTGCTGAAGGCACTCTGCGTCGCTGCCCAAGTGACGTCACTCATGTGACTCCTCCATCTCTCTCGCTGTCACTCAAGTGACTACTGGCCAATCGCAGCGCGTCTTTTCCGGGACTTATGTTACGCACGCGGAAGCTGCTTATTGAAGGCAAATGTTTGCAAGGAATCTCGGGAAAATTGTGCCTTCAATGGTGACACGCGCCTCAGAGCCGGAAAGGGCGTCTACGTATGGGACGAGGCGCGAAGACCGTATGGGCGTCGCCATGTTGCTCCATGGTGCTCCATGGAAGGAAAGAAACATGCACAGTTGAGACCAGGAAGTTGTACATTCCCAAATTTGTGCATGTACAACTTCCTGGTCTGGCCATTGTACTTTTACTCCATTTAGTGTGTGGTATAGAAAACAGAACAGTCAGTGTCATCCCACGCACACACACACACACACACACACACGCACGCACACACACACACACACACACACGCACGCACACACACACACACACACACACACGCACACGCACACGCACACACACACACACCCTCAACAACCTCCTCTCGCACTTTGCTCGAACTGCACCTTTCTAAACTAAATTTGCTGTATATATGGAACACAAGCTTTACCTAACTTCGCTACTACAGGGAAAACGTAGGTTACTCTCCTTTTTTACTTTGTATTCTATCCCGTTGTTTGCTGTGCTTGCTGTGACTGATGTTTGATGTTATCTATGCTGCTGCATTGTCTGAAGGAAGCCAAACACAAGTACATAAGTACAGGTACATAAGTTTTACTCTTATGTACCTGTACACAGTAATGTAACAATAAAGTACAACCTTGAACCTTGAACTACAACAACAGGTTGTTTGTCAGGTCCGGCACCTGGAACATTGCCCGTCTCTAAACATCTAAGTCACTAGAGAATGATGTAATCTCTCAGCTTTCATTGCTCAAAGTGTGTGGGCACAATTAAGAGTAAAAAAGAAAAGAAAAACAGCATTACAGAACCAATTAAATTGTCCAAATGCTTGCCTTCAGGGTGGTCTCATACTGCAGTGCGGTGATATGATTGGTGTCTAAAGCAGTGGGCGTAGCTTTGTGTTCTCTTGCCGGTGTTCTTGCATTCAGAACTGTCCAGACGTATCGTTGGCATCTCTCTGATTGTATGGCAGGGTGGGTTGGCAAAGACAGGTGAGTGTGTCCCAGGGATGGCATCTGGCCCAGGGGTGATGAAACAGTAGCTCTCTACAAAATAATTAATTTCCAAGGCCAATGAGATGAGTCACTAGAGATTGTTTCAAAACACACTAACATTAATTAAAAGGGACACAGGGGAGCTAATGTACGCA
Organism: Electrona antarctica; assembly: GCF_951216825.1. NCBI lineage: Eukaryota > Metazoa > Chordata > Actinopteri > Myctophiformes > Myctophidae > Electrona > Electrona antarctica. Next base: position 43,787,129 of record NC_136808.1, on the reverse strand, counting down.
TGTTGTACAGTGTCCATAATACCGAGAGGGATGGGCGACAATAACACATGACATGATACAAAACACCCCAAACGTAGATATATCAAAATAAACTACAGTATTGCAATGCTGTGGGTTTAATGTTAGAAGGATTTATCATGGTGGCTATTTTCTACAGACACATTTATTTGTTAGGAAAAAAAAGAAAAACAGAACTACCAGGTGCTCCCAGGAGAAAAGCCGCCCTGCGTCCGAAACGGTCGAGAAACACCGAGTTACTGTGTGGGGGAATTAGCATTTAGCAGACACCTCTCTCTCTCTCTCTCTCTCTCTGTCATTAGCAGGCCACAGTGCAACACTATCTCTCTCTCTCTGTTTCTAGCACAACAGCGCCATTTTTGCCCCTACTGGTACTCTAAACATTGTGACATAGGGACATAGGTTAGGACATAGGGAGGGACACAGGGACATTGCTGTTCCTTGGAGTGGTTGCACCACTCAAATATGCTTGATTGCAACCTACCTGGTATAAAAAGAACAGACAATTTCAAACACAACAATTATACTAGGTTTGTCTTTTCTTTGAAATTAAAGCACTTGATATAATCTATAGCAAGAAGAATAGGTCAGGAGTGGTTTATTGTCGGTATCAGCCGGTAAAATGCGGAAGTCTGTCCCTGTAACAATGCACTGGACCTAGACCCCTGGGAGATGGATTGCTGAGGTGGAGCGCCACACCTACCATCAGCTACCAGTACTTCCCGCACGACTTGCCGCACCCAAGCCATGCTAGAGTTGGAGAGCTCTACTGACTGAGCTACCCGGACATTGGCCCGTTCTCTGCTTATGGGACTTCGGCAGAGAGTATGCGGAAGCTGGAGAAATCAGAAAATGTTCGGGCAAATCACTGACTGCGTTTCAAATGCTGTTCTGTAGTGAAAAGCAGCCTCTGATTGGTCCATGTGTATATGGTGATGTAACGTACATGCTGTGGTACTTTCAAAACAATGGCTGTCCTCGACGCAACAAGTTTAAAAGTTTCTGCAGAAACGATAAGAACAGCTCTATAAGTTCAGTTATATTATAGACTGACATAATATCCGACATAGCTCGCTCGTGTAGAAAATAGAAATTAAACAGACCTTGTTTTTAGCGCTGTATCTTTCAAGCACTAGCACTATAGTGTGCTAGTGTGATGACGTCTGCTTTTTATTTACGCTGATGGCTAGCCTGTCAAGGCAACTACTTAAGCCCACTTTTCAGTGCAACTACTTACTGTACGCCCACCTATGGGACGAAACACAGACCATCAGAAGAAGCCCCTCGCTCCCCAACATGGACCCCCACCAGTATGCATATCAGGCCAATAGATCCACTCCAATGCTGTGCCTACAGCCCTGCAGCTGGCCCTAAAACACACCTGGACAAGAGAAACACACACGTCAGAATGCTGTGACTTCAGCTCTGCTTTTAGCACCATCATTCCCCAACAGATGATAGGGAAGCTGGGTCTCAACACGCCTCTCTGCAACTCGATTCTGGACTAGGAGGAAACGGCACCATCACACCGAGTACTAGCTCTCCCCAGCGTTGCATACGTGCTTTGTCCACTACTGACTCATGACTGTTCTGACAGGTCCACGTCCAACCACATCATCAAATCCACAGACGATATTCAGTGGTGGGTCTAGTCACGAATGGTAATGAGACACAGTACAGAACAACCTTTTTTGAATAGTTACTCATGTTGTGAGTTTGGCTATTTTAACTATTCAAATTTTTTCTTTTTTAAATAGTAAAAAAAAAAAAGGCAAAATAGTTTAGGGATAAGGGGTTAAGCATGGATGAAAATAGAGCCCTATGTTCCTGAGGGTGAATATTGCTGATGATTTAAAGTGGTCCATTAACACCTCAGCTAAGAAAGCCCCAAAATGCTTACACTTCCTGCAGAGAACTAACAATAAAAACTGATTGTGATTCAATGTAACCCTGGCAAGATAGTATCATTGAATTTCAGCACGCACGCACACATACACAATATTTTGATGTGAAAGCATTGGTAAGGTATGTTAAGCCCTGCCTCTACTTCTGCCTCGGCCCCGGATGGGGGTCGTGAAAGTAGGTAGGCATAGGTTGGCATGCACAGAGGATGTCACAGCACTATAAAACAACTGGACATTGGATTTTAGAGAACGAGGGAGGGCAGAGGAGGATAGTCATGAGGGCTTCTCTAGACACACACCTGCTTTCATACTTGATATTGTTCTGTTCTTTCTCTCCTTTTTCTTCCTCTTCTTGTGAGTTACAGGCACAGTTTCGTCTCAACAGATTGTACAAGGCTGGAGACTTGGTTCTGGGTGGTTTGATTCCCATCCACTACGCCTCTGTGTTCCCTGAGCTGTCTTTTACCTCCAAGGAAGAGGATCCCACTTGCTATGGGTGAGTATCACGAATAGCAAGCAAGAGAGCAGGGACCTGGTTTTGATATTATAGTACCAGGATTAGTTGATGCTGTATATTTATACTTTATACAAAAGGTATTGTCACTGTCAGGTCGAAACGATGTACTGTATGTCCAAAACTGTTTATTTTTCAGGAAATGGAAAGAAGAATGTGTTTCCATGGGTCCAATGCACACACTATTTATTGTAGTCATACGCTCTTGCTAATACTTTTCATTGGTCCAATATGTATAACCCACAGACACACAAGCAGGTTCTTCTTCTTCTTCTTCTTCTTCTTCTTTTCTTCAAAATAGCAGATCTCGCAAGGTGTCACATCGGAATGCTTAGTGAGCTTGTAGATGGGCTATTTTTGCTACTGTTGTGTGACACTGTAGTATATGACAAAGTAAGGCAAGACAACTTTGAAATGCGATTAACAGGTTTTCTGCCTTGAATCTTGAATCTTGTAATTATGTGTGTTAGTTTTCACCTTGAAGGGTTCAGAATGGCCCAGACCATGGCTTTTACCATTAATGAGATCAACAGAAACCCCAGCCTGCTACCCAATGTGACTCTGGGGTACAGTATCCATGATACCTGCCACACCAGCGGAATTGCAGTCCGTGGAATACTGTCATTGATCAGTGGGAGAGAGGAGCAGTTTACACTGGATAAGAGCTGTGTTGGGTCTTCCCCAGTGCTCGGAATTGTGGGTCCCGATACCTCAAAAAGTTCTGTTGCCATCTCTAGAATATTAGGTTTGTACAGTGTGCCTGTGGTAAGTTTCCTACATGAATCCTCTTTTACCATGCACAACAATGTGTAGCTTAGTAATTCACTAGGGGTTCTAACTCAATTGCGATAGCGTTGCTGTCCATGGTACTTAGGTATGCATATATGTATATAGCCTACAATACGTGTATTATTGTGATTATAGGGTAGGGTAGAATGTTTGTGTTAAATCAGCACGTTGTGCCATTTTAATTCCAACTAACTAGAACTGCACTCTGTCGAGTGCCTACTTGCTTGTTGCACACAAGTGCCTACTAGTGCGCAAGCAGAGCGTGCAAGTACTGTAGACCACTACAAACTTTCAAATCTCAGCCTCTCTGTGAAGGAACGTTTGCAATATTGAATTATTAGGTTTAGCTATTTGCTACGTACCTTGCTTTTGGAGGAGAAAAAGTAGTATTTTGAAGTATGGTAATGATTACTTATGCCTGTTATGGCAGTGGTGTCAGATTACATACATGTATACATAGGGGCATTACCTTTAGTCCACCCGACACTGAAACATGTCATCGTTACGTCACCATCGATAACCAATTATAACCGGGCATTGGTACATATATTCATCACGTCATATGCTCATATGTCCATATGACATGTGTACATGTCTATATGTATGTATATGTATTTGCTGAGTGGTTGGTGGTATAATGTGATCGGCTGGGTGGTTTGATGCGTATGTACTTGACACTGAAACGTATCATTATTACGTCACCATCGTCAACCAATTATACCCTGGCATTGGTACATAATCTTCATCACAATTCACGGAAAACATACCTGCACGGTCAGCTTCCGTATGTCCGTATGACATCATATCACGTGCATTCTAAGGGACATTGGTACATATCTTCATCACGTCATGGGACATATGCTTCGTAGCATGACAAAAACACACCTGCACGGTCAGCTTGGGGCCAGCATATGACGTCATTACATGTGCTGGCCCCAAACACGCCCATCGTAGCACCGAAAACATGACTTGCGCGCTCTGCTTGCGCAAGTAATAATAATAATAATAATAATAATAATAATAATAATGTATATTACATAACAGATGTTTTGTATTACAGAACAGTTTTTTTTTTTATTTTTTAGGTAAGTTACTATTCTGCCTGCTCCTGTCTGAGTGACCTGAATCAGTTCCCGTCCTTCTTTAGAACAATGCCAAGTTTTGCCTTCCAGGTGAACTTCTACACACAATTTTTCATTAATACCATGAAAACATTAGTTTTCATTGTGATACAGTTAAAAGTATGCAACACAAATTCATTAATTACATGATTAAAATAAACAATGCTCTGAAAATGCGTGCAACCATCTGGCCACTTAACACAGTTAGATGTGTGGGCTGCGGACACTTTTCAAGTGGGGGTGATTCCGGAAAAGGTTGGGAGCTACTGCTGGAGCGGAGGGTCTCTGTTGAATGAATGAAAAGACAACAATTAGACCTATTCCTTGGTTCACGGTCTAGCCCCTCCATACATTTCCGATCTGTTGAACCTCACCTCCTGCCACTAGGTTACTTAGATCATCCACTCAGAAACTCCCTTCAGTTCCCCAAACAAACGTCATTGTTAAAGATGACCGGGCCTTCTCCGTAGCCGCACCAAACAGGACTAATCTGCCATTCTACATTAAGTCAAGCCCCACCATTGACAATTTCAAATCCCCACCATTTTTTCTCTTGCTTTTAACAGTTTGAGGTCATTGTTTGTTGTTGTGTTTATATATTTTTTGTATTCTGTTTTCTGAGTTATAGGGTTTTATTGCTTTATGAGTAATAAGCTATAGTCTATCTATATGTTGGGAAAGCACTTTGGATTAACTGCTGTTGTTTTTAAATGTGCTATTTAAATAACCTTGACTTGACTTTGTGAAATATGTGTAGGAGATTCACTGATTTGCAATTTATGTGAATAATCTATGTACTTATCCCTTCATTCTGTATCCAAATCAGGTGCAAGCTATGCTCCAGATTATAGGGCGCTTTGAGTGGACATGGATAGGTCTGTTGTTTGGTGACGATGAAGCTGGCCGCGACGCTGCCCGATTACTCCAGTCTGACCTGGAGCAGTCTGGTCTGGGTTGTGTGGCTTATGCAGAGGCTCTGCCCTTTGACAATGACGTGGCTAGACTTCAGAGGATTGTCACTGTGATGAAGACATCCACAGCTCGTGTGGTCGTTGCATTCGCATATGGGAGCTATTTGCACAATGCCATGGAGGAGGTTTGTGTTATGATACATGTTAATATAGGGATTCGTAATCCGTAGGAATCTAAAATGAATAATATGTATTTATGTATCATCATATCATATCATACTATAATTCACTCAATGTCTGTCTGTCTGAATGTCACAAACACTGTCGTAACTCCTCACTGCCTGCACCAATCACTCCCACTTTTCACACAGGCATTGACCATAATAATATGGAGGTCTTAACGAAGCCCTTTTCCCCATTTACCACATTCAAAATGAATAATTACTTTATTAGTGAATTAAAATTTCCCCATCTACTTGCATGGGAAAACGCGCAACCTCACACCTCCGCCCCCTAGCGACACCTGCATCAAAGTCCACCGTTCTCACTGTTAACCCACTGGCATGCTTCCTCTAGCTACTGCCGCAACACAACAAACAGTGGCCTATACAATTTTGCGCCGCCATCTACAGCCCAGGTAAACAATTCCAGCTACTTTCGCAAAGCACGTGTGTGTGTACAGTGGCCGATACAACCACCTGCCGACCGACCACGGCGCATGCACGCACGCACGCACGCACGCACGCATGCACGCACACACACACACACACACACACACACACACACACACACACACACACACCACTTCCGCCATCTACAGCCCAGGTAAACAATTCCAGCTACTTTCGTAACGCGCGCACGCTCGCGCGCGTGTGTGTGTGTGCGCACGCGCGCGTACACGCGTGTCTCCCCACTCACGCAACGCTATGGCTTACAATTACTGCAAACAACAACAAAACAAACACACAAACATGCATGTATAATACAAGTTAAAATGAACGGCAATTAACAATATTTATGAGGAGGCAATATCTCACAACGGGTAAGGACTAGTTTATTTAGTTCAACACACTCAACAGGTGGTAAAGCAGAATGTGACAGGTCTGCAGTGGGTGTTACCTGCCACTGCAGCTTGGTGGGGAGACCCTCATCTCCAGTCTCCTCACTACTTGCCGTACCTGAAAGGCACCCTGGGTTTCGCCGTTCGTCGTGGAGACGTACCAGGTCTCAAGGACTTCATGTTAAAAATACATCCTGACAATGACCCAGACTACAGCCAAGAAGATAACATAGTGAGCATGTTGTTTGCTTTTGTATTACAGATACAATTTCTAAATGACACCTGTATGCTTAAATGTTCATTTTTGGTTTTCTTCAGATACGGCAGTTTTGGGAGCTCACATTTCGGTGCAAATTTGCACCCGTTCCGTCAGAATGGGTAGATGCTGGTGGAGGGGTGTGTACTGGACAAGAGGATCTACAAACAGCAGATTCTAAACTGTTTGATGTGTCTAACCTCAGGGGAGAGTATAATCTCTACAAGGCTGTGTATACTGTGGCCCATGCCCTCCATGACATTATGAAATGTGTGCCAGGAAGAGGGCCTTTCACTGGGCACAGCTGTGCCAGTTTGCAGACAATACAGCCATGGCAGGTCGGATATCAATAAACATTTTTCCTGTTAATGTTTCTAGTTGGATTCAAAATTGTAATATGCCCACCGTTGAAACAAAGGTTATGATGATGATGATGATGATGATGATGATGATGATGATGATGATACAATCATAATGCGTTTCCAATTATTTGGAGGCCCACTTGCAATATCGTTGCACTAGAGGATTGTTGTACAGTACAACAACTTGTACTATAAATACTGCAAGGGTACAACAGTTCCTGTCAATGTAACTATAGTGTATATTGTCTCATGTTCTTCATTATTCTGCTCATCACATTTTTTCTAGCTTTTGTATTATCTGGAAAAGGTCAACTTCACCACATCGTCTGGTCATCATGTATCATTTGATGAAAAAGGTGATCCTGGTGAACCAGCCTTCGATATCATGAACTGGGAAACTGATGGAAGCGCAAAGTTTCACTATGTAGGTGTGGCCAAGACGTCAGCCTCCGGAGATGAAAAACTCTTCCTTGATGAGGACAGAATCTTCTGGAACTCTGAAACCACAAATGTAATTTCAGCGTCCTAAAATAATGTTGAGCTCAAGATGTGAATGGAGTTTAGTTTGGACTGAAATTGATCATTGTTACTTTCCTCTGTAGCCTCCTAGGTCGGTGTGCAGTGAGAGCTGTTCCCCTGGAACCCGTGTGGCCAGAAGGAAAGGGGAACCTGTCTGCTGCTTTGACTGCATTGCTTGTTCTGAGGGAGAGGTCAGCAATGAGACAGGTTGGTTTACATTACTAGTCCATACCCTCTCCCTGTTCACACCCAAACGTATTTATGTGCAGACTATAGAGATTTGGGACTGCAACTGTCTTTACAGATTTGTTTTGGTAGACAATGACTCTTTTTGGTCTCCTGAAACAAACCAAAAATACCAAAATACAGTGAGAGGGTAATGTGTTAAATGCAGTTAAACACAACTACACTACTCCAGTGGCTGAAGACTTCGGGCTCCATTTTCGTTTGATCTTTCTAAATACACTGTTTTGGGATTTAGCAGTGGGGAAGGGGTGTTCGAAAAGGAAAGTTCGATAAATCGATGGATTAAACCCCATTTGCTGCGCTGGTGATGAACTAAATGAGAAAATGGAATCGCGCATGCCTGCGCGCCGCTCTACCAAACTAATTTGGCTTTCCCAAATGTATGTGACCAAAATAGCAATTTAGGGGAAAGCGTGCCAACACGCCCATGACCACACCTCTAGGCGCAAATACCGGTGTCGGCTAAATACCATTAAGGGACATAGCAAGCTCCTATACTTGTAATTTTCGGGCCGCGGCTACATTGCGGGCCGCGTCGCGGGAAACGGCGGCGACGAAATTGGAGCCCGTTCATGTTCAGTTCAGATCGATTAGGATGAGGCCAGAAAGACATCAGACAGGCATTCTACATTCATAGTAGGATTAAGTAGGATGAAGCAATTATCTTTAGGATGATACATTACTTATCTGTCTCTTTAACCTTGGTGTTTTTGTTAGATTCTACGGAGTGCACCAGTTGTCCAGAGGACTTCTGGTCCAATCCCCAGCATGACAACTGTGTCCCTAAGAGCGTGGAGTTCCTATCCTACCACGAACCCCTGGGTATCTCCTTGACAACCATCTCATTGCTAGGCACACTTGTCTCTGCCATTGTCCTGGGGATCTTCATCTATCATCGGGACACCCCCATGGTACGAGCCAACAACTCAGAACTCAGCTTTCAACTTTTATTATCACTCAAACTATGTTTCTTGTGCTCACTTCTCTTCATTGGACGTCCCAGGCCCTGGACTTGTCAGCTGAGGCATGCAGTATTTGGAATTAGTTTTGTGCTGTGTGTCTCATGTATCCTGGTAAAGACTATGGTGGTGTTGGCTGTGTTCAAGGCCTCCAAGCCTGGGGGTGCAGGCATTATGAAGTGGTTTGGTGCTATGCAGCAGAGAGGAACAGTTATGGCTCTTACTTCTATCCAGGCAATAATCTGCATATCCTGGCTTGTGTCTGCCTCACCAACTCCTCATAAAAACACACAATACCAGAGTGATAAGATAATCTATGAGTGTGCGGTAGGATCAACAGTTGGTTTTGCAGTGTTACTAGGTTATATTGGTTTATTGGCACTCCTCAGCGTCCTCCTAGCATTCATGGCAAGGAATCTTCCAGACAACTTCAATGAAGCAAAGTTAATTACTTTCAGTATGTTGATATTCTGTGCTGTGTGGATAGCCTTCGTCCCAGCATATATCAGTTCACCAGGCAAATATGCAGATGTAGTGGAGGTATTTGCTATTCTAGCATCTAGTTTTGGCCTTTTGGTGGCGCTGTTTGGACCAAAGTGTTACATAATGCTTTTGAAACCTGAGAGAAACACCAAGAAGTCCATCATGGGGCGCGGTGCCACCAAGACATAGAAACAGAAATTAAATAATATTACATTTTCTGTGTACTTTTTGTAAGTGTAAATGGATATATTTGATTGCTTATCAGCTTGCTATTAATATATTCATTTTATTTTTTATTTTTACCAGAATTAGCTGAAGAAATGTTAACTTAGGGTTGTTTGTATTGCAGACATGAAAATGTAGTCAAGACCAAGTAATGTTTTGTTGTCAAGGTTCTCCCCCTACAAAGCTTTGACGTTACAGTTGAGTAGTAGTTTAACACCCTCTAGTGGTGCCATATTATTATGACACATTACTGCTATGCTATCTGCCATTTCACTGTGCTTCCACTTATACCGTCCATGTATTTATTATGATTTTTGATAACATAAATACACTTGTGGATTTCTGTTCTTGCACAGTCAGCTTAAGCCCTGTACAACATCTTGATTGTGAAATATTGCTTTTCTTTTCACCCTTTGGCAAATAAAGTACCTTTACTTTACAACATATGGAGGGTGGGAAGACGTGAGTGTTCTGGTTGGAACTTAAAATGTATAAATGAATATACTTAATGACACCAGCAAAAGTGTACTGTGCTGTACTTCATTTGTAATTAAATTGTATTTTTTTCGTGGGGGAAAGTAGCCTACATTAAAATATATTTAAAATATGTTTTAACATATCTTTAGCGCAACTTTAGTGCAACTAAGTACAACTTACATTTTTTTGAAAAAAATACATTTATATAATAAATGTACTATATGTTAGTATATTTCTTTTTCACCTGGGTATATATGTATATGCAATTTGTAAGTTGATTTGCAGTATACTGTGGTTTCAGTGTCGGGTGGATTAAAGGTAATGCCCCTATGTATACATGTATGTAATCTGAAACCAAGATCAAGCATCAGAGCACCGGACAAACAACATTACTTGCACGCTCTGCTTGCGCATGTAGATACTGAATCAGGCAACTTAAAAAACTCTGGGGGTCCGATTTCTTTATTTTTTTCAAGTGAAATATTCCTTTTACTCTGAATAGTTGACCATGCACATGGTGGTGCTGTTGGACCATTTCTGACGATAATCATTTAAAAGCTCTCTGAATCCAACCTCCTTTTCCACCCTATAACAGCATTCTTTACTTCTTTCTGAGCAGATCATACTGTAGCTGCTTAATCACAATGGAGGACTCTCTCTCTCTCTCTCTCTCTCTCTCTCTCTCTCTCTCTGCAGCTCCCATAGGATCAACACTCACTGTTTGATCCTGGTCCATTTAAAAAAAAGAAACATGAATAATTCAAAGTCTATCCTCATGTGCACCGGTATCATAGTGTTGTAGGCTACAGTCGGTGCCTCCTGCTTAGCCAGAGGACCAAGATGCAGTGTGTTAAATCCACACTGCATGGGTGTCTGAATGAGGGGTTCTTTGGCGAGGACGCCCTCTATTATAGGCCACGGCTTCATTTATACATTGTTTTATTCGTGCACACTGAATGACTGAAAGCAGTGGTTCTCAACTAATTTCATGCCAAGGACACGCACATTGATGAGACCCCATATTAACATTATGTGACAGGGACAGTATTAGTGACAGGGACCCCCATAATATGTTCAAAACTTTTAAAGAATCCTATATTAAAATTGGCTTAATCTAAAAGCACGCAACTTGTCACATTGCTTAGATCAGCAATTTCTCAGTAGCTGGATTTTCAAATAGGGTTAAATTGGTTAAACTTATTTTGATGCTAATGTTGCTGGGGAACCCCTCAAGCCCCCTCGAGGACCCCATGTGAATCAATATATAGCTCCCATATAGGAGCTTTATATATATAGTGGCTTAGTGGGTAGAGGCCATGTGGTAATCAGAAGGTCACTGGTTTAAGTCCCTGCCAGGCACAGCCTATGTACCAAAGTGACATTGAGCAAGACACTTAACCACTAATTCATAAACCCTGAAGATGAAACATAATTTCCCCCACATTAGGTCATACAAAAAGGCTAATGATAATCACTCAAAGCTTTACTATAACTTTAAAAGTGATTACAATGTTATTTTGTCGTATATTAATACAATATAACAATCGGGGTGGTTGTGTTTGGTCTTCTATTGACACATATTTTCTGCATGAGCAGCGGAGTGTCTTGCAAGCCGTGGAACAGTTACAACGAATGACCTTCAAGAGACTGTCTGGAGCAACATTCATTGTTGACATGAGTGGGACAAATCTATTGTACTGAAGGTGCCACCCTGGGGGCCCCTTCAGGGCATCATACCATCTTCTGTTCCCATCCAGATCATGATCTGGTAGTATGCTCTAGGACAGTGAAATTGGTAGCAGATTCAGTTGGTGGCAGACGTTCAGGCGTTACAGATGAAGCTGAGACAACCTTTTTGCTGAAAGTGTTTTCAGTGTCCACCAAAGAGGACAGCCATTACTTGGCAGCCAAGGTCATCGATCACCTCTGTGGTCTGGTTTGGGACAGTGAAAACATTGGCACAAGATCGAAGGACACGATCGCCTTTTACAAGCTTCTGAAAAGCAGTCTTTTTGCCAACCCCAAAGATCAGAGAAGTCGTGTAACAGCCAGTCACAGCATGGATCACATACAGTGGCGTGCACAGATAGACACTAGGGGGTGCTAGAGCACCCCCTGCCTTTTTGGCAATGTGCCCTTTCGGGAAAAAAACAACAAAAAAACACTTTATCTTTATTTATTTTTTAATTTTGTACAGTTACACTGTACAGTATGTGGACCATGGTAACATTGATCAATTCTTGATAAAAAGCTTCTAATATATTATTTAGGCCCCACAATCTATAAATCTCACACTATTAAGGCAACCGGCCGGTTCCACGCGCTGCACAAAGTGCCCTTTTTTTCCACTTGAGCACCTGCCCCTCTAAATGTCTGTGCACGCCACTGATCACATATCATGTCTGAGTACTTCCTTTAAATGTTTTATGTCATACACTTTAAAACTGCCATCAGCTTTTGTCTTGTCTGATCTGAAATAAAGGCACTTACTATCTCCCTGTGCATAATAAAGGAGTAAGACAAGGAGATCAGTATCTTCTCCAATCAGCGTGTGAAGAAGAGATGCATCCACTGCAGCCTTTGCTATGTCTACATCAGCATCCCCAGGTGCATTGATCACAATGCAATTCCTTTGTTTGAGTTCATCACTTATCATTTGGATCAGTCTCTTTTTATTCAGATCCCTTGACAGGAACTCCTCCCCCTCTTACCTGTGAACTCACTTACCTGTCTCAGAAGTGAAGTTGACAATGGGATGAATATTGTTTCCTCTTCTTTGACGTGTGTTATCTTTAGTGGATGGCCCATCCTCATAGCCATCGAACACAATGGTTGTTGCTGAGCCATAATGCTTGATGGTGAAGTCTGCATATGACTGTGCAATTGTACCATAGCTTTGTCCGAGCTTCCATGGTATTCGGTGAAGGAGTGAACCTCCATCAAGAACGTAATACTCTGTTTCTGGTACCGAATCTAAGATTGCATCACTTGCATGATCACAGATCGCATGATGCGCTAGTTGTGGTTTATCAGCCTTGCGGAAAACATTTCTGTCTTCAAAAAGGGCAGGAGGGAAATGACTGAACTCATAACACATAACCTCCTCCAATGACAGCTCTCCAGTTTGGAGACAATCAGGAAACTTTGAAACAGAAGTGTAGAATCAATGGTTCGATCAGGAGCAACCTTGATAGCCGATTTTTGTCCAAGGGTTATGGCTTTATCCTTTCTACTGAATGAGAACGTGAATGCAGGCTGTCCAATCATTTTGTGCATGATGTTGCGTCCAACAAGGTCATAATCATGCACGTTCACTCCGTCCTCAGCGACAACACCAGTAACAACATTCCTATCTCAGACTGTGAAAACATAGGCCTAATGTGAAATCAGAAATCAGAAGGTATATTGTCCCAGATTTTTATTGTGTAGACCAGGGGTTCTCAACGTTTTTCGCTGGGGACCCCTGAAAATGCTTTGGCCATGTCTCGCGACCCCCACCCTGCCCCCCTCCCCCACCCCCAATACAAACTGACTGCAAAAATACCTTTAATAATAGAGAACATATGTCATAAATGAACTGAAACCAGATCTAATCATTAAGGAAAGTTTATGCGTGTACTATGTGAACTTTCATTTCCATTTCCCAGCCATTTAATTGCAAAAAAAATAAATAAAAAAGTTTTTTTTTAAATAATTTGGGGATCCCCCAAAATAATTTGGTGACCCCCAGAGGGGTCGTGACCCACGGGTTGAGAACCCCTGGTGTAGACCTTGGGTGCGTTCGGAAATGTGCCCTGAACGCACTGGTGTGCTATCTTGTCGTTCGTGTGTTGTTGTTCGAAAATCCAGTGCGCTGCGCACCGGGTGTGCCGAGTGCCCGCACTGAGCGACCCTACCCTGAAACTGGGGTTGTCCAGTGTGAATCGGTGTGATTGCGTCACCGCGCACCACGCTCGCCAACCCAGAGCAGATCCACCGGCACTTCCACTGGGTGATCAGCCAGCTGAAGGTAGGGACAGACGACAGCAGCGCAACCGTGACCAGCGTCGCCGACCCCCCGCCGCCTCAGCCGGGCCTAAGAGATGAGTCCCCAGGACCGGTGGATCCCAGCAGCGGAAGTGACCCCTCGACCCCGTCTACAGGGGAAGCGAGCTCGGACGCTTCCCCACTCCCCCACCGCCTTGGGCCTCACTGGGACCGCCCCCCAAAAGGCTAAAGCTCGTGACACAGATCCCCACCACGGGTGGGTCTGTCGCCGAGCCGCACAACGTTTGCACAAATGCACAGTGTCATGTTTTTTCTGTATTAAAGGCTTTGCCCAAAATAACAAAAAAACAACAAAAATCACACTGTCGGGGGACCATGAACCCTCTGTTAGGGACAGCCGAAGTGCTGCCCGAAGCATAGCGGTGGGATATGAGGCCTGTGGCGGGCTTAAACGCCACCAGGGAGATGGGTCATGGCCTAATTTTCTTTGGTCATCCAGTGGACATCGCCACCAAACAAGGGCCACCTCGTCTGGAGGGGATAAGTCCCTTGACCGAGCGCATAGCCCAGTGGGAACACTGCAATGCATCCCCCTGGGTCCTACGCACCTTAGCAAAGGGATACAGGCTCCAATTTGCAATGAGACCCCCCGCGTTCAGTGGAGTCCTCTTCACCGACTCGCGGGGTCAAGCGGGTCAAGTTCTCCAACAAGAGATAGCTTCTCTGCTGGAGAAAGGAGCCGTCAGAGAGGTGCCCCAGAGCCAATGTCGCAGCGGGTTCTACTCCCGCTACTTCTTGGTCAAGAAAAAAGGGGGGGCCTACGCCCCATCCTGGACACCTTAAGAAGTTTGCGTTCAAAATGCTGACGGCCAAGTCTCTAGTACGTACCATACGCCCAGGCGACTGGTTCACGTCCATAGACTTAAAAGACGCATATTTCCACATCCCCATCTACCCACCTCACAGGAAGTTCCTGCGGTTCGGGTTCCAGGGGAAAGTGTACGAGTACACGGTCCTTCCCTTCGGGATGTCCCTGAGCCCGAAGGGCGTCAACAAGGCATTCGGGTGGCGAGCTATATCGACGACTGGCTCCTGATGGCCAGCTCGAGGGAAGAGGTAACGAGGGCCACAACCAGAGTGTTGACCCACGTGGCTTCCCTAGGGTTCGTTGTGAACCACGCCAAGAGCATGCTGGTGCCTACGCAGTCAACAGACTTCATAGGCATCAGGCTGGATTCAGTTGCGTATACGGCGAGGCTGTCTGGAGACAGACTCAACGACCTACTGAAGTGTGTGTCACTGTTCACACCGGGACGCACTCTTCAATTACGCACATGCCTACGGATGGCAGGCATTATGGCATCGGCCATCTCATTGGTACGTCTGGGGAGACTGCACATGAGACCCTTCCAGCGATGGCTCGGTTCTCTGCACATTCCCACCAAGTGCATACGCCGCCGTGTGACAGTGTCTCACCAGATTGACCTGACTCAATCTACATTGAGTCAGGTCAATCTGGTGAGACATGAACTTTGACTCAATCTCTCAATAGAAGAACAGGGACACAAAATGCAACCACCCCAATTGAATATGTTACTACCATACATCTCTGGACCTAAAAACCTATTACTGTAAACAAACCTAGACTACATTCTGCCTGCGAGTATGGTGGAGTATGGAGTCAGGTTTTGGCTTTAACATCAGTAGCCCTGAGCATCAAACTGAAGGATGGTGTATGGCATACAAGTTGAAAGTACGATCAAGTGAAACCAAATCAAGATGTATTCTCTGCTGTTAAAGGTTGGGGGGATGTTGATGAAGATGAATTTGCAGAAATATCACATAGATCCTGTCTAAAGCCTAAATAACAGTGGTGTGTAACACATAGCTTGCAGACAAGGAGCAGCAGGTTCATGAGATAACGGGAGAGAGTTCAAAGCCAGACCGAGGCTGATGTGTTGTACAGTATAATAGTGTTGGTGTGGCTATTTACCACAAGATTTATTATTATTATTATTATTATTATTATTATTATTACTCTTATTATTATTCCATGATTTTGTAACCCATTTTCACCCGGTGGCAAATGCACAGTGGGGGATTTCCCCAGTAGGATGTAACACGTGGAAGGAACACGTTATTCCAACCAGTTACTTTCCTCTCCATCGGGTGCCCCGACTGACCAGAGGGAGGCATTATAGAGACCACTGCATTGTAGTGTTGTGAAGGTAGCTATATAGGCCCTAGGGGATGTGGGGAGAACATGCAAACTCCACATATCTGAGATGATCCAGATGTTTTATTTAGCGCTCAACATCGTCCCTCACCTCAATCTTAGCCTCAATTCCGAGAAAACGCTGGAAAACATTTTTGGATTACAATGACATTACACCAATGTATTAATTCTGGATTAATATAAATCAGATTCTCGGGTTCTGTCATGTATTGTGTTAAAGGTCTGGTGACATCATGATATATGATATATATATATATATATATATATATATATATATATATATATATATATATATATATATTGTTTTCTGACCACAATTTCCCCATCCAAGTGTTGACCGGGCTTAATAAATAATAAGTCATTGGAATATTTTTCTTTTCTTTTCTTTTTTTTCCTTTTTTTTTAGTTTTGGAGCGATGTCTTGCACAGATGTAGTACGATCACAACTGGCCCTGGCTGACCTGGTGTCCCAGACATTATGGTGCCTTCACACGGGCAGATCTAAAAAGATCTATAAAGATCTATACTGTCTAAAGATAGTATATTTGTATAGCTTTGCATCTTTGAAGCTGAAGTTGAAGCCAGTTCATCTTATTTCCGAGGCTTTCCACCTCGGAGGAAAGCCTGGTCTGTGTTACGTTTAGCTTTGGCCATTATTTTATTATCATTAATCAATTGAGATATTCACTTGTCCCCAACAAACATCCACACATGATTATTTTATTTGTGTTTACCACCCTGAGGGATGGTGGATGTCTGTGGGGACACTCCCACCACTCACATTCCAGGTGTTACATGTTCCTATTCTGCCTAGGCTCTTCACAGAAATCCACCAGTCATTACAATGTAAAGATGCATGTAAAAATGCATGAAAACAAAAAGATCCAATGCAAGATGTTTTTCGTTTTGTCTTGTTTTGTTTTAAACTGAAAACATTAAGGTGAATAAGTGTCTTACAAATAAATTATTAACAGTTAATTAATGTCTTGTAAATATCTTATTAATTATTTTTTGTGAAGTACGAATATATTCATACCCCCCCAGGTACGAAGTGCAGGTTGAGCCCCAGAGCAGCTTTAAACATTGATCTGGGTGCTATGCAACGCCTCCGTCACCACCAGCTATGGGATCTTACGACTGCTCTCCATTTACCTTGGTTACAAGTAGGATTTTCAAAGCTCCATAACTCGGAATCTACGAGCGCTGCCCTTGGTGATCGTCATCCATCCAAAGTTTGGATGTCAGTTGTGACTTTGTCTCGCATCGCTCCCGACATGTAAACGTTTCTGGCGAAAGGTAACAACATTTATGCTACTAGCTAGCAGCACAGAAATAACTAGAACTGCACTCTGTCGATATTTTTCTTTTCTTTTCTTTTTTTTCCTTTTTTTTTTTTTTTTTTAGTTTTGGAGCGATGTCTTGCACAGATGTAGTACGATCACAACTGGCCTTGGCTGACCTGGTGTCCCAGACATTATGGTGCCTTCACACGGGCAGATCTAAAAGATGCAAAGACAGTATATTTGTATAGCTTTGCATCTTTGAAGCTGAAGTTGAAGCCAGTTCATCTTATTTCCAAGGCTTTCCACCTCGGAGGAAAGCCTGGTCTGTGTTACTATAAATTGCCGTGTGATCCGGTCGGGAGTCGGAGCGAATTATATTGTTACATCATGTTGTAGTCATTGTTTTGTAGTCATCAGGCCTGAACCCTCAAACCAGAACTTCCTTTCAATCAAACCGGAGGAATAGTGCCTTCCCAATAAAAGCCTTGATGTGGCATAGTTTTGTTGATTGTTGAGCATTTCATGTCAGTCAAACTTCATGTCAGTCAGTCCGTCCGTCAGTCACGCCTCGTGACACGCTCCATATGGCTGTCTCCATATATGAAGATCAGGACACTGACCTCATCAAACCCTGGACAAACGTGTGACAATATAATAACTTTTAGTCTCTGCTCTTCGATGTCTCCCTTTTGACTGATACCTACCTGTCCATTCAAACTGTAGATGGGCCCGCCCGCTAATGTTCAGCCGTGGCAGGCAGTCGGCGAAAACTAGAGTTCTTAACAGGCCCAAAAGTTAAGGCCCCTAAATGGGCTGCTCGTCTACATATGACGTAAGTTTTCCCTTCAATGTCAATGGCATTTAATGTTTGTGTTGCCACAAATTTACGTCATATTTGGTGGACATTTTGACCTTATTTCTCCTTCCATCGTCAATGGCAAATATTGAGACGTGTGGGGACAAAGATTACGTCATATTTGGCGGACATTTGACCTAATTTCTCCTTTCATTGTCAATGGCAAATATTGAGACGTGTGGTGACAAAAGCTGTATATAAGAGGGGTTAGCGCCCCTCAAGCTCCCTTCTCGCCCTCAGGGTGTCTTACTGGTTTCTGAAATATGAATGGGAGTGTACTTTCCAGAGACTATTTAGCATCTGTACACCTTTGTTATCCCATGGGGAAATTCTATTCTCATCGCAGGCTACGAGAGAGCGAGTCACACTTTTATTGGGAAGGTATTATTCTTCCAGTTTGAGGGAAAGGAAGTTCTGGTTTGAGGGTGTAAAAACAAATACTGTTGGTGGCTGGGGGACAGCTCCCAGCATGCCCCGGGGCACGTTTAGCTTTGGCCATTATTTTATTATCATTAATCAATTGAGATATTCACTTGTCCCCAACAAACATCCACACATGATTATTTTATTTGTGTTTACCACCCTGAGGGATGGTGGATGTCTGTGGGGACACTCCCACCCCTCACATTCCAGGTGTTACATGTTCCTATTCTGCCTAGGCTCTTCACAGAAATCCACCAGTCATTACAATGTAAAGATGCATGTAAAAATGCATGAAAACAAAAAGATCCAATGCAAGATGTTTTTCGTTTTGTCTTGTTTTGTTTTAAACTGAAAACATTAAGGTGTATAAGTGTCTTACAAATAACTTATTAACAGTTAATTAATGTCCTGTAAATATCTTATTAATTATTTTTTGTGAAGTACGAATATATTCATACCCCCCCAGGTACGAAGTGCAGGTTGAGCCCCAGAGCAGCTTTAAACATTGATCTGGGTGCTATGCAACGCCTCCGTCACCACCAGCTATGGGATTGGGATACAAGTAGGATTTTCAAAGCTCCATAACTCGGAATCTACGAGCGCTGTCCTTGGTGATCGTCATCCATCCAAAGTTTGGATGTCATTTGTGACTTTGTCTCGCATCGCTCCCGACATGTAAACGTTTCTGGCGAAAGGTAACAACATTTATGCTACTAGCTAGCAGCACAGAAATAACTAGAACTGCACTCTGTCGATATTTTTCTTTTCTTTTTTTTCCTTTTTTTTTTTTTTTTTTTTAGTTTTGGAGCGATGTCTTGCACAGATGTAGTACGATCACAACTGGCCTTGGCTGACCTGGTGTCCCAGACATTATGGTGCCTTCACACGGGCAGATCTAAAAGATGCAAAGACAGTATATTTGTATAGCTTTGTATCTTTGAAGCTGAAGTTGAAGCCAGTTCATCTTATTTCCAAGGCTTTCCACCTCGGAGGAAAGCCTGGTCTGTGTTACTATAAATTGCCGTGTGATCCGGTCGGGAGTCGGAGCGAATTATATTGTTACATCATGTTGTAGTCATTGTTTTGTAGTCATCAGGCCTGAACCCTCAAACCAGAACTTCCTTTCAATCAAACCGGAGGAATAGTGCCTTCCCAATAAAAGCCTTGATGTGGCATAGTTTTGTTGATTGTTGAGCATTTCATGTCAGTCAAACTTCATGTCAGTCAGTCCGTCCGTCAGTCACGCCTCGTGACACGCTCCATATGGCTGTCTCCATATATGAAGATCAGGACACTGACCTCATCAAACCCTGGACAAACGTGTGACAATATAATAACTTTTAGTCTCTGCTCTTCGATGTCTCCCTTTTGACTGATACCTACCTGTCCATTCAAACTGTAGATGGGCCCGCCCGCTAATGTTCAGCCGTGGCAGGCAGTCGGCGAAAACTAGAGTTCTTAACAGGCCCAAAAGTTAAGGCCCCTAAATGGGCTGCTCGTCTACATATGACGTAAGTTTTCCCTTCAATGTCAATGGCATTTAATGTTTGTGTTGCCACAAATTTACGTCATATTTGGTGGACATTTTGACCTTATTTCTCCTTCCATCGTCAATGGCAAATATTGAGACGTGTGGGGACAAAGATTACGTCATATTTGGCGGACATTTGACCTAATTTCTCCTTTCATTGTCAATGGCAAATATTGAGACGTGTGGTGACAAAAGCTGTATATAAGAGGGGTTAGCGCCCCTCAAGCTCCCTTCTCGCCCTCAGGGTGTCTTACTGGTTTCTGAAATATGAATGGGAGTGTACTTTCCAGAGACTATTTAGCATCTGTACACCTTTGTTATCCCATGGGGAAATTCTATTCTCATCGCAGGCTACGAGAGAGCGAGTCACACTTTTATTGGGAAGGTATTATTCTTCCAGTTTGAGGGAAAGGAAGTTCTGGTTTGAGGGTGTAAAAACAAATACTGTTGGTGGCTGGGGGACAGCTCCCAGCATGCCCCGGGGCACGTTTAGCTTTGGCCATTATTTTATTATCATTAATCAATTGAGATATTCACTTGTCCCCAACAAACATCCACACATGATTATTTTATTTGTGTTTACCACCCTGAGGGATGGTGGATGTCTGTGGGGACACTCCCACACCTCACATTCCAGGTGTTACATGTTCCTATTCTGCCTAGGCTCTTCACAGAAATCCACCAGTCATTACAATGTAAAGATGCATGTAAAAATGCATGAAAACAAAAAGATCCAATGCAAGATGTTTTTCGTTTTGTCTTGTTTTGTTTTAAACTGAAAACATTAAGGTGTATAAGTGTCTTACAAATAACTTATTAACAGTTAATTAATGTCCTGTAAATATCGTATTAATTATTTTTTGTGAAGTACGAATATATTCATACCCCCCCAGGTACGAAGTGCAGGTTGAGCCCCAGAGCAGCTTTAAACATTGATCTGGGTGCTATGCAACGCCTCCGTCACCACCAGCTATGGGATTGGGATACAAGTAGGATTTTCAAAGCTCCATAACTCGGAATCTACGAGCGCTGTCCTTGGTGATCGTCATCCATCCAAAGTTTGGATGTCATTTGTGACTTTGTCTCGCATCGCTCCCGACATGTAAACGTTTCTGGCGAAAGGTAACAACATTTATGCTACTAGCTAGCAGCACAGAAATAACTAGAACTGCACTCTGGCGAGTGCCTATGCTTGTTGCACGTGCGCAAGCAGAGCGCGCAAGTACTGTCGACCGCTACAAACTGTCAAATCTCAGCTTCTCTGTGAAAGAACCTTTGAAATATTGAATTATTAGGTTTAGCTATTTGCTACGTACCTAGTTCTTGGGGGACCCTGGGGGTCCCGACCCCCTGCTCTAGAACAAAACCCCCTGCTCTAGAACAAAACTAAAAACTGCCAAAATATTAGTAAAAAAAACAAATAGATAAAAATGAGAAAACAACAAGAAAATGAGAATTGAAAGACACTAGAATAGAAAGGAGTATGACTACGGAGCCCGCCCAGAAGTATTGTTGATTCAGTCATCTCATGGTTCAGGTTTCAGTCCAATGCGAGGCCTCTTTCAGAGACATAGTTCAGAACAGTCCAGTTCGTTTCTGGTGGTGGACACAGCGTGACAGTTCAAGAGCATACAAATCTAAATTTAGTTTACTTTAAAACACAGATACATTGTACAACATTTCGGCCACACTTCATCGGGTTGGCCTTCATCTCGAGACGTTGTACCATGTGATATTGTATGTGATTTAAATTAAACTAAGGTTATTGGTTGTGTTGTTCTCTTTGGCCAATCATTCCAATCAGTTAGTGGTTCCTCCCTATTACTATACTGGAAGGGGGTTTCCAGTCAAACAGTGCCTTCCCGGGCACTTCCGCACTCAGCGCCCGATGTCCCGATATGGATAGAATAGTAAATCCATCGTCCCCCTAGTCAACATGTGACATATTTCCACCCCTTCCAGTCAACCTTTGACTTCTTGGGATGTACATCCCAAGAAGCCAACCGTTTGACTTGGTTGGTTGCGCAGACTGTTTTTTTTCCTTTTGAACTCTTGTGTCACTTGTGTGCCATAAAAATAACTATTAGCTGGTCACACCTCCACCTTCTGTGTGCACATGGGGCACGTCATCTTCATTTTCAGCCAGGGGTCAACACATGTCCTGTGCTGGGCATGAGAACATGGCAGGACCCTGAGCTGGTCCGCTTCCTCGTACCCTTCCAGACAGATTGCGCAGACGTCGTATGTGTCCCCTGTCTTGTAAATATGGAGGGGCACTTTCTTTAGCAGGGCTTTGCTTATTTGGACCCGGCGGAGACGCAGGATAAACCTAATCATGGATATAATAATAAAGATGAACAGATATCCAGCAATGAGGGCACCAATAGCCAAGGCGGTGAAACGGAATACTAAGAAGACAAATCGTATTGTTTCTTTGAGGACATACGTCATATAGTCATCATTGGCTATCTTGAGGACAACATGTCCCCCCTTGCCTTGAGTGTAGTTCATTTTCAGAGAGTTGGCAGTGTCCTCACTTACAAACACAGCTGGGATGTTTATGTCTAGCTTCCTGAGGACTTGATGATTACTAATAAACACAGGATCGATCAGCTTCATTATATTAACACGCCAGCTGTGACCCATTCGGATTAATTCATTGGAGCCCACGTTATGAACAATGGCTACCTTATAGCCAGCATCCTGGGAATTAAGGACCTGGGTGTCAAAGTGACAGTCAGAGGTCATCTTGATGAGTACGACGGAGCCAATGGAGGGGGCTCGGACTATGGCGTTACAGGCATCCTCTGGTTGCGCAACAATCAAGACCTTCAGTGCATCATCGTGGGGAGGAAGATCTGTGCCAAAAAGTGCTGGAAGCATTTTAAAGCTTTGTGTTTTGTTGTGGAATGAGTAAGCAGTGATGTCTGCTTTTACTGGCAGCAGGTTGAGATATACAAAGAGCACAGCAGTGACAATCCTTCTGACAGAGATCATGTTTATTAAGCGTATTCCATGTGAACGCCGCATAGGAGTCTGGCACAATGAATCCTGTGAGCACACGGCTCACAGTTATATCCCAAAACTCTCCCAAGTTGGTGTCTCACAGCTGCGAGCTGATTGGACGCAACATTTTTATACACCTGACAGAGAAGTTATGCCATTATTATACCCCGTCTTCTTATGGTGTGGTAGCTGGATGTGTGATAGGGCCCCAACTGTGTTTTTGAGGGGCGCTATCCCCTCCTATATACAGGTTTGTTTTTTGCGCAAGGAGAGCTGGACCTGGTACGAATGTGCGTATGCTCGGAGGTATATATACTGAGGTTATAACTGGCTGTCAATGGTGACGTAATTAGGATATGTGTCAGTGTCGGTGAATTAAAGGTAATGTCTGTATGTATACATGTATGTAATCTGAAACCTTTATTACGTCACCATCAAAAGCCAGTTATATCCCGGCATTGATACATATCTTAATTACGTCACCATCAAATGGAATTGGAACAACTGAGGTTCGGCAGGTTTGGCCAGGCAGAAGACAACCAAGCACAACCCACCTGCCACTGCCAACTCCACCCTTGCCACCCTTGCCAACCACTCACCCACCTCAAACCAGCCTGGCCACTCCTACCTCACCTATACCGGGGGTATTTAAACGCAAGTTTAAAAAATGCCAGTGTGCTAGTTTCCAGTAAACATAGCACACACTAACGTCAAGAGAATCAATACTTGTATTAATTCTTCATCCAGCTCCCTGTCTCAGCATCGCGAATCCAATGCTCAGAATGGCCGCCCTGCTGAACATCCATGCCTTGGACGACGAGGCTCTATTCGTCGGCGCCGCCGCCGAACCCGCCGCCGCTGAACCCACCGCCGCCGAACCCACCGCCGCCGAACCTGTGGACGCCGACACCAGTACTCACCGAGCCGCCGTCGCCGCCGATCTCGATTTCGTGCCCGACACCCCAGAGCAGCTGCGCGGTAGACTCAGGTCAGTCTTATATAATAATAATAATAATATAATATACCTCCTGGTTCCGCCGCGTCCAACATGAACCGGACACCCCGGGAGTTCCGCGAGGGTCCACGTTCCTCCCCGAGCGGGGACGATCACCAGCAGAACCCGGTACTGGCCCAGCAGCTCAAGTCATCCCGCACCTCGTCCCGTCGCCCCGGCCACCAAGCTCCAGCAGCAGCAGCTTCTCCAACCAGCCATCCCGTCGCCTCTGGGCGCGGCTCCAATCTACCAGCACCAACCCTCGTGTCAGACTGGACCGTAGTCGGCCTTCAAAGAGCCCTCATCGCCTCTGCTGGATCCTTACTAATAATCACAAACTCCCCTACCTGGTCCATCTCCTTGACGACTTCCTCACAGTCGACCCCCCATCAGCACCACCAGCAAGAAGCCTCACAATCCTAAAGTCCGTCTTCAACCGCCTCGGAATCCCCCTCGCAGCCAAGAAAACCGAAGGCCCCCTCACCACCATAGAGTTCCTCCGCATCACACTCAACTCCGTCACTTTCCAAGCCTCACTCCCCCCAGACAAGCTCAACCGCATCCTACTCCTCATCTCCGACCACCTCGTCGCCCCGCAGTGCACCAAGCAGCAGCTCCTCTCACTCCTTGGCCATTTCAACTACGCCATCCGCATCATCCCCCAAGGCCGCTCCTTCATTTCCCACCTCCTCCTCCTGGCATCTTCAGTCCCCTCGCTCCACCACCAAGTCACCTTCACTCCCGAGTGTCTTTCAGAGCTGAGACTGTGGCACCAGCTCCTGACCCACTGGAATCACATTATTTTATCAGGACTTCGTGTCATCCCCGGAGGATCTGCAGCTCTTCACCGACGCAGCACCTTCCATCGGGTACGGGGGGTACTTTGGTGGTCGGTGGTTCGCTGCCGAGTGGCCCCAGGCGTTGCTGGCCCAGTCAGTCAACAACATCCACTCATCCGTGCTCTACGAGCTCTACCCCATCGTCGTGGCGGCTTCCCTCTGGGGTCAAAAATGATGATAAACAAGGATTTGAAAGAAAGACGAAAATCACTCCGAGACCATGGGCTATAGTCCATTGTCTCGAGTGATTTTCGTCTTTCTTTCAAATCCTCAAAAATGATGAAAAACGGCATGCTATAGTATGCTGTCTGAGATGGGCTATAGCCCATGGTCAAAAATGATGAAAAACAAGGATTTGAAAAAAAGACGAAAATCACTCCGAGACCATGGGCTATAGTCCATTGTCTCGTCTTTTTTTTTAATGAAAAACGGCATGCTATAGTATGCCATCCGAGACCATGGGCTATATATAGTCCATTGTCTCGAGTGATTTTCGTCTTTTTTCAAATCCTCAAAAATTATGAAAAACGGCATGCTATAGTATGCCGTCTGAGATGGTTGTCATTTTGTAAAAAAAAGGGCAGTCCTTTTATAAGGAGGGGGAGGGACTACCCGGACTAGGACAAGTGGGTGGTCTTAAAGGAGGAGGCGGAGGGACTGGATTAGGTGGGTGGTGCTAAGGTTAAACTCACGCATACCTAATGAATTGGTGGGTGTGTCCACATAAAACCATCATTTTAACAAATACTGTACACTTTTTTGAAAAAATTATACCTCCTTATATAACAATAACACCTGATGATCATGTTTAAGGGTGGAAAAAAATCACGGCACTCCATCTTTAATGTAAAATAAAATGAATAACTGCTATATGAATAGCCAACATATATGAATTATGGATTAAGTGGTTAAAATGTATTAACATGTTTTGCTGGGGACCCCTTGGAACTCCCTCAAGGACATTGAGAAGCACTGAGGTAGGCTACATCACAGTCAGATTGGATTTAATTACATCTACACACAACATGTAAATTGTATTGGTTCAGTATCCAGTCGAACAAACAAACAAACACAAATTTCATTCAAATACCTAATTCCTGCCCACATCTGTCCCTGAAGATACTGCTGATTAAAGACTTTGAACACGCAATCTAAATGTTTAATCTCTCTCTCTCCCTATCCCTCTCTCTCTCTCTCTCTCTCTCTTTCTCTCTCTCTCTCTGGAACGTGAGTAAGTACAGGTAAAGGCTTTTAATGTGTTTCTTAGATATTTACAAGCTTTTGCCACAAACATGTCTCTTAGCTTATTTATACGCTTTGTTACAAACTTCTACTCCACTACACATTGTATACACCAACACAATGATTTGACAGCTTTAGGTATAGTTACTTTGAAGATTCAGATAGGCTATTCATATTTTCCTACTTACATTTTTAAATGACTAAAGTAAAAATAATCCAGAGTACTCTCTCACTCCTTTTCTTATCCTTGCTTTATCATCTCCCTCCTCTTCCCTTTATCACCCGCTGAGCAATAATCCATTTCCAACTGATCTAGCGGGAGAAGTAAACACCCCGCCCCCACACCCCACCCCTCTCTCTCTCTCTCTCTCTCTCTCTCTCTCTCTCAGATTTGCAGTTATCATGAGTCTGGAGACTATAATCGTACAGTCTATAATGCGTTGCGTCACTCTCGACCCCCGCTTTCACATCCCCGCTTAATTACGGGAAACGGGGAGATTTCTCAAATGGACTCACTGGGCTTTGGCTCTGATGAGCTTGTTGTTTGTAGTATATCGGGTTTGGTAGTAGACTGGTATTATTAATGAATGGACACGGACACAATGCTTCTGTTTGGATGCCGGGTTATTTACTGAATGAATCAAAGCGGGAGCATACATAGGCTGGTGCACATGTGCAGTTGTGCTGGAATGCACCATCAACATTTGTCAACAGGGGGAGCCCTGGTATAGGCTGTGTAGGGCTGTCGCTGCTACCAGGTGAGAACGGCTGTGTAGGGCTGTCGCTGCTACCAGGTGTCCTTGCAGGTGTCCCTGGAGTCGTCCGCGGCGTGTGTGTCAGCCCAGGAGTAGACTCACAATTCCACTGAGGCAGAGTAGAGACTTGGCTGGTGAACGGCTCATTGAAGTCTCTGGGGTGCGTTGTGTGGTCTCTGGAGTTTATGTGTTGCAGATCATCTTCCTTAGAGTGTAATAGGTGATCGATATGGATGGAGCACTCTCTGCACCCATCGTTGATCAGGTACGTGACTGGTCCAAGGCGCTTCACCACTGTGGCTCTCAACCACTTCTCCTTCCCCTCCCAAAACATTCTCACAGGAACCAACCAAATCACCTGGGGACAGGTGTCTCAATTTGGTTGTGGCCTTGTCATGGTGAACCTTCTGTTGGAGCTGTTTTTCCTCAAAAGTTCTCGCCAGGCTCGGTTTAAGCAGGCTGAACCTGGTCCTCAGTTGACGTTTCAAGAACAGCTCTGCTGGTGAAACCCCTATCACTGCGTGAGGTGTGCTCCTGTACATCAACAGGAAATTAGCCAGCCTGTGTTGCAATGCCAACTGCTGAGACTCTTCTCCAAGAACTTGCTTCAGGAGTGCAGCTTTGACTGTCTGCACCGACCTTTCAGCGGCGCCGTTCGACCAGTGTCTGCTTGATACCGTTGCTCCTCAGGAACTGTTTGAACTCACAGGAAGTGAATTGAGGTCCTTTGTCACTCACCACCTCCTCTGGGAGACCTTGAGAAGCAAACAGGTTGCGTAGAACATCAATGGTCTTTGCCGATGTAGTGGTTTTCATAGGCATGACCTCCAGCCATTTAGAGTGACTGTCTACAAGTACTAGGAAGTACTGCTTGTCTTTCTCACAAAAGTCTATGTGTACTCTCTGCCAAACATGTTCCGGCCACCTCCAAGAGTGCAATGGGGCTACCGCTGGCAGCTTCCTCACTGACTGGCATGCCCCACAGCTCTGTACTGTTTCTTCAACGTCACTGTCCAAGTGGGGCCACCACACATATGACCTGGCCAGCGCTTTCATGCGGCAGATACCTGGATGTCCGGTGTGTAGGTCACTGAGCAGTTTCGCCCTATGTGCGGGTGGTACGATGACCCTCATTCCCCACAGTACACATCCTTGCTCTTCAGACAGTTCAGTTCTCTGGATGAAGAATGGTGAGAGTCTCATCATCAACGCTGTCCACCCATTTAAAGTGAACTCTCTGACTTTGCTCAATACTGGATCCTTCCGTGTGCTGTGTGCTATGTCTCTGACATGCACTGGCAGGTCATCCACTACAGAGAAGTAGAAGATGCTGTTTTCTTCAGCTGTTTTGTCTTTGTCTGGCCTCGGCAGCCTGGACAATGAGTTGTAGGCCATGAGTATTAGTGCCCACCGTTGCATCCTCAGAGCAGCTAAAGTGGAAATCGCTGACTTCGGGCCCAGGATCGCCAAGAGCGGCTTGTGGTCAATAGTGAGATATTTATGGAACTTCCTCACTCCGAAAATGATGGATAGAGCTTCTTTCTCTATTTGGGCATATTTGCTCTCTGCATCCGATAGAGTGCGTGACGCAAAGGCAATAGGCTTTTCTTCGCTACCTTCCATGATGTGTGAAATCACCGCTCCCACGCCGTAAGGGGATGCGTCACAGGCTAGCCTCACTGGCTTCTTGGTGTCGTAGTGTACAACTACTTTGCTTTCTAGCAACAGTCTCTTTGTCTTTGTGAACGCTCCCTCGCATTCCGGTGTCCATTTCCAGGGACTCTCCTTCTTGAGTAACGCATGCAGGGGCTGTAACAGGGTGGACAGACCCTTCAGGAAACGTCCATAGTAATTTAAAAGCCCTAGAAACGAGCGTAGCTCGGACACATTTGTGGGGCTTGGAGCATTGACTAGAGCTTCCACCTTCTCATCTGTTGGGTGGAGCCCTTCACTGTCTACCATGTGGCCCAAATACTGCTTTCCACGAATTTGCACTTGGATCGTTTTACTCGAACACCATACTTCTCCAGACGACTGGACCTCCTCCAGCTTTTTCAGGTGTTCTTTTCTTGACCCTGCTGTGATTAGAATGTCATCGAGAAAACAGGTCACATGGTCAAGACCCTGCAGTATTTGATCCATCACTCCCTGGAAGATGGGTGGTGCACTAGAGACACCATAAGAGAGATGGTGGTAGACATATAGCCCACGTGAGTGTTTACAGTGAGGTATTTTTCTGAATCCTTATCCAGTTGTAGTTGCTGATAGGCATGTGACAAATCCAATTTTGTGAACAGTTTGCCTCCAGCCAATGTTGCGAACAGATCTTCGGTATTTGGCAGTGGATAAGTTTCCTCCTCCACGCTCTGGTTTATGGTAACTTTGTAATCACCACATATGAGTATTGACTTGTCAGCTTTTGGGACTACGACTTATTGGCGATGCCCATTCACTTCTGTCAGTTTTGGAAATTATGCCCATAGCTTCCAATCTGTCCAGCTCCTTTTCCACTGGTTCTCTGAGGGAATACGGCACCGGTCTGGCCTTCCTACCGATGGGCTGTGCATCTGACTTCACTCGAATAGAGGCTTTGAACTCTTTAATGATGCTGGGGCCTTCTTCAAACATAGCTTTGTGCCTCTGTAACACAGCCTCCACATCTGGCACACTAGCACCACCTGCTGTCTTAACAGCAAATATTTCCCTCCAGTTTAGTCTGATTGTATCTAACCAGTCACGCCCTAGGAGTGCTAGGAGTGCTGGTCGATCCCCCCTTCACAATCCGCTCCAGTGTCTAGCAGCACATCCAGAGCCTTTCCTTCCAGCATCACATGCACATTAATGCCACGCTTGTTACTAGAAGCTGTAAACACAGAGCACACTCCTATCACTGCATCTTTATCATCCTCATCATCAGAATTTCTGCGTGCTTCCTGCTTGACATAGTGTGTCTTTTTGCTCCTACACATACGTGCAATATGGCCAATTTTAGCACAATTGTGACACTTTTCTTGCTTGAATTTGCATAACTGTGCAGTATGCTTACCCCCACATCTGTAGCAAGGCTGCTGCTCTTGGGCATCGTCATTTCTAGGTGCCGGTTTGAAACTCTGTTGAGCACTGTTGCTCCGTGATTTCCATCCGCCTTTACTTTGTTCCATGTGCACCTTGTTTACTGTTCTTGTGTCTTGCATGTGTCCCGGAAATGCTTGTGCATTGCGTGTTGCCGTCTCCATGGCCAACGCTGTATCACATGCCGTCTTGAACATAAGCCTTGCCATGGATAACAGTCTTCTTTGCACTTCCTCTGACTTTAATCCACTTACAAAACGGTCATGTAGTGCATCATCGAGAAATGCGCCAAAATCACAGTGTGTAGACAGTTTCTTCAATGCAACAATATAATCAGCATTAGACTCAACGTCATGTTGGTTTCTCTTTTGGAACCGGAATCGTTCCACAATGATGAGCGGTTTTGGCTTGTAATGGTTACCGAGTGCCTCACACAGCTGTCCATACGTCTTTGTACTGGGTTTGTCCGGGCTGACTAGATTCTTCAAAAGTCTGTAGGCATCAGCTCCAATTACTGACAAGAACACAATGACCGTTTTGTCATCCTCCACACTGTTTGCGGTCATCCACATGTCCAATCATTCCAAGTAAGACTCAAAATCTTCCTGTCCTTCTTTATATGCGGCTATATCGCCTATTTGGAACGACGCAGCCATTGTGTCAACGTGTAGTCTCGTCCGTTTATTTTCCACAATGTACGTTCTTCAAACTTGTCTCTCGTCACAGGGATCCTCTTTGTGCTAGAAAATCCCATCCACCTCCTCACCACTGTAGTATATCGGGTTCGGTAGTAGACTGGTATTATTAATGAATGGACACAGACACAATGCTCTGAGTGGAACAGAGATAATGTGTTCTCTACATGCTAATCAAACCTGCAGCAGTGTTGTGCATGGCTACTCAGAGGGAATATACCATGCAGCCTATTTCGTCTTTGTCGCGTGGGCTCTATTTTCGTCCATGCTAAACGCCTTATACCTAAACTACTTTTCCTTTTTTTTTTTTTTTTTACAATTTTGAAAAACATTTTTGAATAGTTATAAAAGTCAATCTACACGCTCACAACGTGTCAATGTAGATCGTCTGGTTGAACTATTAAAAACATATTTTCAAAATAGTAATAACTAAAGTGCCCTTCTGGGCACAGGTCTCCACCAGAAGGATAGGAGTGTGTGTGATGTTTGGCAAAATGTTTAGGAGTAATATAAACATGTTTTGGTTTTTTTGTGTGTGTGTGA
Organism: Electrona antarctica; assembly: GCF_951216825.1. NCBI lineage: Eukaryota > Metazoa > Chordata > Actinopteri > Myctophiformes > Myctophidae > Electrona > Electrona antarctica. Next base: position 43,755,823 of record NC_136808.1, on the reverse strand, counting down.
CGTGGCTTGGCCTGTTGTAGTGCCACCATGAGGCTGATTTGAAAACTGTCAAGTGGCATTTCTTCCTCAGCCTAGTGGGAATATGCATGCACAGTTTCACCGCAATCGGACGCTGCATTGAGTAGTTGTGGCGATTTGTACAATACGGGTACAAAGCGGCCTATAGCCTACTCCTGAAAAGTTTAGAAGCCAATCATAGCCAAACACACCCGTCTTGATAACATGACTATGGAGAGCATGTGTACCGAAAATCTGAAGGAGTAATATTAGAAAATGTGTTTTACATATGTCGGCCTCCTGGTGGCGCTATAAAGAGCAGATGTGAAAAATTCCAGGCAAAGGTTTTTCCTTGGCCTCTAGGGAGTTGGCATACAAAATTATACACAGATCCGTGCAGTTAGAGGTAAAAACCCTAATCGGCCAGTAATAGCGCCACCATGAGGCTGAGTTGAAAATGATCAAGTGGCATTTCTTCCTCGGCCTAGTGGGAATGTGCGTGCACAATTTCACGGAAATCACACGATGTGTTCATGATTTGCAGCATTTTGTTTGAAACTGAGTACTCCTGTGAACTTTGGAAGCCAATCTTACCCAATCAGGATGGAGTCTGAACAATCTGAAAGACCAGTTGGCTGCGATCAAGCCAACGGTGCTGGAGATTAGCTGTCCACAGACAGACGGACGGACACACGGACGGACGGACGGACGGACGGACGGACGGAGTGCAAAACATACTCTCTCCCCATGCCTTCGGCCTGGTGGAGACAAAAAGGCAAAGTAGGGATAAGGGGACAAAAATAGAGCCCCTCAAAACTGTTACTTTTCTGGATTCGATGCTTTGGTGTGACACTGCAGCAATGCAGCATGATCAAATAGGGCGTAGAAAAAACACAAAAAAGTTAGAATATGGAGATAAGGTTTCTGGCGGACAGCAATGATAAGATACTTGTAGCGCCGCTACGCGGAATCACAACACTTGACATTCACCTGGCATGTGGCTCTGGCCCATAGCCCTAATGCCGTTGCTGCAGTTGCCCTCACATGAAATGCAGATCAGCCTCTCGACATCTGCTAAAATAACCGTCTTTGTATTGGTGAGTAGCGAAAATGTTATTTTTATTTTAGCAGAAGTCGAGAAGCTGTGGTGCATTTCATGCGAGGGCAATTCATTTAAAGTCCCATATAGCTCTAATGCAACGGCAGCAACAGCATTAGGGCTTTATGGAACAGAGCTACCTGGCATGAAGGAGACGGAATGTGGACTCGAGTCGTAACAATATGAACTTTTTATTTTCTTTCTTTTTTTAACATTTTCATAGCAACTAGCAATAGCAAAAAGATATTCAAAACAAGGCAACTCTTCCCTCAATCTTTGAAAGTACTGCAGGAATCGATATTCTCTTTGTCATTTCAATTCACAAAAATAATAATTCACAGTAATATATATCGGCGCTCCCCTGTTTTTCAACATTCCCGGTAGCCCCGCCCCCTGAGATGCGGTGGTGCCGTTCTTCTCACACCAAAGCATTTAGCATGGTCTTGAGCCATGTATGGTGCACTACGCAGTCGAGCGGCGTGGGTCACGGTGGCACAGTCGGTAGTGCTGTCGCCTCACAGCTCGAAGGTCCTGGGTCCGATTCCCGCTGGGGACGCTGTGGGCGCTGGGGGCGTGTTCCCTCCTCCGCGTCATCAGTGCCCATACCCGAGTCGGGGTTGGCGAAAGGGCCTTTCTGTGTGGAGTTTGCATGTTCTCCCGTGTCCCCTAGGGTAGGTACCCTCACAAAAACATGCCGTAATCCTGGTCTCTAAACTACCTCCCCCTGGCCAGCCGGGGCGCCCGATGGAGGGGAAAGGAACTGGTCGGAATAATGTGTTCCTTCCACGCACTACGTCGGGAAACTCTCCCCCGTCGGGTGAAAAGAAGCAGCTTGGACTCCTCATGCATAGAAGGAGGCATGAGGTCAGTCCGCTGCCCCCCCCAGGTTGGCAGAGGAAGTGTAGCGCCCAGGATTACATTATTGACATTGGGTGAAAAAAATGGGTTACAAAATTGTGGGATAAAACATTTAAAAAAAATCGAATTGCATGAAAATAGTCTTGGAATCATAAATCATCCGTCCTCGTCAACATGCAACATGACAGCATCTAATGCTGGTGAGTCTTAATTGGTTTACACAAACAGGTGCCGAATGTTTAAATCCTGCATTACTGGAGAGACTATAGTTGTATGACAATGTATATCAGGGCTTAAGTTATAAAAGTTTACTTTTGTATAGTTATTGTCCTGATGCATCACTGGCACAGTTAGCCCATAGTTATTTATTTACTACAGAGTATAGACCACAGAGACTTGCAAGGTCACTTGTCAGTTGTCACAAAGCATTTGGAGAGAAGAAACTTCACTGACTGCTTGAGCTCCTGGAGCACGCAGAGAGGGAAAAAAATAAAAGAAATAAACAAACGCAGAAAGATACCGCTGAGTGTTTGTCTTTGCTGGGAAATCACTGGAGACGATCGAGGCTTCACTGAAGTCATCTGAAGAAGATAAAGCTGCAACTCCAGACAAGAGAGAGTCAGAGAAGAGCAAACTTACTTTGCATCCTGATTTGAAAGAAACTTGCTAAGGCAAACAAGCTGGAGAGAGAGAGAGTCTGATTTATACTGTTTTATATACGGCATCAAACACTGAACAATAGCTGATCTCCAAGCTCACAACGCGCCACCAACGTGGCGCGTTGTGAGCTTGCAGATCAGCTATTTTCATAGCGCTGCACCGGCTCATGACCATGCATAGCTCAGGCATTAGCCCGCCGTGTGCATCTGTGCACGTGTGGAGCATGAGGAACAGTTAGAGCTAGATTTAGATAACTTTTTACTTTAGGTCTCAGTATGTCCTCCAGCTCCTCTTGTTGAAACACAGGTTTAACCCGCTTGGTGGTGTGCACGCATGCAGGCCCTTCCCAGCGCCACTTTCTCCCGTTTTATTTTTAGAAAAACGCGCAGGCAGGATTCATGAAGGACACTGTAAGCATTCATCAGTACACTGATTATTCCTCTAGTCTAGTCTCCCATTTGATTTCCATCAGAGGGCTCTTGTTCTCCGTGTCTTTTGTGCTCCTTTTAATTGGCCTCGGAGCCGCCAGGATGTCGTCGATAATGATGCGATGCGGAGAGAGAGCAGGCGGATTCCAATTTGTAGAAGCGCCGCTCACCCACTGACAAAGTATGATCTACAGTGTACTCTCAAAGTGGATTTCCCCCTTTTTTCCTCAATTTTTGTGATTTTTAACATTTACAGTGTTAAATTAACTCTGGGTGGTCGCAATTACGAGACATGAATGCAGTGTGTTATTGTTGTATAAAACAAAATCAGTCCCCATATTTATATTGGCCACATGACGTCATCATTTAGTGCCCTAAACAAACTAAAAGTGTTCTAAACAAACATTAAATTACTATAGACTTGGCTGTCATATGACGTCATTTCAAAAGGCATGCATTGGAGAGTAGTGAGGTCATACTCTTCCAAATGAACAGGTTGGAGACTGGAGATGACGTCACACTTTTGTATTACCTCCACGAATCAACCATGCATTAGCAGGGTCCAGATTTTGGACCCAATCAGGTTCTATGGGTTCCGTTCACTGATTGTAGACTGGAGATGACGTCAGTTTTTTGTTACGCTGATTGGCTGAAGGGGTTGTCTGTCAATGCTGTACTCCCGCAACCAACCATGCATTTACAGGGTCCAGACTCCACTCGCATGAATGGAAAGGCGATTTCAAGAGTTAACCAGGGCAGGCTACAAAATTATTTGTCGTCGTCAAAAGTTGATCGAGCAAATCATATAATTGACTCATTGAGAGATCAAAAGGTCAGAGGTCCTTTGACGAATGAGGCTTCATTCAGCTCTTGAGTGATTCTCACTGGAAATGACAGCACAGAACTGCCAAAACTGCGAAATTTGAAAATGGTGGAATCCGTACGAAAACAATGCCAGACCCGGTGGAAACATATTTTTTGCCTGCTGTGTCACTGAATAAAACCTTTATTTTTCTATTTTTTTAGAGCATCTTAAAAGTGAGTTGCGAGCCCCTGCTTTGTTATACGTCATCTGTTAATAAAACCTTATATTTTTTAAACGATGCAATACTGCCTCATCAAAGTTGGTGTTGTGACATTAGATATTGTCAATTACTTGCATGAGAAGGAGAAAGGTGGTGGAGTTAGCTGTTTTAGCAGACAGTTTGAGGGTCCAATGGAGTTAAGACGTTTTGTCCAATGCGTTTTTTACTACTTTCCATTGGTTCAATATTTTCGAAACGACCCCTAATCAATTGCACTGATTTATGGAAAAAGAATCAAAAACCTCAAAAATGTAGTTATGAGGTTTCCTCCGGACAGCAATGATACCTTCTTTTCAATCTAAAATGACACAGATGCTCTCCAGGTTTTAATGCGTTACAAGACTCCACATCGCTCAGACAAAGTTGTTACTTCTCCTGCTTTAAGTAATGCTGCATTTTTTTGTACATGAATATAACATAACTCAGTCCTTGGAGTGAACGGCTATTCAGCTAATTACATAAGTGATACCAGGATTGATTGACAAATCAGGGGGTCGTCTGCTAAGATGCAATTTATCTGGGAACGACCGCTATCTGGTTCACATGGATGCATGGGGGGGTGTTGGGGGGTCGTTCCCGCGCCTAATCAGCTAATAGATCCTAAATCCTCTTCTACCCCCCCCTTTTGGATATTGTAGCTGTCTGTTGAAAACCTTGTACAGTATGTCACAAAACCGGTATAGTCCGACAGTCAAGGTGGACGGGTGGGAAATTTAGTATAGGCCTATAGTCTTTTTTATTGGCCTAAAATATTGTCTATATACATATATTCATGAATCCACTTGCTGACCGGCTGCTGATATTGGGCAATTTTTTTAATAGGGGTTTCTTGTGACCCTATCATTAACATCCTAGCAGGCAAAAATGTCAAACTTTCCTTTTGCTTTAAGTAGCATGTGACATGTCAAACTAGGGGGTTTTCATGATTCTGAATCCATTCCAAGCCTTAGTTTTGCACAAAATACATTCCTTGGGCTAAAAACAGCCATAGCCACTTGCCCAAAATGTTCTGTCCTCATCCCATTTGTGTTGACCTCATCACATTTGTCATGACGTCTATGGCCGTTTTTAGCCCAAGGAGGGTTTTTTGTGCAAAACTAATGCTTGGAATGGATTCAGAATCATGAAAACCCCCTAGTTTGACATGTCACATGCTACTTAAAGCATAAGAAAAGTTTGACATTTTTGACAATTTTGCCTGCCATAGAATGTTAATGGAAAAAAAAGCCCAATACTAACAGCCGGTCAGCAAGTGGATTCATGAATGTATATAGACAATATTTTAGGCCAATAAAAAAGACTATACCAAATTTCCCACTTTAAACAAAAGAAGCCTGTTGGCTGCCAGACTGTAGGCCTACTTGTCAGGAAAAGAAGACAGAAAAAGGATTCAATGTAATTATTAAGTCACAAGTTTTTCATTGGTTCATTGGGGCGCTAGCCCCTCCTATATACAGGTTTAATGTTTGTTTTTAGTTCAATGTTTGTTTTAAAAACGCTACAATGAAGGGAAAATTGACGTCATCTTGTCCCTAATACAAACATTAAATGATACGTAGCTTGCAGAGTTAGTTCAGTCAGATATACTCGAGTGAGATACAATGAGATTTTCGTGGTTGTCCGACGGAGCGTCACAGTATAACTCTATGGGGACACAAAAGCGACACAAAAGTAGGACCCGGAAGTAGCTCTGGAGGGGGCGCTCACGTCACGGCTAAAATACTGAATGGTTCCTGGTTGTTGTTATGTGATGTTTGCTCCCACCACCACCCCAGCACCACCTGTGGGCTCTGTTATTTATGTTCCCCATGGGGGGTTGTTATTGTATATCTACTATCTCCCTGCTCTTAATGTTTAATGATGGTGTTTGATTGTGCCAAGCAGGGAGAAAAATGTAGCAGAGCCGAACGCCAAGATAAAATATATGCACACTTGTATTCTCATTCTACAATAAGTAGGCTGGTTTTGGTTAAATCTATTCGTGAGTTATCTGACTGAAATGCCATTAACAATAAAGATTATTTAATGTTTGCGTTGGCACCGTTTGTTTTACATCACCATTACATCACCTAATCAACATGAGTTAGACTTTAATATATTAGCGCCTCTCAATTCACATGGGTGTGATTTTTAGAAAACACATGACTTTCAAATATTGTCCAAAATAGCCAATCTACAAGCTCACAACCACGTATAACATTGCTTGTACACATTTTTTTCACAGTTGTTTTATTTTTCTCCGGGGGACCATGCTGCACAATACAATACAATACAATACAATACAATACAATACAATACAATACAATACAATACAATACAATACAATACAATACAATACAATACAATACAATGCAATGCAATGCAAAGCCAATAAGACACAGTGGCACATGTACAACACCTCACATTAATTTCTGCCTACCCTAAAACATAGGGTAGGCGTGATTCAAAGAGTACTAGTGCTTCTTATACTGTAGCTCCACGCAGGGTGTCAAAATCCTCTTTAATTATAGTGTGTTACAGTACAGTAAATGCCAGCACTCTGCTGCATTGTTAATTCTAATGCACTAAAATGAATTAGACCCCGTTTACTCAAATAAAACCAGATGGTGTTTACTAAATAAAAACAAGTTGCTGTTAAGCTAGGCTATTTGCTATAGGCTTTTATTTAATGCCTGTGTTCATTTCTTTGTATTCATAAAACTAAATTAGCCTAGAAATAAATAGATACAGAAGGAGCTAAATCTATATAGTGTTGGGAGGTTAGGAGGACTGAAACATCAAACAAACAAAAACAATCACAATAGTAAAAGAAAAGTGATTTGGATAGCAGCATTAAAAATACATCAAATGAACGTGAGTGTGTTTGTGTCTGTGTGTGACTTTGAATATTATAAAAGGAACAAAAATACAAAAAAACGTCTTCTGGCAGGTTCTTATTCTTGTTTGGTTTATCGTCGTCATATATCCAGCTCAGTGTTGTGCAGCCACACCCTTGTATCTGATCCCACTAGGCTATCCACGTTTTTCCCCGCCAACGTACTGGGGCTCCTTGTGTGTGTGCTTTGCTTCCTTCAGGCCGTGTTGCCATGTCTGCTTATTATAACTTTTGACTTGTTTTTTTCTGTAAAGTCACTTGCAAATAAAATATTGGTAGTTGCTGGTTGATGTTTTTTGGGGCTTGATTCTAAAGTGTATAGTAGTTGCTTATTTGGGCTTGCTTCCACATTTCTTCACATAAAGGAACCCCAGATTAATACTATGTAATTGTCCACAGACATCCATCTGAACATATTTTGTGCCTTCTTTATTAAAATGTTTAAAAAATATTCAAAATATTTCAATTTATTCTCAATGTGTTTTTAAATAACGGATGTACAACCTCACAATGTGTCGCTGTGAGCTTGTAGATCAGCTATTTTCATTTGTGCTTGTTTTCATAGACCTGGCCACTTCTTTCTCTTGCAAAACTGGCAACACAGCAAGAGAAATAGGAACTTATGCACACACAAACGCCAAGACTTATGGGCTATATGAAAAATGTGGATAGGAAGAGGACGGCCTCTGAAGTTGGTCTGTACCGGTAGTTCCCAAACCTTTCAGACGTGACCCCCAAAAATAATCATATTTGAACTGGGGACCTCCTATACTACCCAGATAAGCTCTTGGAATGCCCGGATTCAGGCATTTCATTTTGTTTGACTCGGTTCCACAAATAAATAATGGTGAAAATAGTCAAATTACAAACTTCGCAATTTGAGGCGGGGACACCCCTTGGGGGTCCAGACCCACAGGTTGAGAACCACTGGTCTGTACAGAGGACAGGTGGTGGTGATTATGTGTGGTGATTCTTGTGAAGCCAGTGAAGGTGGTCTACAAGTAAAACATAAAATGTTAAAATATGGAGATGTGAGATTTCTGCCTGACAGCGATGACACATTGAGCTCCTAATTAACGTTATTAATGGATCACACAGATTTTATTTTCAAAAGAAGCAGTGTGAACTCCTGAATTCGACTGAACTTGAAGCTTTGTGATGGCAGATTAGCCTCAGCAGGGCAGGTCTCTGGGTCTCTGACTGCAGGCCAGGGGATCCATGTGTTTAAAAGTCTCAGTTTCCCTCTCTGTATTCTGTAAAGCATAATGAGACAAAAGATGCTTGATGCTGCGTTGCCTTCTCAAGCTGACTGAGAAAATAATGATCTGATAAGCTGTCAGAGCACCTATACCATCAAGAACAATAGAGGTTATGTGCAATGCGCATGCATAAAGTGAGTGGCAAATCGAGTGGCAAAGTGAGTGGCAAAGTGAGTTTAACGTCGTTTAACGTCATTTAATGCAATCAGATAGCACTTTTCTGTTTGGATGTACTACAAAGTCGACCGGCCTTCGGCCAGTCTCGATTCTAGTTTGACGCATCTTTGGCTCACTTGCGACGTAGTGATCAAGGAAGGTGTTGGTGTGAGTAATGAGTGTGATTGATGCACATGGAGAATAGGGTGTAAATGCAGACAGGAAGTAGTTGTAAAGAAGATAGCATTTGTTGTGTAATGACATGGTGTATTGTCATGTTGTAATGTATCACAGTGTTTGTAGCAAAGAGTAAGAAAGGCTAAACAATAAAATGAAATTACATCCAGGATAGGATATGACAGTATGTAGTATGAACATGAACAGTGAAACAGTAATGAGTTATGAGGAGCAATTTTATGTTAACCTGACTCCACCAGCTGGTGGCAGCAGTGAGTTCCTCCTCCTGCTCCCATCTGGTCCCTCTCGGGCAGAGGCGAAGTACTCCGAGCCATTTCTGACCAGAGAGATATGCGGCCGTGTGCGGGCGCTAGAGGTGGGATCAACGCGATACTGATGACGTATTGAAGCGCTGCCACAGTGCAAATTTAAATTTGTGGTGCATTTATATAATTTGTGGTGCATTTATATAGCTCCTTTATCCAAGGCGCTTTACAGAGATTGTGCATTACATTCACCCATTCACACACACATTCATACACCGATGGCAACGGAAACCATGCAAGGCACCAACTAGCACATCGGGAGCAATTAGGGGTTCAGTGTCTTGCTCAAGGACACTTCGACAGTAACTCTGGAGGAGCCCAGGTTTGAACTGGCAACCTTGCGGTTACCATCCAGGCACTCTACCCCTGGACCACCGCCGCCGTAAACACAACCTAACAAGACTATACAACTCGAAATTATTATGAAGATATCATCATTTTTGTCCCGCTGCTTCCGGTTTATCGTTTCTGCTTGAGAGAGCACAGATCCAGGCAGGAGGAGGGAACTTGTGAACTCAATACTGCCGGTAACACTTGCTATGCATCCCACGTTTATAACGCATTATGAACACACTTATAAGATATTATAATCTTCTCATAAACAAACATGTATAATTATATTTATAAGCGCTAATAAATAATCATTATACTTTATAAGCTTAATCATAACACATTATAAACTTTATTATAATGACTTATAATATCAAGTAATATAATACTTCATAACTTGCTATGTATTCCATGTTTATAACGCATTATACAAATTCGTATAAGACAATATCATTTTCAAGTAATTACAAATAATGATAACCTTTATCATAACACATTATAAAGCTTATTATACTGACTTATTAATGTCAAGTATTATAATACCTAAAACACTTTGTTTGAAATAGACACTTTGTTTGAAATAGACGCTTTCTAGGGTATGATTTGGGGCCCTAAAGATGATTACAAAATCAATATCAACATCTTAATACTGTTCAATACTTAGATAGGGAGGGTGTGAAATTATGACGGGCAGTTTCTGCTGTCAAAATATGACTCCCAGTCAAAAACACTTTTGTTTGAAATAGACACTCATGCTTTCTAAGGTGTGATTTGGGGCCTAAAGATGAATACAAAAGGAATATCAACATCCTAATACTTTCTATTAATTAGATGGGGAGATTATGACAGGCAGTTTCTGCTGTCAAAATATGACTATGAATGTTTGAGAAGATTATATTGGCGTGTAAGCCTTTTTCAGCTATTTATATGTTCACTGTTCACTTAAAGGTTTCATGTGCCCGTTTCTTGAAGTTCAGCTGCTGCTTCTTCTTCTTTCGTGTATCATCATCTTAATGTCCAACTGTCACGGTACCAAGAACTGGCGGACCCAAATGCAGACACAGACAAAAGTTCGACAGTTCAAGGGTGTTTATTTAAACAAACTGGCAGGCAGGCAGAGCAGGGCAAGATGCAAACAGGCAGGTCAGTGCATGGGCTGGCAGGCAGGCAGGCAGGCAGGAGGCAGGCAGGTGTGGTCTGAGGAGGAGGAGAGGAGAGCGGTGAGTACAGGCAGAATGCAACTAGAAAACTGAAGTTCACTGGGAACAAACACTGGTATACTGGCTAGGAGTGTCTACTACCACTGTGGTTGATTCAACAATCTGGCGATCGGTGAAGTGGGAAGGCCGGGGCTTTATAGGCTGGAGGTGATGAGCTGATGGCAGGCAGGAGCGTAGATTGGAGAGAATGAAGGGACTGGAAACATGTGAGCCAAGTGGTAAATGGAGCCAAGCCTACGCCCACACACACGCCCACACATAGCACAGACACTGACAAGACAGAGACAGACAAGAAAAACACAGCCCTGCCTGGGACTGCGACACCAACTCAGTGTTGTGCAGCCAGCCACGCCCTCCATGGTCTCTGGTCCCACTAGGAAGAGGTCAGCCTTTGAAAGTAGTCTGTACAGGGAGGGGACAGGTGGTGATTATGTTTGGTCTGCGGCCAAAAACATCATAGCGTATATATTTGGGAGTCCGTGACATGAAGAAGTTTGAGCACACATTACAAGTACAAGTACAAGTACAAGTACAAGTACAAGTACAAGTGCACACACACACACACACACACACACACACACACACACACACACACACACACACACACACACACACACACACACACACACACACACACACACACACTAGAAAGCATGGACTCCTTCTTAGGCAGAGTGAAAGGGAAGATGAAAGGGGAAACATAGCCTATCAAAGCTTTATGTAGTCTAATAACGTCCAATCCGTTGATTCATTCATGAAGGTTGAAGCACTTTCATTCCATGCTACAGATTTACAAGCTCACAATACAATGTGTTGCGATGCATTTGGAGCTTGAAGATCTGCAAGATCTTGAAGATCTCTTCAGCAAGTCCCCAGGACCTCAGAGGATTATTGAAGCCAGCACTGACGTCCAAGGACAGGCCGGTGTGGTGTAGATATTGTGTCTGTGGCAGCGGTGGCCGAACGGATTGCGGAGCGGTCTTGATACCGGAAGGTCGCCAGTTCGAATCAGCGGTCCGACACGTTAAAATTACCACCGCTGAAGTGCCCTTGAGCAAGGCATTGAACCACTACCATGAAATGTTCTATGAGCAGGGCCTGGCTGGAAACAAGTTCTTGAGCTTAGCCCAGATACTCTGGGTAAATATAGTAACTTTGCTTTGCTTTGCTTTTTTTGTGTGTTTTTTTCCGAAGCCCACACCGCCAATCACATGTTCATTATGATCGATCGGGGGATCAATCATATTGGAGATAAAAATACTTTGGAACGATGCAACTTGGGAACCTAATAATACCCATTGTCATAGCACCTGGACATCTGTCATACTGTATATGGAGATCTCATTGTCATAGCACCCATTTTAACTCTCTGTCTGTGTGTCCCACATGGAGATCTGTCTGCCTGTGTCTAAAGAGTGCAAACTGACTGTGAAAAGTGGACTGGTTAAGTAATCAATTGGCAGGTGTGGAGTTGCCATGGCAATCAATTGGTTGAGGCAGAGGCTGGAAATTGCACAGGTGAGAGGAGTTGGCCCACTGACCAGAGCCTTTTGTGGTGTTTCTGGACAACGGTGTATGCCACCGACTCGAGACCGGGCACTGCACTCCCTGCGGGGGTGTGGAACGTTTGTAAAATTTGAAGTCGGTGGGGCAAACGGTTCTTGAGTTACGTGCATTACAACCGTGCACACGCACACACACACACACACACATACACGATGGCTTATTCTTCGCTTGCGAAGATCATAGGAGGAGTTTAGAGTTAGGGGTCCTTCAGCTTTGCTTTGCGACAGGCACGTTCATGTTGGTATAATCCGATCCTTGATTCGCAGATTCTCGGGCAACTGGTGCACTTGAACCCCTGTCCTGATGCGGCTGCGGTAGAGGTCTGGGTGGGTTGGTCACCCTTTCGACGAGCACGTTTGTGCATTGCAGCTGTCTGCCTGATGTTACTGAGCTTCACAGCAGCTACATTTACAGCAGAGCGCCAAGAGTTTTTGTCAGTGGCAGTGGACTCCCACGTTATCTCTTGTAAGCCTGCTACCGTAAGTTGGTATTTGAGCTGGTCTTTGAAACGTTTACGAGGTCCGCTTCTGTCCCGCTTCCCCTGACACAGCTCACTGTAAAGGACTGCTTTTGGCAGCCTGGTGTCCTCCATGCGTGAGACGTGCCCAGTCCAGCGCAGCTGACGAACCAGCAGTGTGGCTTCTATGCTGGGTAACTGAGCTCTCTCCAGGACTTCAATGTTGGTAATGCGGTCCTGCCATCTGATGTTTAAGATAGAATGCAGGCAACGTTGATGGAAGCACTCAAGCAGCCTCAGCTGCTTCCTGTAGAGGACCCATGATTCTGAGCCATACAGTAGCGTACTGAGTACAACAGCCCTGTAAACTTGAATTTTGGTGGTCAGACACAGTGAGTGGTTGTCCCACACCCGTTTGCGGAGCCTACCAAATGCACAGTTTGCTTTGGAGAGTCTATTGTCAATGTCTTTTGTGATTGAAGCATCGTTTGAAATGACACTGCCCAAGTATGTGAACTGCTTCACTGCACTTAGACAGGTAGTATCAATGGTGATGGATGGTGGGTTGTACTCTCCACGAGGTGGGGGCTGGTAGAGTACTTCTGTACTCAAATTTGTGTCAAATTTGAAGTCGGTGGGGCAAACGGTTCTTGAGTTACGTGCATTACAACCGTACACACGCACACACACACACACACACACACACACACACACACACACACACACACACACACACACACACACACACACACACACACACACACACACACACACACACACGCAGACAGAGACGTGGCGCATTTATAGTTATATTAGTACTCATTATAGGCAAATTATTTGGCGAAGATAGCAGAACATTCTGGTGATATCTGGTGTAAAAATACAGGAAATACAACGATCTAGTACAGAGCCCCTAGGCACTTCGGTCAATTGAGTACATAGGGTTTGAGTGGATTGGCACATAATATAATCACTGATATGCAAATATGCTTGGAATATTAGGACTTGGCTTGTTCTCGGTAAGACAAGGGAATTTATTTTTCCATCTGGCGAGTGGCTTTAATAAAGATAAAGCTTATAGTGCATTCATTATGCAAAAGATAATTCATTTCCACTTTTAACTTGCACAATTATTCATTAGTCGCTGTTTGTCCTCAAGTGACCTTCTCCTATGGATTAAAATACATTTAAGCACGATTTCAGTGTAGAAGACAGAAACTCTTATAATTGCCTTAGCTCTGTCAGAGATTAATACTCTAATCGTTTAATCCATTCTAGGCGTGGCTCGGCCGCTATAGCCACTGGCGAGATGTGATAGGAGCCAATAATTATGGTCAGTGTCTGTACTCTCTACCGAGATTTTTACAACAATCAGTTCAAATGCTGTGATCGGTACTGTGTCAAAACCAGCTGGAAGGTCAAATCGTTGAACATCATGTCTATTACAAGCATTCTTTCACCCCCATCCCTATATGGGGGTGAAAGCTTGCAGTGGTGGATTGGGAGGGCGGAGCTGGCAATCTGCAGAAGGGGAGACACCTGGCCAGTGTCCCCCCAAACACTATAAAACATCTGCTGCACTAATGTTCTGGTCTCTCCATTCCTCCTCAGGCAGGCTGCCTGAGGAGGAATGGAGCAGCCACACACCCACACCAGAGCAACCTTGTTTTTGGTTTGTTAATCGGGCAGTTGTTCCCTGCCAGCTTTATTTGGAACGCAAACATGGATTCTTTGATTAACTTTATTCATTAATTGTTAAATAAAATACATTTTTTTTCTGCTTTAAACTCTGTCTGGTCTCCCCTCTTTGTTAAGGCCCCTGAGCCAGCCTTAACAATGCAAAGACATGTTGTCATTATTTATCCATCTACTGTATGTACGTGTCTGTGCATCGTTGTAGACGCAGCATTATGTCAGAACATGCCAGTTCCATATACTGTATGGAGATCTAAAATTCTGAGAATCATGGTGTTATGTCAAATGTGTGTATGTGTTCTGCATGCTGTCATAAGACAAATTTCAGTGTGAACTGACAAAGTAGTACTATATCGTATCATCATCTTCATCAATCAGGTTTATTGTCACATCACAGGCATAGAGTAAAGAATCACACCCGTGTGAACTGAGTGGTGCAACTACACATTTATTGTTATAGTTACTGGTGGTCGGTGATGTCAGTGACGTCACATACTAACCATAGCAACCATGCTCACCCGTACAGGCACAAACACACACGGGTACTAACAAAGCCAGTTGTTGGAGTGGTTTGCACCACTCAAAAAAAGGGAGAATAGCAGCAGATGTATACAGGACGGACCATACAAATAAAAACAATGTATTTTATGGTAGTATTAGGCCTATCATGTATCTATACTGTAGATGGTGTTCTGGTCCAGGATTAGCAGCTCTGGATGCTGACTGTTGATACGTTTCTCATGGACATTGTCATGCAAACCAACCAGGCTGTATATGGTGGCTACAGTAGAGAATCTATTCTATTGTTTGAGTTATGTAGTTTCAGTATAGCTATAGGGTCAAAATGACTTTTCTGTCGTAGTGTGTGTCTTTTACAGATGTTTCTGCTGTATTGGTAAAAATCAAGCTGAATTAAACTTTCAATTACTGACGAATGGTAGATGGGGTAAATGTAATTATTTTTTCTTATGAAAGCAGATGGTCTATTCTTTCATACGGTATATAGTATATTTATATGTCGCTATAGGCCTTATTTTTTTATGGACCTGAGGCGCAAGTTGAACCAATGAAACAACGGCCCAGGAAACAAAAGAGAAACACATGACAGGGACACCTTGAAATATAAATGTTAATTAGAAGAGCCTGGGGTTTTTTCTTTTTTAAATGGAAACAGTAAAAACTCAAATAACAAAAAAATATCTAGTTTTAAAGAATAGACCAAATACGTAAACCTAAATTCCAACGCTAAACCTAAACCTCACAGGAAGCCACGAGCTAGTCATAAAACCTGCCACTGGCTAATTGAGGAGCCATGGGGTGAATTAACCCTAAACAAAGCCCAATAAGGCTAAATAAACAAATCCTAAAACAATAGGGTAAACTTAAACTCAGCGATAAACTGGAGAAAATCTAAGAGTGGTTAGATCAGGCTTCCTTCAAATACTCATTCTTTGCACTGTACTTACATATGTTGCGACCTTTGGTCGCAACATATGTAAGTACAATGCACTGAAGTCCCCCAGTCCCCCCAGTGACCCCCCAGCCAGTGTCCCCCAGTGTCCCAGTGACCCCCCCAGTGTCCCCCCGGCCAGTCCCCCCCCGCCAGAAGTTAGGCAGGCTAGAAGTTAGGCAGGCTTGCAGACAAGACAGACAGACAGATCTCCCCCCAGTGTCGTCGTCCCCCCCCCAGTGTCTCCCCAGTGTCCCCCTCTCATGTTATGACTGACCTTTACTTACTAACAATTGCATACGGCATGTGATTTCTTAAAGTTTGAATGTGCATGTTGTTACATATGCATAATATATTACTGATTAACCACAATAAACATGCTAGAATCTTACACTGCAAAAAATATGAAAATGTATTTATAAAAATGATGCACATGCAAGTTAATATATATGATATATGATATATATATATCATCAAAAGAATAATTCATACATACACAATAGATTTAACTTAAAACCTCATTTCACATAAATATATATTATATTTGATAAAATGTGAATATTTTGTGCCCTAAAGATATTACTATGTCAACCTATTGCCATATTATACATGTATTTATTATATCTTTATTTCAGCTAATGTGTTTAATATGCAAATGATCTCATTAACTATGCACAATACAACAATGTCCCCAGCAGAATTAGATTCTAAGTCAAAAATCATATTAGAAAGAACTGAGAAAAGTTTGGCACACCCGGTAATCAGGTTGTTATAGCCTTTGCCCTGTCTAGTGTGTTAACCAGGTCTTCGCATCTTAGCTAGCTCCCAACCAGGAAGTACACCGGAAGTGCAATCCTACAGTAGCTCATGCATTATGCGGTGTGCAAATTCATAGGCGACCATTTCAAAACTCGGTTTGTGATTGGTTGTCAGTGGGGTAGGGAGCGCTGTGCTGTGTTTATTTGGACCGCACATAAGTGGTTTTGCCTACTAGTACTAACCCTATCTCTAACTCTAACATAACTAAACATAACCGCAAGCAGGGGAGCAATGCACCCCTCACCAACCTTAATCCAAAAACTATTAACGTACCCCTCACCAACCTTAATCCAAAATCTATTAACGTACCCCTCACCAACCTTAATCCAAAAACTATTAACGTACCCCTCACCAACCTTAATCCAAAAACTATTAACGCATCCCTCACCAACCTTAATCCAAAAACTATAAAAAAAAGTCACACACACAATGTATTGCAAGTCGGCGTAGTAGTCCACTAGGCTTGCAAGGCAGCTGGCAGAATGGTGACATACCAAAGCCTAGACGGGTTGTGCAGTCGACGCACTGTGATTGGCCAGTTGCTGTGATTGACAGCCTGAACCTAACCCTAACCCTAACCTTAACCTAATAACCTCAGTATAACTATACCTAAACCTAACCCTAACCTTAACCTCAGTAAATTTAACGTGCCCGGGGGCATGGTTATAAGCACAATCCGTGTAGGAATTAGTATGTAGCGGCAGGTGAAGTTCCGCCCGCGCGGGTGGCGCTTTCCTTGGCTACTAATAGTAGCCGGCGGGGTAAAACGAGTGCACCCTTGGAAATGGTCGCATATGAATACAATATTAGCATACGGCGCTCAGACCCACAGACATATGGAAGAGAGGACAGTATCAGCATCAGCACTTTGTCTCATGACATCGCTGTAGAAGCCGAAAATAGCCAATCTATAAGCTCACAACGCATTGGGGACGCGATGCGCTGTGAGCTTATAGATCGTCTATTTTCGGTTTACGACAGAGGATAAATTAAGCATAGAGAGAGAGACGTTCAGTATACAGAAGATAGATGGTCCCCTGAGACACTAGCTGGCTCCCTCCGGAGAGACCTGTCTTAAATAAATCATTTCATTTTCCGTGCCTTTCCAACTCTCTCTCTCTCTCTCTCTGCTTTAATCCCGAGGCAGTGAGAGAGAGAAGGAGATAAGCTGTTTGCTTCCTCTCTCTCTCTCTCTCTCTCTCTCTCTCTCTCCGTCTCTTTGCCTTTTAAGCTTTTGGAAAAAAACTTGTGAAACTTTTTTCTTGCTGTTGACCCACTTAGACGCAACTGTAAACACCCAGAACTAGGTTGTATAGCAGCAAACACATTTTGTGTCCTTTTAAAAAATATATATATATATATATTTATTTTTTGGGGGGGAGGAGTTTTTGGTTTATGAGAGTGAGCTAGAGTGAACAGAGAGACAGGAAAGAGCGAGGAGTGACAGTCTGTCTGTCTGTCTATTTTTTCATAAAAATGTTAACTTCCTATTGATTTTACTATTTGAAGATCTGGATCCGGATCCACGGTCGGATCCAGTCCGGGCTTTCTTCCTAATAAAATGGACAAATAAAATGTATCACACGTAAATCAAGCACTATAAAGGTCAGGTCAGTTAAACGATAGGTAAAAGACCTGCAATCGATGGAAACAAAGAATATACAATACTTTGTTAATAATACAGACTGCATGGTTCTCAAACATATACAATATAAACGAATACCGGAGAACTCGCCAGTTTACCAATTCGCCACAGCGAAAATTCTTCATCAATGGCTTCATCTGTGTTGTTGTAGTATGTCAAACTCACAGATGTTATAGTTCATTTCCAAAGTGATCAAATTATTTTGTGCAATTCAATTGTCATGCAGCTAGATGATGATAAAAAGGTGAGTATGTGAATACCATTTCAGGAATTGTTTACTAATGAATTACATTGTTTCGGTACTTTGGTGTTTAAACTTTTAACATTCCTACTTTCTCTATAACAACAACTATCCGCTCCCTCTCCACCCCCCCCCCTCTCTCTCTCTCTCTCTATCTCTCAATTCAATGCAATTTAAATGAAGGTGAAGTAAAACTAAAATGCACTAAAGTTCTCCGAATACCGTATATGTTCATTTGTAGCATTTATATTCACCTCACCGTTGGTCCATGTGGTTGCGTTAGATGTCTTTGGTTGTCTTTGTGCTGGATTCTTCTTTCCTTGGTGTAGTGAATCTAGTCTGTTAATTATGTGTAAGGTAGGTGATGTATATTTAGCACCGAGTTACCCAAAATGTGTCTTTAGCAGTGATGGTCGTCGAGTGGAAGAAAGGAGTCAAGCAGGTTGTCGTCATATTCTGATCAGGTTTATTGAACAGAATAACTCAGTTACAAGGCACCACGGGCAGAATGCCCCGTGGACAGTAGTCACATCATAGCTAATTCGTGTGGACTCTCTAGAAGTTTCACTGCGTCAACGTATTTACTGACTTCTAAGTCCCGCCTCCCTGGAAACTCACAGGATCTTCCGGTGGAGGGGAGGAGGGACATGACATGTAGCTCATGTAACGAACTATATGTTTTATACCAAATAGGACTAATTCAATATCTATACTATATATGAAGCATGCAAAACACATGTGATGAAATAGTTCAAACTATATTGTTAACCAGTCTAAATGATTAAGCACAAATACATTGTATATTCATGTCAATTCTGGAGCAGAGAGCAGGAGCCCTCTGCCACACACACACACATGCACCCCCACAGCTGTTGGTTTAGCAGTTTGAGATAGGAGCGGTTCCTATGGTCAGAAACAGCTCCCCCGACCCCCCTGGGGTGTTTTAGCCGCATTCAACAGAAGGCTTTGTTTTTACGGACTGATTGTAAATAACTCTAAGCCGTTTACTCTGTGTTACCACAGTATTGCATGTCTCAACTTAGTTCTGTGTCCTGTGCACAGTCTGTGTGTCAACTGTCTATTAAAATATCAACTGATTGATATATACGTGTCCATGTCTAAGACCCCAAAGAGAAAAAAGAAAAACAGCGCCGAAAGAGCGCACACCCACACGCACGCGCGCACGCACGCACGGAGCGGGCGTAAGGGAACATACTAGCAAGAGCCGCTGACAGAAAACCAGCTCAAGTTTAGAAACGACGCTCCTAGTTCAAACATTCTACATCCCCACATTCCCTGTAAAGGAAAGTGAAAAAATAAAAAGCATAAACAGTCCGCATCACATACCGGAAGTGTGAAGAGAGTCCAAAAAGAAACGTGACTCCCCCCGACCGGGAACAAAAATAGCACGGCCGCTCTATAGCCCTAGATAGCCACGCAGAAAAACCGCAAAGGCCTCCTGGGTAATACAAAACACGGCCGCGACCAAACAATAATAACAAGATCTCAACAAGTCGTCGTGAATCCTGCTACAAATGACAAACATATCGAAAACGAATCAGCACGTCCCCCACATCACAGACATCACAGGGAACGTAACCACAACGCAAACGAAAAACAATATTAAAGTTTAAACACTTTCGTATCTGAACAAAAGGGATCCCCACTCCGTCGAGCGGAGAAACCCCCCCCCCCCACCCCCACTACGTGAAGGTGTAATGTTAATACAGTCCCATGACGAACCACAGACAAAAATAAGAGATCTCAACCTATCTAAACATCAACGCACAACGTGTTCTCCCACAAAACCACCGCACGGAGAAACAGCACAGGCACGAAACAGGAACCACAATTAATCTAATAAAAATAATCCCCATACGCCCGCACATTTCCCCCAGCCACAATTGAAGAAAAAACACGCACACGTCAGTGCGCGCACACATAAACATCGTATATATATACGTTACAAGCTCACAGTCTTGCAATACGCTCGCCGGCACTTAATCACTGGTGTGCGTTATCTGACAACAATCTCAGAAATATTAATATCAATAAATATTAATATTAATAATCCAAAACTTCAGACATTCTATAACCTATACACCCAGTAACGTGGGACCCAGTTAACCCACTAAACATTTCGGCTAGCCCTCAGGAATGCATAAAACCGTCCAAATATTGTGCACTCCATTTAATACGAGGACCGCCACGCAAACAGCTACGTGGTCATGAAAATCGCTTGCAAACCGCGCGCGCCTTCCGGAACTCCTAGCGGTGTTACCCACCAGTTCCCCGAAAAACGTGCGCAGCTTGCAACCGCTTTAACCTATGAGGCAAGCTACACTTAACACACGCTCCCCAGAGGAGCAGAGGGTATTATTTACATAGATTTAAAAATAAAACCTACATCTTCTGCACAATGGCCAGGAATGCTTCATGACAGCCATCACTTGACGACGGACTATCAAAAAGGAGGAAAGTACTTAATTGTCGTAAAAAATGCGAGATAAAGGGATAAAGACAAGTTTATGACTAGCTCGCCTGGCGTTTACAGAAAAAATAAAACAATGGTGAATGAAAACACGCGTTGTCACTGAGCAGACGACCCCCCTCTCCTCCACTCACCTCGATCTCCCCCCATCACCGCTACGACACAGAGTCCCAAATGTGACCAACATTCCTCCATCACCAGGCGCCATCTGATGTATATTTAGCACCGAGTTACCCAAAATGTGTCTTTAGCAGTGATGGTCGTCGAGTGGAAGAAAGGAGTCAAGCAGGTTGTCGTCATATTCTGATCAGGTTTATTGAACAGAATAACTCAGTTACAAGGCACCACGGGCAGAATGCCCCGTGGACAGTAGTCACATCATAGCTAATTCGTGTGGACTCTCTAGAAGTTTCACTGCGTCAACGTATTTACTGACTTCTAAGTCCCGCCTCCCTGGAAACTCACAGGATCTTCCGGTGGAGGGGAGGAGGCACATGACATGTAGCTCATGTAACGAACTATATGTTTTTTACCAAATAGGACTAATTCAATATCTATACTATATATGAAGCATGCAAAACACATGTGATGAAATAGTTCAAACTATATTGTTAACCAGTCTAAATGATTAAGCACAAATACATTGTATATTCATGTCAATTCTGGAGCAGAGAGCAGGAGCCCTCTGCCACACACACACATTCACCCCCACAGCTGTTGGTTTAGCAGTTTGAGATAGGAGCGGTTCCTATGGTCAGAAACAGCTCCCCCGACCCCCCTGGGGTGTTTTAGCCGCATTCAACAGAAGGCTTTGTTTTTACGGACTGATTGTAAATAACACTAAGCCGTTTACTCTGTGTTACCACAGTATTGCATGTCTCAACTTAGTTCTGTGTCATGTGCACAGTCTGTGTGTCAACTGTCTATTAAAATATCAACTGATTGATATATACGTGTCCATGTCTATAATATATCCATCATAGGCTACTTTAAACACTTTATTGGCTAAATGTCCTCTTAGGAGTGGCTAAATCAAACTCTAGTCATTGGCTGTTGGGATTTAAGCTAGCTCAGGAAGTAACAGTCAAAGGGCTGCTAACTTTTATTGAGATGAAATCTGATACATGTAGCTGCCAGCCTGCCACATGGCAACCCTAACCCACTTCACAACATACTAATATTAAACAAATTCCATGGCTGTGGATTCAGCGGGTGATTCTCGAGTTACATGGATTACAGACGTACACACGTAGGAGGAGAAATAAGGAGAAGATAATGAGAGGAAATTAAACGTTTTTACCACAAAAGGTACAGGTAAAGGGTTTTCTTGTGTGTGGGTCTTAGATATTTACAAGCTTTTGCTACAAACGGTACAATCGAAGGGTCTCTTAACTTATTTACAAGCTTTTGCTACAACCAAAGGGGTCTAGCTTATTTACAATAGAGGGCACTCTTTCGCAACCTGTGAGTGATCCTAGGACTTCCGAAAAAGAGTAGCCTACACCCGGAAATGATGTGGTATTTCCATTTATTGATACTTTATACTTGCACTGCCTTACATCTCACGGGGACATATATTTTTTAAAACCACTATAGGCTAGAGTTGGTGTTTCACAGATTGTTACAGGTTTTGTTAAGGCTAACACAAGAAACATGAAGACATATTTCACTGTGTGCGTGTGTGCGTGCGTGCGTGCGTGCGTGCGCGCGTGTAGTCTTAATATGCAAAGTGCCAGTCTGCGTAGTGTGTTAAGGGGTCGTGTGTGTGTGCGTGTCACACATTCTACGCACAGGTAGCAGGCCTACAGTATTAGTGTCTGTCGTTCATAAATTGTAATCGAAAAGATTTTCCAGAAATGTCCAAAGAAAAATATCTAGAATGTAGACAGAAGATCTACATTCTCACAAAAATAGCAGATCTACAGGCTCACAAAGAAATAGGGCTCAGGTGGATCATTCAGAATGTATCCCCCCCCCCTCTTCCTACAAATGTAGTGTAGTCAAAAGCACTATATCTGTATTTGAAATGTAGTGAAAGTATGGCAACATGCAAACTCTCAAGTAAAGTACAGATACTCTAAACCTAGTCGAGTACACAGTAGGCCTACGCAAGTAAATGCATTCTACAGTAGTGTCCACACCTTGGTATTCTTGTTCTTTGCTTAATATATTATTATTTCATGACTCAGGCAGTGCATGTCGCTGGTGGCTTGAAGACTGATTCACCCGTCAGGTCGTATTGCGTCTCGAGACCGTTTGATGTATGATTCTATAAACAAGGCTCATGGCGTGTCATCGGCAGTCCTGTGTGCACAGAAATGTTATCTTTTCATGTCTGCATCATCCCCGGAGTCCGTCTCATCCTGCACAACAAGAGACCGCTTGACCTCATCAATGACACCTTGTACCGACTGACATGCTGCTCTCAGGAATTCTTCTTTTGAAACCATTTTGCTTGTGTGAGTTCAGGCTCACTGGGCCTGCACTGTAAAGATCCTCATTCAACCCTGAGAGTGTGCTCAAATGGAACCAAAACCCTAACTGAACGACTATATGCAGACATCATGCCATGGCCATTTTGGATCTCATGTTTTGGTTACGTAAAGGAGTAGTTCACCCAAGACATTACTTATTTTCTGTCAATCACAATCCACATGAAGCCTGACCGGCAGAGTATCCGGTAGAAGTCTCCTACTGGTGACTGACGGAACACATGCTCAAAATTGAGTGATTTATTGCTCCCGTTCCCGCCCGCTCCCGTTGAACTTCTGACCAACGACGCCCGCTCCCGCAATTATTTTATTTTTGCCTGTCCACCGCTCCCCCCGCAACAAAATAATAAGTCCCATTTAGTCCCGCACCATCCCGCAATTTTATCGTTTAGTCCCGCGAAACCAGCAATATTTCCATTGAGATACAAAAAAGAAATTAAAAAATACATTTACCCAAACAGTTGCTGAGATTGAGCAGGCGTGCATGCACGAGAGGAGTTATATTTGTGTGAGGATCTGATCACATGCTGGGTGGAGAGACATGCCTGCGTGCCTGTAGATGTCTGTTGGAGCTCCACGGTGCTTGTCCCGCACAGTGGGGAAATTATGCATTACGTTCTCATCAGACATTCATATTTTGCTAAAGTGTAGGCTATATAAGCTCTGTATCTGGTTAGTTGTGGGAGGATGCAGGATTCTCGGGGGCCCGCTGGTTTTACCTTGACCGCCCGTGCCCGCCCGCAGGCATTTTAATACCACAGGCTCCCATTCCCGTTGCAGCCCTCTAATACGGACTATCAACATTCTGCCTGTGGTGTTTTAATGGGATTGGTTCAGAGATCATGTGTACCGTTTTCGTAAGATTTGGACAAAATCTGTAGGTGGAAGAGCAAAAAGTGTGTTTTGAAGAATATTCAAAATGGTGGAAAATCTTTCAGGACGCAAATGGGTGGCCGATATACGGTATATATACAGAATAAGTATTGTGTAATAAAAACCTAAGAAAAGATAGCATTTTTAAAAAGTTACAGATTAAGTTTATAAATAATTTGACAAAATCGAACACAGGTTATTTGGAAACATTATTTCCCATAGTTACTTTGAAGATTTACATTATTATTAGGGCCGAGCATTGCACAGTGCGAAGCCCTATTGAATTGAATGATTATTATTAATATTATTCTTTGTTTATTATTCCCCCGAATGAATCGCGTTTTGAGACGCTAAACGTACTCGAAAAGTTGCGATACTTTGCTTTGACTCAATAGCGCCCCCTACAAAACTTTGTGCTTCAAGCCCCACAATGCGGTTGCACCTACATGTATGAATATCGGTACACACCTGTATCATGTCCCGACTTACAAAAAGGTCTCTTGGCACCATGACCTAAACTGAACAGGAAGTCGGCCATTTTCTATTTATTGTGGTGTTTTGGCGCAATTTATGCCATTTCCATTGGTCACACTTTAACAAACTCCTCCTAGCAGATGGTCTGTTCCACATAAAACTCGCTCAGCATACACAAAAGACCTTAACGATGAAAAGTTATCAAAATCGTGAGTTTTCGTAAAACGGTGTGGCCGTGGCGAAGCGTCAAACACGAAGTGAAAATAGCAGATCTTAGCATGTTGGCACGTT
The DNA here is from genome assembly GCF_951216825.1 of Electrona antarctica. Lineage (NCBI taxonomy): Eukaryota > Metazoa > Chordata > Actinopteri > Myctophiformes > Myctophidae > Electrona > Electrona antarctica. The sequence goes on along the minus strand of NC_136808.1, from coordinate 43,730,859 downwards.
CACATTAGCATGTTGGCATGCTAGCAGGTTAGCACGCACGAGGGCCCGGTCATCTCTGCTTGCAGCTTTAATTATTATTATTTTTATAACATTATACTGAACAATAAGCCCTATTTTATAGATAGAAGATTAAATGCCCATTGACAATAAATCATACATGTATGATGAAAGCATTTGGAAATTGCGAGAGGCTACAGTCTGGTAATGCAAGACTATCCCCTGAGCAATGCAGGCAGGCTCTATTAGCTCAATGCTAAAAATGTCAGCACTTGCACAGGAAACAGGGTTGTGGGGTAGAAGAGGAAAGTTGCCCAGCTTTAAGTATTAAAATAAATGATCTGAGCAGGACTACTTCTCCCATGTACTGGTGATTTGTGGGTAATATAAGTTCCTCCAGCCCAGCCCACCCACACGTATACGTTCTCTGAGTCGACTCGTTCAGCCAGACGCGGTGGGGTTGCAGAGAACTTCATAACGACCCAGCCCAGAGGAACATTTTGATCCTCACAGCATTTTCATCAATGTCACACAGGAATAATAATGGCACAGGTGCAGTAGATTAAAAGTCCTCTATTTCTGGGGCACCAGTTTGCTCCTAGCTTCATAACAAGGAGGGATGAAGCATAGTTAATGAACTTGAACAACGGCAACGGCACTCAGTCCATATAGGCTACATATCTTACAAGAACTATAAGGCCCTGCTAGCTAGCTTATAGAGATCTGCCACCTGCTCCTCTCCAGAGGTGGAAGATGTATACTTGAATAAAAACGTGACATGTCGATTTGCTCAGACACATATGACGTAAATTCTCCATTCATTGTCAATGGCATTTAATGTTTGCAATAACACAAAAATACAGATTTGCTCATGCATGTAGATATGACATACATTCTCCATTCATTGTCAATGGCATTTGTGTTAGGACAAAATAGCCGATTTGATCAGACACATATGACGTAAATTCTCCATTAATTGTCAATGGCATTTAATGTTTGTGTTAGGACAAAAATCTACACTATAGCTGAATATAGGAGAGGAGCTAGCGCTCCTCAAAAATATCAATACCACACTGTTTTATACCACACTTTGTTTTGCTGTTTTAGGCCTGGGATGGCCTAAAACAATTTGAGGGGCGCTAGCCCCTTCAGCTATTAGTGTAGATTTCCATCCTACACAAACATTCCCATTGACAATGAATGGAGAATTTTACGTCATAGTTTCTGAGCAAATTGGCTTAGTGCAGGGGTATTCAACTAGATTAGGCTGTAGAATGATTGTTGATAGATAAATAGATTCCTTTATTATCCTGCGGGGGAAATCAGTCACAGAGGCGGCACAGTAGTTAAGGTTACAACTTACATGTAAGTATAAGGAAAGACAGAAAGTACTGTACTAGTAGAAACAAGGCAAAAGAAAGACAATATGCATCAAGGGACAATAAACAAAGAATAAAAATACAAAACGTGCATTAGCATTATTTTTGAGGGGCGCAAGCCTATTCAGCTATTAGTGTAGATTTCCGTCCTCCACAAAGTTCCCATTGACAATGAATGGATAATTTTACGTCATATGTGTCTGAACAAATCGGCTTGGTGTCTTTTTTGTCCTACACAAATTAAATTCCCATTGACAATGAATGGACAATTTTATGTCAGGTGTCTGAGCAAATACATTATGATGATGTACGACGATAAGAACTTAGAAGTCCCTCTCTACAGGGAAGGATAGATTGCCTGCCCTACACAGACAGTGGCAGTCACAGCTGTCATTAATTAATGGTCTTGATTGCCTATATGCGGTCAAGTTATAGGTGAAATGCACAGGCGATCACGTATTTTACATAGCTGCTGCCACGTGCCTGCTGGCAATATGCACATAATTTCCAAGCAATTTGGATCAAGGACACACTACTAACATTGTGGATTATAGTTTTGCTGGTCAATTTGAGACAAAGGTTAGTAAGACAATCGAGGCGTAAGGAGTTGCTCTCTCTCTCTCTCTCTCTCTCTCTCTGTGTAGTGTAGAGAAGTGTGTGTGTGTGTGTGTGTGTGTGTGTGTGTGTGTGTGTGTGTGTGTTTGTGCGCGCATGCCCGAGATGCGACAGCTCCTGAACCAGCACGCACAAGTTGGTGGCAGTTTTTCAACCTAAACTAACTTGTTTTAGATGTATTAACATCTAAAACACACCCGTTGTAACTGCCATCGTTAATGTAGAGGCGGGCAGGCTGCCAGTGGAGACGGACTTCACGGAGTACCAACACCCCCTATCTGACGAGCAATGGACAGCCTTCCAGAACAGTGAGAGAGCCTTCAGAGTTGGACTAAACACCCGACGACTACACCAGATATTGTTGTTGTTGATGAGGACAGAAGAGAAGTGACCATTTTGGAAGTGGCATGTACATGATTTGACCACAGTTTGGAAGAGGCATTCCTTACCAAGGTGCTTAAGTACCAGTGTCTTAAGGATGCTATTATACAGCTTGGCTACAAATGTAAACTTCTTATTATTACATATTACATATACTTACATATTTGGAAGCCTCTGTAATGTCCAGAAATCAGTCGTGAGGGGCCTGCAGATTGCAGGCATGCCCAAGCCGCATCGGCACAATTCTGTTCAGTGTCTGCAATAATTGGCAGTCGCCATATATGGAGAAGGCGATGCTTTCTGTACCCGTGATCTGTATCCTGAAGCACTTGTTGTAGAGTTTTTCAAGTTTGCATCCACTATTGTTTGTGTTCAAGAATTTCTTGTAAAATGTGAATGCAAATAAAGATGTTAAATGCGTGTGTGTGTGTGTGTGTGTGTGTGTGTGTGTGGGCAGTGGCGTGCACAGACATTTAGAGGGGCAGGTGCTCAAGTGAAAAAAGGGCACCTTGTGCAGCGCGTGGAACCGGCCGGTTGCCTTAATAGTGTGAGAAAAAAGGGCACATTGCTGTCCAGAGGGCAAGGGCATGGTGCCCTTATTGTCCCTATAGTGTCTATCTGTGCACGCCACTGTGTGTGTGGGGCGGGGGTATCACTCTGTCTGCGCTACGACAGAGTGATATATTTCTCCAGTAAAGGTGCAGAACCGAAAGAGTGTCATACTTCCCCAGTAAGCGGTGCAGAACCGAGGGAGTGATATACTTCTCCAGTACAGAGGTGCAGGACTGAGAGAGTGATATGTGCAGGATGGACTATAGTAAACATTAAAAATGTTCCCCTCCTGTATCGGAACGTGTATCTGTGACGTTATCTCCGATACATTCATTAAGTCGTATCGGAGGCCGATTCCGATATAATATCGGATCGGTTGCACTCGCTAACACACACACACACACACACACACCTGCCCTAGTCTGCAGTGCTCTAATATAAAGTGACTGGAGTATGTCTCATTTCTCTCCAAAAGCCCTTGAATATGATGACATATTATTAGGGATTACTGTCATTATGGTAATCTCACACTTAATATTGCACACACCATAGGCTACCTGTAACTTGAATTAGCCCTAAAAATCTAATCTAAAGTGACTGGAGTCTGTCTCATTTCTCTCCAAAAGCCTGTGCATATGACAGAATTTGATTAAGGATTACGGTGTAATCTCACACTTAATATCACGCACGCACGCACGCACGCACGCACACACACACACACACACACAGATAGGCGGCGGTGGCTCAGGGGTAGAGTGGCAGGATGGTAACCGGAAGGTTGCCAGTTCGAACCCGGGCTCCCCTAGTTACTGTCGAAGTGTCCTTGAGCAAGACACTGAACCCCTAATTGCTCCTGATGTGCTAGTTGGTGCCTTGCATGGTTTCCGCTGCCATCGGTGTATGAATGTGCGTGTGAATGGGTGAATGTAATGGACAATCTCTGTAAAGCGCCTTGGATAAAGGCGCTATATAAATGCACCATTTACCATTCACACACACACACACAGACACACACACAGACACACACACACACACACACACACACACACAATGGCTGATTCTTCGCTTGCGAAGATCATACACACACACACACACACACCATAGCCTACCTGTAACATTCATTAGCCCTAAAAAATAAATAATAATAATAAGTGTCTATTTTATCACATCATGATGATGTACGAGGATAAGAGCGCCCCCTCACTTAACACGGGTGTGATTTTTTTCAAAGGTTGCTTGAGTAAAAATACAAAAGTATTGGCATCAAAATGTATTAAAATAAAGTACCAAAAGTAAAAGTTGATGAGTTTTGATAATTGTTCTTTACTAACGCTCTTTGGAACTCTTGGTAATGTCCCATTTGGGTGCATGTGTTTGGTCCGACGAGTCATTGGTCCGAAACACGACAACCCACCTCAAACCCTAACCTAACCATAACCGCAAGCACGGGAGCAGGCGCTAGTCCGAGGTGCGGACGCATGTCGAACCAATGCTCCATCGGACCATAGTATGCCTCGATGATCCCGTCCCATTTCATAAGTTTTCAAAATGTATGGAAATAGTTTGAGAAAATAATAATAATAGCCAAAGTATAGGGCTTACATGTTACCGGTAATGTATATTTTTCAATAATAATCACAATCTATCACAATCTAAAAAGTAACCAGTAATTGTAGTCAAGTAAAAATACAATAGGCCTCTGAGATGTGCACATGGCTACTTCATCATGATGTGCTCTCCAGTCGATGGGTCTGCTTGAAGTAAATGTTGTGTGGGTGAGGAGGAGGAAAAAACTTCTAAACTTTTCAAATTTTTTATCTTTGCAGCCCAGAGCCAGAAACCCTTTTTTCCGCTTCATCTAAGACATCCTTTAGGACGTTCTTGACCTTTGCTGACCTTTCCTGAGGAAACGTCCCTCAGGAAGCGATTGGTTGAGAGGCCAACAGTCGCGGCAGGCTGCAGCCAACTTCCACTGGATAGGTTGTTGCTCTTGGCAATACAAATGTTCTCATTATAAGCTGAGCTCCACTATAAGAGTTGGTCAGAATAGGCTCACAGCCCGTTTTTCACGCCCACTTCCGGTAAATAGTGGTGACTTTAACATGAGCATTTACACGTTTTTTTCTCTGGAGAATCTAAGTACATTTTCTAATGTAAAAATGTGACAGACCAATATTATTATGAAGCAAACAATATGGTAAATCAGCTCGAACAGATAGAACAAACCTTACATTGAGAAAACAAAAGTTGTAGACTTCTTAAATTACCTCTGTTAACATGAAGCGTCTATGGAGTGACGTCACGCTATCACCACTAACCCCGAAAGGGGGCGTATTAAGGGGGGCGGGGAAATTCTGTGAGATAGGCTTATTCTAACGATGTTGGTCCATTTGGGGTGTGACTCGAGGAGCAGTGGTGTAAAGTAACTACTTAAGCACAATTTTGAGGTATTTCCAATTTCCAATACTTATACTTCTGCTCATGTGAAAATGTTAGTTCCCATAGTTACTTTGTAGATTTACCTATTATTATTATTATTATTATTATTATTATTATTATTACCAGTAAGATGCCTGAGGGCGAGAAGCGACCTCTCACTAAAGGTCGAGGTCGGGTGCACTGGCCATATATGGAGCGTGTCTTGAGTGTACAGGGTTTGATGAGGTCAGATCAACATATGGAATATCAGAATAGGTCAGCTATATGGAGATCTAAGGGTGGCAGTGTCTTGAGTGGTAGGGCCGGGCCATGGTGATTTCAATAGATAATTCCTTCACAGATTCAGTGGTTGTAATTCTTAACACAACCTGTCATTCCATCCTCTAATTACTGTGCAGTATATTGTAAGATGGTGATTTCAATTCTTCCACAGATCCAGTGGATATATATTCATATTCAGTAGATCATTCTTTCACAAAGCCAGTGGTTATATTCATAACACGCCCTGTCGTTCCATCCTCGATCAGCCTTGTTATAAAACTCAACACAGTCCTCGTTATCAAGGTTCAGGCTGACAGGTGTAACCTATCTTACTATAAAGGAAGACGTGTCTGTCATAATAACCTGCTCCTCACTCACTGGCTGCACCAATTGATCTGAATTTGCACACAGGCATTGGCCAGTACACGTTATGCAGGGCTTCTCGAAGCCCTTTTTTCAATTTAACAAATTGAACGCTGTTTATTTTTCGGCAACTCTGTTTAACTCTAGGACCGCCGCTTTCGCCGTCACTGTGCATGTGCCTTTGTCATGGTTACCGTCCCCTGTTTATAGTTTCTATCATGGACATGAACGATGCCTCCAAAACCACATCTCTCCACAATGACGACCTTAAGCTCAGCTTCAGCAGAAAATGGTACATTTCACTGCAACACGTGGCCCCAGAGGAGTATTAGCAGCTCAACTTATGGATCAACATTAACACTAACACTAATATAGCGCATCCCCGGGTATGAACTAATAATAGTACAACACAACTACAACACAATTTATATTTGAAGCAAATCTCTAAGAGCTACATCAAAAGGAAAAACAGAAATATTTAAAAGGGCTAAGATAAAATAAAAGGAAAGAAATAATTTAATACATTCAGTGGTTACCTATACGCATAGCTAAGAAAAGTTTTAAAAGCATGCGAGGCATCTTTCAGTCCATCTAGGCAAATACCTTGTTAAAAAAGAAAGGTATTTATAAGTGGCATTTTGTAAATGTTTTGGGGGTTGCGCCTTGAAAGGCTTGGGAAGCCTTGAAATCATATAAAAACCTAGATGCCTCATTGTCCACTGCAGGGCATTGGAGCGACCTGTATCGCGATGCGAGGGCAGAAGTGCACCGGAAGTGCAGAAGGCACGCTTCCTGGCCATAGTGGCCAATCACAGTGCATCTTTTCCAGGAATTATCAGTTTAATTCAAGGAGGTTTATTGGCATGAGAAAACAAACGTTTACATTTCCTCTGATTGGCCTTCCGCATGTGTTACAGAAGCTTGCCCTCCCTCGAGAATACAGACACCCCAGAGCTGAAGGAGGCGTTGCACCTTTCTATGTCTATAGAGCCTACAATTTGTGCAAAACAACCTATATGAGATGAAATACTCCTATACAGACTGAGACTGTAAGGTAAGGTTGCGACTTGTGACCCTGGTGCACATGCAGGCGTGCAGGCATTTCCAGTGGAAGTAAAATAAATGTGTAACTTCTGTGAGCATAATGATGCTGATGCATTTTACCACCAGGTGTAACTTTAATGCAGCTAAATAATAATCATATTAATAGCTACAATCTGGACGAAGTGTGCGTGATGAAGTCAGGTGTAAGAAGGGGAACAAAGCAGAACGATGAGAAAAGAAACCAGGCCAGCGAGTGTTTTCTTCTAGGAACATCCCCATGACTTTGACCATCATGCTTACACTGTTAAATCCTCAGTGTTCATTTAATCAGGGCCTTTCCACCCTGTTCATGTCAAGGTCGACATTTGGGCTACGGACCACCATTTGATGAGATTTAGCCTCTCCAACCCCAAACATGTTTTGTCGTTGGATAAGATGTCCACAATTCCATGCTGTATTGATGTTGGAAACCATAGGAGAGATAACAGGCAAACATGATCAGCTGTTAAGCGGTCAGATGGGTGGGCCAGGCCCAGTGGGCCACATGCATTTTCAGAGCAGATCTTTATTTTATTATTCAAATGTGTGTTCCTGGTGTTATGTTAATGTTATTGTTATATCATCATTACAATTGTTTTTCCAATTATTTTAGGGCCTAATAACAGTATCATTGTGGCCCAGCAGTGGGCCCTGGCCCACAGGTTGTGAATCACTGACCTATAGTTGACTTTGTGATGAAAACAGACTGTTGATCCTGAGATTGTTATTGACTTCTGCATGACTTTACTCCCCCCCACAGTCCAACATGTGTTCCCTCACACAGCAGGGATTCACATTGTATTGTAAATATCCATTAGCTGTTTATACAGCGGGCCTCATTTAAAAACTCACAGCTCAGAGAGAGAGAGAGACTGGAGGACTAAGAGTAGCCTATATATGGTGTGTGTGTGTGTGTGTGTGTGTGTGTGTGTGTGTGCGTGTGTGCGTGTGCGCGCGTGCGTGCGTGCGTGCGTGCGTGCGTGCGTGCGAGCGATAGAACGAGGGACATGTGTGGGCTGGTATGCAAAACATCATGCATCTTTCCGCTGAGCGTTTTCCAGGCATCGCTCCGTGGATTCGTCTATACTCAGCAGTGCAGCACTGACTCCACTGTGAGGGTCCACGCACACACACACACACATTTGAAATGTTTATTTATGTCCACATAATGAGAAGTACAGGAATACCTTGTACAAAGGACATAAACACTGCCAGTGCAGTTTGACAGTGGGAGAGCAGCCAGTTACAATGTGCATGGACGGCAAAGCATCGTTACATACAGTACAGCTGACATGTCGGACACAGGGCAGCAGACATAAATCATTGATAAAGGAAACAACGCCTCCTCCAAATTGAGCGGCTTCCTATAATGGCTGAAACTGAGCAGTACCTCGCTAACAGCTTGGCTCTCCTTTTGGAAAGGCCAGCCATTTGTAAGCCCCTCACAACCAACTTATGCACATGCCCTAGGCTGCCAAAGATAAAAACTAAAAGTTTACATCTGTAGCCTAGCCACACACACACACACACACACACACACACACACACACACACACACACACACACACACACACTCGGTTCTTCCTGCACGGTGAAATAAAAATCTGTAAAGTTTATTGAATACACGTCTAAACTTATACCTAATAACAACATTGCCTTCCAAACTGTCCAAACAGCAGATGCACAAGCTATTGTGCATCTGCCGCTTAATTGCTATTTTCACTACGTTTGTGCGAACAATTCTGTCTTGGCTTCAACAAAATGCATACTCAGAACGAACACAGATGTCTAGCATAACAATACATCTTTTGTAGCTTTGATGAAGAAATTGTCAGATATTGTCATTCTGTGTTGTGTGACAATGACGGGTTATGTTTTTTATTGAATTACATTCAGAGGCAGCTGGATGAAAGGTTATAGTGACAGAGGGGTGAAGAGTCGCGCTCTGCAATCTCAAACAGTTGCAGCTTTGTAGATCCACAATGGACATTATGATGGCCTGCAGTGTGCCCTGCATACTACAGGGTGATGTAGAGGTACTGGAGTAACTATAGTGATTGATCCTATCACCAGTGATGAACAGCAACAAGTGACCCCTGCACTTATTAAGCAGTGATGGAAAGTAAGTACTTTCAATTCTCAAAATCTTTACTTCTACATCTAAAAGTCAGATATTGTACTATTACAAAACAACTTACCTGTAGGCTTGACAATTTGAAAATAGCCAATCTACAAGCTCACAAGTGCAAGCTTGTAGATCTGCTGTTTTCAAAGGATTTTTATACATTTTATACACTTGAAAACTTGTGAAATGGGACCTTCTGCACAATGAGTACTTTTATGGTACACTTTTTGCAGTCTGCCCTGCTACGTACAGGGAGTATACACCCGGAATACAACAGGCTTTTCAAAGCACACATGTGTACCGGTAATACCGGTATGCATGGAATTTACTGCGTGAGTACAGCACGTTTGGAAAGAACTATAAAAGTAGTGAAAATAGGCAACCTAGAAGTTCACAATATGTTGCATTGTGATGTACGTGTAACGTGTTCCATTTCCATTCATTGTAGTGGAGTAAAGAGTAAAATAGATGTAGATTTAGTGAAGTAGTATCAAGTACTGAAAATGGAAACAAATCTATCCATCTATCCAGCTCGTTCACCCAGTCCAAAAAGGAAATGCCTGAATTCATCTCAGCCCAATTAAGACTCTGCATTTCCTTGCTCTGACTGAAACCACAGATAACAGGTTTATGTTACGTCGCAAAAATTATTGCTGTGGAAACAGATATTCGTTGCAGCTCGGTGCACCTCGGCACTTGTGTGTGATATGTGCAGTTAAAGCACCATTCTGTTGCAGGTAGGAGTTGCATTGCAAATCATGTGTGTGGTTTGAGCCTAAGAATATAAAAAGAAAGGTGGCGAGACATAAAGTGAACTCCAAAAATGTGCTCCTCGGAGCACAGGTCTCTGCCAGCCAGGCCAGGTAGTAGAAGTAAATCTTAGCCAATGAGAAATTTGACAGGTCTGTCTTGATCACATGACTATAGAGATAATGGGCCAGATTCACAACGGAAATTTACGACCAGGTGTAAATTAAGTGCGTAATTAGAGCATCTATATGCTGCTGTACGATCAAGCTCACGTGTCATTCACCAAAGGTGGCGTAATGACTTAATTTGTGCGGATCGTCCGTGTATCTCATTTCGTCGCTTAGCAATTTGCCTGGTGTCGCCTGGTTTAATTGAAAATCCACACCCATTCCACGCCATGTAATGCAACAGGAAATATCCGTCCTCGGGTGAAAAACGTCATCACAGCCCTGCAAAATGCACAGATCTTCAAGCTTACAACGGTGAACGTGGTCGTCTGTGATGCATCGCACAGCATGAACTTGTTGATCAGCTGATTTTGACAGGCGAGTCTCTCGCAATGTCAACTGACTGAACGTTATAAAGTACTCTCATTACTCTAGTTAATTTATTGATTTAAGTAAGTTCAAGCTGAGGACCAAGGCTACTTGGCAATTATATTATAAAAGCCATTTCTATTGAACAATTGCACACTCGCCTTTGCAGAGGTAAAAAATATATTAAGATATATTTTTTTTTATCTGCCCAGGGGTAGGACCATTAAATCAGAGCGCCCAGCGATTTACAGCAACGGAGCACATTTAGCAACGCACCAGGTGCTATCCCAGATGTAGCTGAAGTAGCTTGATGTAGCCAAAACACTCCCGAGGTGATCAAGGAGGTATGAACAACGGGAGGTATGATTAATTCTAACGCGACTAGCGACGGGACCGCGATGGGCCGTCTAAAACATAATCTTTGCTTATAATTGGACGGAATGATTTAGATCAAGAGTTATTCACGTTTTAAGATGTTCGATCTGATTGAAACATTGATGACGTCCCAATTAAATAACATTGAATGTTATGCAACAGACGCTCCCAGTCTGTGGAGTTTATGCCGCTCGGGGTGTTAATGGGGCAAGACTGTCCTTTGGATTATCATATCACTGTTGTATATATCTGAATCATGCCTGGGGAATTAATTTGTTCTGGACACGTATATATATATAGGCTATCATGTTTGTATGTGCTGACCAATGTTGTGGACATAGCCTACATATTTTATTTGAGGTTTGGGGACTATTAATTGATTCAGCATGAAGACTAAAGCATTCTAATTACATATATGCATGGCTTGATCACTGGTACGGCACCCTCCATGGAAATGAGCGGATTTTACGACCAACGTCCACCAACGTCCGCCAGGATAGGTGGGCCAAATTCAAATGATGAAATCCACACGTACGCTCACGATATTAACATAAACGGCGTTGTGAATCTGGCCCAAATGTGTACCAATGATTTGCGTGATGTTTAAACGAAATGTAGTATATAATATAAGAGAAAAATATGTAGCTAATTTAATACATGTGGATTAAGAGTCATACTACTCAAGTTATACTGAAGTAAAGTAAATGTACCTCAATATTTTAAGATTGTGAGTTGCAACCATACTTGGTACACTGGTTCACTCTACGTGAACTCCATTCTCTTCTATTCTATTCTCTTCGCCAAAGAATAGACGATTTACAACATGTTGTGAGCTTGTAGATCGGCAATTTCTTAATTTTCAACGTTCCCCCCAGATTATGGGGGCGTTGGGGTTGAAGTGGTTAAGTACAGTACTTGTCTATTTAGCTACCTTTCACCACTGGCTGTGGGCTGTGGTGTAGAATTGAACCATATTGAGCTGGACGAGGGTTATGGGTCCTGAGTGAATTGTGAGGCGAGGCGCGTGTGTCCGTTTAAAATAGATGTGCCATTCCCTGCAGGTGTCAGGAGGTGACTCGGTTCTGAGGAATGAGGAGGATTGAATATCACTAATGGTTGATGTACTGTACTCGTTGTACCTTACTTTATACTGCATGGCCTCCACAGGGACTGCAAGGCGCTCATTCTTATCCGTATATTATCTCTCCAGTGACTCCCGCGATCCCACACACTCCATCTCCAGTTCTCAACCCCAATACATGAGTCAGTATGCTGTAGATTATCCTGGTCAAACATGACTTAAGTTCAAGTGCGAGTACTTGCTTCTAAGAAAATATAAAGGACCACTTAACCTATATAATTGGTCTTCATAACGCTCAATATGGTACTAATTTTGTGTACTCGGCCTGTGTCTCAGAGGAGGGCTGTGGACAGTTCAAAAACCCGCAACCAGTGACATCATCGATGGGGAACCCAAGCTAATGGTAAATTATAATGCCCATCTGATGATCCATTAAAGGTTCATTCTGCACATATTTGTTTTTAACTTAAAATGAACTTGGACTTCAAATGCTCTTGATGATCTTCTTAGATCTGGGATTCCTGTTTGACGTGGGCTACCAGACCGTCATAGACCTGTTCAGCCTGCTGGTTTTCGTCGATCACCAAACCATTTATTTTTACCCTTACTGAGTTCCTCGTCCTGATCCCGTCTAACCAGAAACATCTTCTGACTATTGGCATCGTATCCGGCTCTGGACAGACGCATTTCCATTTTGTAGCGTGTAGCGCAGATGGAGATGCAGCATATGTCCCCTGGCCCTGCTACGCATCCAGGCCTTCTGTCTCACCGTAGCTCAAGTCCAAAATGCAGATTACGTCATGAGCTGTCATTATTTCTATAACACATAGTCCATAGAAGTTGCCAGCACACCGTGTATAGAAGAGGAAGGTGCCCTTCTCGTTGTACTCCTGCATGTTTCTTTTCTTTGCAATGTAGTAGACTTTGCCTTCGGTTTCTCCCGTCAACATTGGCCTTGAGGTGTGTAAAACAGCCTTTTTAAAGCGTTGGCGTTCGATCAGCATCTTCACAAGCACCAGAATCCTGTTTTCTTTTCTTTCATGGGAAGCCAACAACTTATTCTCCTCCTGGACAGCAGCCTCCGACTCATTCTTCGGGGGGCTGGTAGATTCGACATCAGGGGCGTTACTAGCGCTATGCAGACAACGCGACTGCGTTGGGGCCCAGAGGCAAGGGGGGCACACGGCCACCCCCCGTGCCGTCTGTAAAATAAAATTATAAATACATACAGAGATGCAATGACAGTTGAGTTGAACAAAGTTTGGCGTAGCCTGGTGGTGTGGCTGCTGCTAGCACACACACACACACACACACACAGCATAGGCACACACGTGCCCCGCCTCCCAAGTCCCAACAGCTCTGGTAGAGTGTAGGGCTGTAGGCTAATAACGTGAAGGAATAAGTCAGAAGTGTCTGTGGCGAGTGTGCAGTGGGCTTTTCCAGTCTCGAGTCCCGACAGCCTTGGGCTGCTGTCGGGGGCACTCGCTGATCAGCCTGCGTCGGGGCCCACTGCCATCTAGTTACGCGTCTGCTCGACATCCTGGTTTTCTCCTGGTCTTTTAAAGAGGCAATTGAAAACTTGGCCGCAGTAACCGATCTGCTCCTGCCCTTGTCCTTCTTGTCATAGGCGGCGGGTGTGTAAGGCTAGGGAAGGCTTAGCCTTCCCAAAAATGTTGCTGGGTATTTTTTTAATATATATAATATATGTGCGCAGCATTATATAGAAGGCTATTGTGTGTGCGTGTGTTGTCGCTGCCCCCTGGTGATCGCTGATCGGGTCATATGATTGGCTACTTGGTAGCCTTTCTATTCTTTCTTGGTAGCCTTTCTTTTCTCTTCCTTCCAGTCGCTTTGTAGCAAACAGACTAGTAGCGCGCTGGTTTGTTTTGGAAAACAGCAAAACGCAAAATGGATATAGCCTACGCCCTACGGTCTTTTTCAAGGCAAAGATAAAGTAATTCAGAACTAAGAAGAAGCTGTGAGTCCGAGTCGGCTCGGCTGTCAGCACTCAGCAGCACCACCAGTGACCGCACGGTTCACAGTTCACACCACTGCAGCAACACTGACACGTTCAGCGGAGTGGCTGCTGTCTCTGTGCCGTCTGTGAAGAGCCATGCGCCGGGAGGGGCAGCAACACCGCCGGGTAATCTCCACACTGACTCGAAATTTAAGAATACCCATATCGGCCAAAATATCCCAAAACAATGCCCGGGGAACTTTAATTAAAAGCTAGATGCAGTGTCTATAATTGGGTCAAGGGTGTTGCTTTCGTGAGCAATGGTGTACGAGATTGGTAATAAATTGGTCAAAGTAACTAATTTTTAGACCATCTGGGGGAAATAAATAAATAAATTTGCGCGGCCTCGCTCCGCTCGGCCGCGAGAGTTGCCCCCCCCCATTGCAATTCTAGCCTACCCAAAGGTAAAATCCACCCGCCGCCTATGCTTCTTGTCCTCTTGACCATTGGGTGCAGCATGTATTTCCCATCTTTACTTCTTTCAGATTCAGTTCAGAATGTCCGATCTCCGATGATGAAATTACAGTTTACTCTCTACGACAGTCACTCGCTCAGAGTCGAACTTTCTCGAATGCGGGGCAAGTTCACACTCTGGTTCACACAGGGCAGGGCTTCCTCTGATTGGCTGCCAGGACGAGTGGAAAATGAAAACCGTGAATTAAAATCCACATACGCTTAACAGATCTACAAATCACAGCATGTCTTGGTTGCATGATGCATGTGAGCTTGTAAATCGGCTATTCTTGAGACCGATCAACCTACATTGACTTTGATTGATAGCCTATTCCCAAATATTTTGTATAGGAGTTATAAATGGAACGATTAAATCAAATTAATGATTTAATCGCATTATGTCTGTTGTTGTTGCTCTTTTTTTTAAATGTTTTTATTGGGTTTTTACATTTCCCCCTCCCATGTGGGGTCCTTGTTCATGTCAACATACATTTGTGTACATTTGTAATACATAGATATTAGATACCCCTCATTTTCCACCCGTCCACCCACTATACCCACCCACTCTTCCCCGATGCAGAGACAATAGAGAAAGAGAGAGAAAAAAATACAGAAAAAAAGAAAAAGAAAATAAAAAAGGGAGGGGGGGGGGGGGGGGGAAGAAAGTCTAGTCTGTGTTTGGCCGATTGCCGATCCAGGACAGTGTTTGTTCCGATGTGAACATCGGTCGGTCGTGCGGTCTTCCCCCCTGGCCCGGCCCAAAGTAGTTCCGCCAGTGTGCAGACCCCATACAAGATTTGTGTTATTGGGTATACTGGTGGATGAGTAGCAGCACCACGGGGTGTCTACACACATGAGGTAAACTCAAGTGCAGTCCTTTAAGGTACTGGACCAATGGTGCACACTCACAACAACACCATCCCTGTGGATTTGTGTTTGTTTATTGGCTGCCTATATACCTGTTAAAAGGTTGCTGAGCCATGGAGCCAGTAGGAGGCTCCCAGCATGTTCAGCTGAAGATTGCTGCTGTGTTGATCCCGCGGGTTAAATCCACAGACAACAGCACAGCGTGTGTGTTGGAGTGTTTCCCTGCCAGACCGTGTGAAACTTGCCAGACATTTCTCCTCTCCGTATTCAAGCATTATACTGGAGGTATGATGTGAATGTGTCTGGTTCGATGATGTGCCTCTCAAAGCTCTGGAGACTCTGGGCCCTATTTTTTTAGGCGTTTTTTACTATTTTGAAAAACATTTTAAATATAGTTATTAATTAATAGCCGATCTACAAGCTCACAGCGTGTTGACGTAGAGGGTGGCAGAGGCTCCGGCAAGTTGAAGATTCACGCCCCCCAAATGAGACAGCGGCCACACTTCTGGTCCGTTAGAACGGTGTACTGCAGGCCGGCCCATATAGAAGCCCATTGAAATTCAACTGTAGTTAGCCCACTTTTAAAATACTATTAAATGAACTGAAGACTATATTGATTTGAATAAAAATATATTTCCAAATGTATGGAGTGTCTTTCTCATCATAATTATGTTCTTGTTTTCTACTTAAAGGACTTGTTTCACATTTAATTTAGGCTACCACTTGAATGGGTTACCCATAATGTGAACAGAGCAGAGGGGAGACGGCAGACAGACGTAGTAGTCGCATTTCAGTGACATCACTGTCTTCACGAGGCTACAAGCGCCGACTTTGAAGAGTGAAATTCTCAGTAATACATCTGATCCCGACTGACTTTGTTCATGTCTATATTTTCACAGGGCTTTATAGCCTAAATATTCTACCTACTGCACAGCTTCGACGGTAATTAAAACGTGTGTTTATACTTTATACCGTTGTTGTAGTTGTAGTTAGTAACCCAACTAAATGGAGGCTTGATTGATTGATTGATTGATTGATTTATTGATTTATTGATTGATTGACACATATCCTGACATTTACCTAGTGAATTCTGCAGGTTAGTATTAATAATTAGTCTTACAAGATGCTGTTTGGATAATTTTCCACAAATAAATATAGCCTATCAAACGAAACACAAATGTATCTGGGTATTGAAAACCTCAAAGGTGACCATATAGTATATACCATGCAACCACTTTAACTTGAGATTTACGATACTAGTACTTTTGACACACTGATGGAGTAGATTAATGTCTGGGACTCAAAACTCAGAAGTGGAGTGTTTGCTAGGCATCTTCCATATTATGGTCAACATAACTTAATCTCCCAGAGTGCACCAGCAAGGTGGCTGCTCGTTTTCCTGAGCTGGAACCCAAGCCCCCAGGGAGGCTCTCCAACGTTGAAGCGCTCGACCCTTCTGGTAAGAGCTGGGACTGCTGGCGGACCCGTGTATTTATGACGAGGAAACCCTGTGCAGCTGGGGTTTAACATTGAGCGCTCGTTCCGCATTTTGGGCACCACATTTTGGGTCCCTGACATGACAACGTTTTATAACTACCATAACCCATATCATGACCATCTGAGCGGCCTTCAGCTGGGTCAAGCTTTCCATGGGATTAACAAAGCGACATTTCCTGTGATACTTAAGCTTGTATCAGAAATGATTCCATTATCTTTTTCACACAGAAGAACTGAGACATTAGGGAAACCGCGCCTGACCTCCAGTCGGTGATAATGCACTTCAAACACATTTGGTTTGATCTGATTCTGGAGTTCAGCTGAACTCCAATTAAAATGACATAATTCATTGATTCCCTGAGCAGATGACTAAGTGTGTGATGCAATATGATCACAGGGACAGCAGCACTATTGACTTTGCATAATGGCCGTATTTTGTCACCTGGCCAAAATTAATTAACTGATGGACTGCCAGCCATCCATCATTATAGTTGCATGCAGCACTATCAATCAATGAGGTAACTATAGGAACAGGAACAGCCCCCCCCCCCCCCCCCTTCCCGTATTCACACACAAACACAGGCACGCACCCAGGTCCCACACTCATAACTCTACAAGTATTTGAACATTTGAATTACTAGTTACTTTGTAGATTTTAAATAGTATTAGAATGTGAAGGAAGTATTCCACATCTACTTAATTCGGATGCAGGTGCGTTTGACAGCGAAGACTGAAGCAAACATTTCCGAAAACAAAAGTATCCCACACAATGTTCTTTCTCAACAGCCTCTGCTTTTGACATTTGACGTTTCGGTGCCACTGACCATCATTGGAGCAATCCTGTGTGCGGACTCTCTTCTTTTCACTGCTTTATTAAAGCAAACATACGGCTCCAAATGGAATTTAAATATTTTTTGGGCCAAAAATGGCCTTTTTGATAATAAAAGTTGCCTACCCCTGGTGTAACCCAACCCCTCCCTTCCACACATCACGCACGCACAGATGCAGACACGCATGCATGCACGCACGCACGCACGCACGCACGCACGCACGCACGCACGCACGCACGCACGCACGCACGCACACACACACACACACACACACACACATACACACACAAGGTCTGTGTGCAGGCACAGACAGCTACAGAAAAATCTGACATTGACTTGAGTTGACCTAAATGTTTTCTACATTACCCATTCTCTCTGGTGCAATCTTGCCTGGCTTACACTATGGCCGAGCGATGCACGTCGCTGCCTTGGAATAAATGTATATTTGATACAGAAGGTTGTTGTGTGTGTCCAGTAGGTCCCCTCTCTATATCATCCACTCCGTGACCAACACAGTCTCACTCACAATAAAGCAGGGAAAGCGGGGAAGAGGTGACCTGACTCCGCCAGATGGCGGCAGCAGTGAGTTCCTCCTCCTGCTCCCATCTGGTCCCTCTCGGGCAGAGACGATGTACTCCGATCAAATGCTGATCGGAGCGATATGCGGTCGTATGCGGCCGCTAGAGGCGAGATCAACGCAAGACTGATGACGTATTGAAGCGCTGCCACAGCGCAAATGTAAACACAACCTAACAAGACTACAACTCGAAATTATTATGTCCCGCTGCTTCCGGTTCATCGTTTCTGGTTGAGAAAGACCAGATGCAGGCACAGTCAGGTTAGGGCCCAACAGCAGCACGCATCAGGACACGCATGTGGGCGGTCCTTAATGAGCGCAGAGAAAAAATATTATTTAACATTGTACAACCCAATGTTAGTTTGATACTCTCTAGCCTTTGTTTGCCTTTCAATATAACTATATTTGATAGTGATGCATATCACATACATTACTGATTATATAGAATGTTAGATTATTACTATGAAATCGCGCATTTCCCACCAGTGTCACGCCTCCATATATGGTCACGTCTCATGACATCACACCTCCATATATGGTCACACCTTGTGACATCATGCCTCCATATATGGTCACACCCTGTGACATCACACCTCCATTTATGACCACGCCTCCTGACACGTCACGCCACCATATATGGCCATCTCCATATATGAAGATCACAACTGACCATGGATAAACATACATGGAGAAGACTGGATCATCACCTAGATCTGCATATGGAGCCAGCCAGCAATTTGACCTCAAACCTCAAACCCTTAGATCTCCATATATGGAGTTTACCTGTTTTGACATTCCATATGATGATCCTTCCCCACCTGTCCTTCCTGTTCTTACAATCCATAATTATGTTGATCTGACCTGCGCTCACCCAGCAGTCTGCCGTCACTCAGGTGGATGTGTGCACACATTCTCGTAATCCATTCATATTTCATGCACAATGAATGAATGAAACTGACCAAATGCAAATTACGCATGACGCACGGCACAAATATCATGTTCGTTGAATAGTCTATCATCTTATATAAACACAATTGACACAAGGAATTAACACTCTTACTGTACTTTCTTACTGACACTACTGGAAATTACAATCACAGTGATTTGTGGAGAATTGAGACAGAACGAGACCTCTGAGCTGTGAATGTTCTGCTGTTGTGGCAGCCCCAGCTCTCCCGACATATCCTTTACATGGAGGAGTGCGTTCTATCAAACAGAATTCGCATAGCAGGTGGTCTGAGTAGCCACTTTCCTCCACCTGTGTGGGCAAGATAGCAATTTTAAGGAAAGCGTATCAACACGCCGACGGGCACACCTCCACCCACACATATAAGAGTCGGCAAAATGTATCGTGTGTATAGTGGCCGCCAGTTACTAAATTGATAAATGCGTAATTCACGGATTGTGGATAGTGCTGGTGTGTAAAGCATGGCATACGCTAGGGCCCCTAGTCTACGAAGTTTGCACTAGTCAGATGAAACATGGTTGCTCCTCTTCTTGACCACATTATCACGGAGTGTGATGCCAAATGTACTTGCGTACGAGTGAGCTCCTTAACCCTGCTTTTGATACTTAAGGTGTCAGAGCAGACATCTTCATTTGATGCTAATAAAGATGATCTTCCATTAACTGAGATGGCTATACAGGAGCAGACATGCACAGGAACAAAGAAAGGCCAGGCTTTCTCAAGAAGTGGGAACATTCGCAGGCTTTTAGCTAAAACAATTTCACGCACGCACGCACGCACGCACGCACGCACGCACGCACGCACGCACGCACGCACGCACGCTCTATCTATCTATCTATCTATCTATCTATCTATCTATCTATCTATCTATCTATCTATCTATCTATCTATCTATCTATCTATCTATCTATCTATCTATCTAATTAATCATGGGCCTACACAAGTCAGATAGCCAGCCCGGAAAGCAAGAGGGTAATTTGTACATATACAAATGTCACAATGTCAGAGCATGTAATCCTTTCAGAGGCTGTGTGATAGAGGTCATTGGTTAAAGCTTGGCATGGCTCCTCTCTCTCTCTCTGTCTCTCTGTCTCTCTGTCTCTCTCTCTCTCTCTCTCTCTCTCTCTCTCTCTCTCTCTCGCCACAGGCCAGGTTCCAATAGTAATTCCTCTTGGCTCCCACACCTAGCAGGTGCTGCACTCAAAAGTATTGTTCAGGTATCAGCAAAATATGGAAATATGCCTGGGATGTAAGCCTCCCTGCGCGCCATGCTGACTGCTTTAAATACCAACATACATACTGTACAGTTCTGCAACGCATGTTTTCCAAGAAAGGCACATATAACATCGTCTCTGTCGGGTGGAAACCTTGTATGTCCAAAGCCCTTAATAGTAAATTTAATTCATGAAAATAGCTGACCTACAAGCTCACAATTCACAACGGCACCTGCTATTTCCACATTTTTTGTGCGACACTCTTGTAAAATGAAGTAGTGCATTATGAATAATATTTAAAAAAAGAAAATGCTGAAAATAGAGAGATGTTAGGTTTCTGCACAAACAGCAACGATACTGTGTGTGTGTGTGTGTGTATGTGGGGGGGGGGGGGGGGGGGGGGGGGCAACGTGTGTTACGGGAAAGAGAATGGGCTGACATTTAAACAAACAAATGCATTCAGCCGTGGCAGACACTACAATTTTGTACTTAAGTAAAAGTAACAATACAGTATTCTTCCATCAGTGTGTTTTAAAAGACTGTTATTATAGAGAAGCATAAACGCTAAGATCATTCAGAGTCTGGCACTTTATATTTAGAAATAATGTGCTACATTGTTTTATGTTCCTTTTGTTTCGTTTTCGTGCCAATTTGGCTGCGGACCCCAATCTGAAAAGGTTTCGTGTCAAGGACCCTGAGAAGAGAACATTTGTGTTACAAACATTCCAAATTATTTAAAATGTTCGAAGCATTTTTCATATTTTTCAAGCGATTCCGAAAATAGCAGATGACGTACATTCTGTGTGAGCTTGTACATCTGCTATTTTTGAATAGCCAACATAAAAATGGATACAGTGCAGGTTACAATGATTGTGATGCTGTATTAACTAGTTTTTAACTATGTTTGTTCTTTTCTTTTTTTTCTTTTCTTGAAAAGAAACATGCAGGGATTCCACATACAACAATAACAATATGGAAAATGTGATGCAGTGATATAGCACCATAATACTGTATCTCAACAGAGGCCATTAATAATTTTCCATTACACACTCCAATTCATTCCTTCATTAGAATCACCATATGTCTGTCACTGTGCACGTGTCATATTTTTTTTCCCTCCAACCAAATTGAGAATAAAAATGTTAGACATTGTTTTGTGTATTGAAAACATTCCTTGACAATTAAAGGAGCATTCAGTGATTTGGGTGATTTGGAAAAAAAAACGGTCCACCCGGTAACAAGATGTGCACATGCACACGCTCTACAGTGGGGGAAGTACAACAGACCAACAGCACGCTCACCAATGCCAGCCACACTCGATCATGATTGGAGGAAGGCACCTATCATCCTGATTGGATGAAAGCTTTGCCACCCAAAGCCCAAACCGAAACTAGGGTTTTTTTTACCCCAGGGGCTCACTGGGGACAGGGAGGCACTCCTTATATGGTCAGCACACTTTATAGTAGGGAGGATTATCCAAAAAAATAAGAAAAAATAAGTGATAGTTGAATTAAGTGAAATCACTGAATGTACCTTTAAGCTGTTTTATAGGGCTGATTATCCAACTTATATATAGTTTGGGAGACGTGAGTGAGAATTCCCCAGGTGGACAATGGTAATTAGTATAACAATTGTTGCTACCTCAATCCGGGGAACTGCCCTGTAAAGAGGAGATTGCATCAACATTGGCTAAATACAGAAGAAAGAGAAATATATTGTCGCTGTCGGGTGGAAACAGGAAACCTTGTATGTCCAAAAAGTGTAACCTTTCAGGGAATTGCATGTTTGGTTCAGACACGATTTTACCCACAGGGGAAATGGTAATTATAGTATCAATTGTGCTATTGCTATAACTAATTTTGGAAGGAAAAGAATCACACTTGTGTGAAGTGAGGGGCGCTCTTATCAGCATACAGTACATCATCATACTGTACTTCAGACAATCAAATCATCACATTCCATGCTCATACACACAAACAAACAAAGCTGTGCATAGTAGGGGCTGCCCTATAGGGGAGATATTGCATTAAAATGTTTCAATAGCTAAATGCAGGAACAAATCTATCCACGAGTCAACCTAGGGAATGTAAAATAGATATATAAGATAATAAGAACAGAGAGGGAGTGTACGTAACCATCCCTGATATAATTTCTGCCGGGTGGAACCGTGTATGTCCAAAACCATTCCTTTTTTATTATTATTTTAAACATATATTTTAAAATTGTGAAATAAATCTGATCTATAAGCTCACACGTCGCAATGTGAGCTTGTAGATCTGCTATTTTCACAACTTTTGTGCAGCATTCATTTATGATGATGTAGAGCATTAATGTACTAAATAAAACCTAAAAAGTTGCAATATGGAGATGCAAGGTTTGTGCAGCCGACATGCAGCAACGACATGAAATGCTACTCAGGAACTAACTGTAAATATTGTAATCTTGTTATCGGATAATATGCTGCTTGTCAGATTTGCCTGCTGGTGCATTTTGTAGTAAACACGCGCACAAAGCACCACAGATTATGGAGAGCAGATGCATCCTCTCCTCCCTGAGGAATAAGACTTTTGCTTCATAACATTGTTTGGTATTTAGTGGGGCTGGAACTTGAAGGAGGACACTTTGCAGGAGTTGCAGAAATATGTTGCTACTTCACATTTCCCCTCACATTAATCAGTGAGCCAAATTGTTTTTGACTTGTACAAGGCTACAATATAGCATCCATGGCTATATAGGCTTGTCCGGAGCGGCGGTGTTGTCGAACTAATGCCTATCGAACTGTTAGTAGGCCTATGTCTAACAAACGTGCACCCCCTTGTGTGGTTCCCAAACCTTTTCATGTCAAGGACCCGGTAGTCGAACCCACGGCACGCCGTCCGGCTGGCTCAGCAGCCTAGGTGCCCAGACAGAGTATCTTTACATTGTGGGTCCAAAATCGGACTAGGACAACATATTCCACAACTGAAAATTAACTGAGTTTATTCTGCAGTTAGAACATGAAACACTAAAAAAATGAATTACTAAAGTTACAGTATAAAGGAAACAGGCAGAGAGAGAGAGAGAGAGAGAGAGAGAGATCAATATAAGGTATAGCCTAGGCCTGTTTCCCTGATGTGGAAATTCACCCTGAGGTGGGTTTATGGCCCCTACAGACAGAGACAGAGTTTTAAAGTTGTCGGCGAGTCATCAGATCGTTATGTATTTCACACTACAGGAGTCTTTTTTTAAATCGACTGCCATTATTATCATCTGTGTGGCTTTCACACTACAGGAGTCTTTTTTTAAATCGACTGCCATTATTATCATCTGTGTGGCTTTCACACTAAACGATTGATAGCCGTCCCGACTAGGCATCACACACTGCAAGAGTTCACCAACATGCAATCCAGACATTTGTGTTTTATTCCAATTCATTTTGACATCTCACGCACGTGCAGGATGCCGTGATACAAGTGCGAGATCAACACAGGACGCCCCCCTCTCTCTCTCTCTCTCTCTCTCTCTCTGTCTCTCTCTCTCTCTCTCTCTCTCTCTCTCTCTCTCTGCAAAATGTTTGTGACAGCGTATAGCCTACATGCACTATAGGGGGAGAGCGTAGTGACGCGTTCGGTAGGATTTTGGCTTATTTGGGCGCCATCTTCCTGCCTATACCTACATGTAGGCGATTAGGCTGCTAGGCTACTTGGTTGCCAGTCTGTAGCTCGTAAGTTTGCTTGTCAGTGACGCTGGTGTGTACACTGTCACTGCAGTGCATCATCTTCCATCTCTCCTATCTTTGACTTTGTCACAACTCTTCTACTCTATGGCTCTGGATTGACGGTGGTATTTATAATTCGCCGTTAGAAAATGTTCGGGTGTTCTGATCCGATAGCCTCCCCTCCTCTCACGTCAAAACAGTTCTCAATGTTTACATCTTACTTGACAAGAAGACATGTGGACACCAAAAACACCACGAGAGTGACGAGTGATCAGTCAAACATGTGTTCTCTCCGCAGTAAATAAAGAATCTGTCCGTATGCGATCTGACCATTATTATTTTGATTACACTGTCATGCTCGTTTGAGGACAGGTAGAGCAGAGAATACATGTGTTTGTGAATGTTATTGCTGAAGGTTATGTTATTTTGTCAGCTGACACCCAAACAATACAGTGTTTATTTAATTATTTTATATCTACAATGGTATATGTCTCCACAGTGAGACTAGAAAATGTAGCCTAGCAGCCTACTACTATAGCCTACTAGCCTACTGGTAGGCAGTAAAATGGCAACCCGTTCTGAGTGAAACTCCTCCCTTCGCTCTGGCCCTATAGCAAGACAGGACTTTAAATCTTGATTTTCATTAAATAACTCTCTGTCTCTCTCCGTATAGCCTATGTGCGCCATGCGCACACACACACACACACACACACACACACACACACACACACACACACACACACACACACACACACACACACACACTAATAATTATTCAAGTGAAATGCGTTGGTTTTATAGACTATTTAACAGCAACATTTGGCTAATATAGCTACTAGGGATTTACCCAAGGAATAAAGATTATATATTATATCATCTGATCATCTATCATATAGTCGACAGACAGACAGACAGACAGACAGACAGACAGACAGACAGACAGACAGACAGACAGTGTGTCAGTGAGCACAGCTGTCCTGTGCTCTCATTGGCTGTAATATGGCCTTCTCGGTGTGCGGTCGCAACCCATATTCAGAAACAGTCGGGAAGGCATCGGCGAGTGCTTTTATCTGCGCTATATCTTCTTGCAGAGCCTTTCACACACAACGAGCAAAACCTCAGCGATCAAATCCCGTCGAGCTCGATCTTGCGTCAGATTGGTAGTTTTGACGGCGAGCGCCAAAAATTGTCCCAGACAGCATAATCAGAGTAAATATTGTGCAGTGTGTACGAGCCATTAGTGAAAAAAATTAAAAACTCCCACAATGAGTATAGGCCTAGTTGATGCAATTATCACTGGACCCAGTAGGAGTGGGTGGACCAAAGGAGAATTATTATACTTTGTTTGAATATTTAAAAAAATAATACCCAGATTTTTCACTGATGTTGAAATATAATGTATTTTGTACTTTTTCATATCGGATCAAATATACCCGGGTTTAAAGTGATGGTGTAACAAAATGAATGGTTTGTGTTCTAGGGTTAAAATGTAAATTTTATACTAGGGATGTCCCGATCACATTTTTTTGCTCCCGATCACATTTGATTTTGAGACATACTGATACCGACCTTTCCCGATCCAATCTTTATATTTTTATATAACACTTATGCTATATCAGAATAGCAAATATCTTAATGTACAGTATGTCACTCTATAGTCTGTTTGTAAATGTGACTATACTTTTATTAGAATGACTGTCATTGTTTGAGTGTGACTAGTCTTTGTTTGATGATCTCTGACTGGGACCAGAAGGAAAACAACTAGCATAAACACAACAGTTTTTACAAAATCTCATTTCTTATACATCTTTCTTTGAGATTTACATTAGACAATATAAAATCCGATCTTTTCTCCGCGATTCCGATCTTTTGAAAATCATGTGATCGGAGCCGATTTACGATCACCCGATCCGATTGGGACAACCCTAGTAATAACTATTGGAATAGTTACTGTATGTCTTCAGAAAACCATGAATGTAACGATCAAGATTCATTAATATGTTTGTACAGCTACTGTACCTGTGTTAACATCCAAATGAGACAAGCACAATTGTGTAACAAAGGCACAATGGACTTAGAGCTGCCATGAAATATATTGTAAAATCTTCAGTTTTTTATTTTGTATTCATGTACATTATGAACTACAATCTCTGGTACTCAATTATGTGAACGTCCTCCACAGATAAATTTACGTTTTCACTTTCCTTACAAGCACAGTCGCTTGTTTGTCATCATCTTTTTTTGTTGGTTTTTTTTTTTACAATTGAAGCAACATGTAAAATTATGGAATCTGAAAAGATTTTTTGCATGATGTTTTCATTTTTGTAAAATATTTTTCGTAGAAACTTTTAACCGTTTATATAGTATCGTTCTCTCCGAAAATGAGAGAGAACGCCCACCCTCATCACGCCCCCCCAGCCCCTATCCTACGCTCAACACAGACAGACAGTTGGCAGAATTAATACACACACACACAAAAAAAACATTGATCACCTTGGCTTTAGGATTTGCAAAAAAAAATAAAAATGAAAAATAAAAATGTTCTTGCTGGTTTGGGCGAGTCCAGCATTGGCAAAACATTTCAGTCCTTTAATTTCAATCTGGCTTTCAAACAGCAACACTCAAAAGCAAATCCTCCCACGATAATATCACCTGCATGTTCAACTGAACACAGATAGTAGTAGAGAGATACATCATTCTAGAGCCCGACCGATCACACATTTCTGGGTCCCAGACCACCTATTGTTACCGATGATTTGACCAATACTTTGTCTAAAAGTGGAAAATCAATTTGAATCCATTTGAAAAACCTTCGATTCAAGTTTTTTCAAAAAATAGAAAATTCAAAAATAACTGATGTACAAGCTCACAACAATGTGCCATGTTGCGGCGTGTTGTGAGCTTGTACATCGGGTCTTTTTGGGGGTCATTTGGCCATATAATGACATGTCCAAAATAGGGACCGCAGGTTGGAAGTCAGTAAAAATCTGACCTCGTCGGCTGCACAATTGCCAATAACAATGCCGTCAAAATAAATATAATAATGGTCGATATATCGGCTGACCCAATAATATCGGTCTGGCTCTAACATCGTTGAAACAAAATAATCCTCAACCCTGTAACTCATATCCACTCGTATAAAATAGAAAATGTCCATGTCCTTTTTGTTTGTTTGTTTTCCTGTTTTTCCCTTTTTTCAGTTTTTTACTGTAGCCTGCGTCAACATTGAATCATTAAGCCACCAAAAGCATTTAAAAGGTATTGGACATTAAAATAAGTCAGCAGAAGGAAAGGGAAAGAATGGTTCATCCAAAACAACTGATGCATGGTGATCGCAAATGTCTGCTATTGACAATGCTTAACCACTTATACCCTAATTTCTCAAGACATTCTGCTCAGCACCATTCCCCTAAACATGTAGTATTGTTGTTAGTAGGAATAAACACAGAAGCAAATTTGCATGTAACAGCATATGTTTACATTGTAGTATTGACACTTCTTTACTGACATAAAAATAATCAGTGCACAGTACTTCTTCCACCACTTAATGTGTAACCATACTCTTCATTTATACTCAGTTGCACGCCTGGCGTCACGCATGTAAAATAGGCGTTGTGAAGCTTGTTCATAGGCTGTTTCCCATGCAGGACATGACACAACACGCAGCCAAGCATAGATCAAGGGTGATGCATCACACCTGACAGTCTCAAAACCCGGGGTCCTGTGAGGCCGTTCTTACCCATAGCGACCCCATGAAGGCAATAATATTGTCGCTGGCGGACAGAAACCTCCTTTCTCCCTATTTCAACTTTTTAATTTACATTCTTTTTGCCTAGAAATCAACAGCCTAGTTACACATGTGTCAACAAAAAAGGTCGGAGAAATAGCCGATCTACAAGTTTACAAAAGGTCGCAACGCCCTGTGAGCTCGTAGATTTTTCGCTATTTCGGAACACAACTTTTTCTCTCTTTCAATATTGTACCACTGAACAGTATTAAAGACGGGTGAAATGGTTAATTTTAAACGCTGGCTCTGAATTTCTGAACCAATCAGAGCGTTGCATCCCTTCAGGCGATGGGACGGTAGCTCTGCTACACGCACGCAGCACGCACGACACATGGAGTGTGTTTGTTTACAAGTCAGACAGTCGGCCAACTCTAGCAGTTTACTGCTATGTGGCTTATTTCTAACCTATAATATTTTCAGATACATATTTTAGCGTGATGATTAAGTTTAAACTGAGTAATACAGTGTCTGGATGCCACCTAGAATGAGATTAAAAACGGAGTGGTTCTGTAATCAAAACCACCTGTGTTTGGATGGACGGGCAGCAATGGGAATCAAACAGGTGAATTTAATCAAGATTCATATGCATGTGAGCCTCGACACGTCATCACGCAGCACGTTTTCGTTCAAAGGAAGTACCGTAATTAAAATTAGATTTGTATTGACTTTTGATATAAAAATACACAAAAATTAGAATTGTCCCATTTTTTGGCATCCAGTATGTCCATGATTACCACGGATATGGTCTAAAAGTGTGAAAATTGTATTTTTCATTTCAGTAGGTCTTTAACAAGAGCTTGTGACAAGTAACTATAGTATACATCCGATCCATTCTTGTTTAGTTTCCTGACAAGTAACGGATTCGGTTTTGGCCCGACATCGGACCATATATCTGGAGGTTATGCAATAATTACGCTTTAGGAGGATTCATACACTCCGACCAGACGACCAGTTCGCCGCCAAACAGACATCCTGCACTGAAATACCCTTGTATTATGCTGCCACACTGCGGGTGGAGTGAGCCCTCAAACCCACATGTGGCAAAACACCTCTGCAAGAGTAAGCCAATTGAATGGCTTCCACAATCCACTGGGACAGCCTGACCTTCATCACCGGCTTCCCTCTGGCTTTTGTGCCCCAAGCCACAAACAGCTGGTTTCCTTTTCTGATGGAAGCCGTCCTGGCCATGTACACCCATGGCCCTGACCGGGCATAGGGTGTGCAACTTCTCATCCTCAGCTGATGCAAAAGGAAGAGGGTGAAAGGCACAATAGTGGTATTAGAGTTCTTGGGGACAAAAGTTGGGTTAGGTTTAACTGTGAACATAGTCTTGTCCTCGTTGAAAAACGTGCAGTCCGGGCTTACAGAGAGAGCCTGTAAGTCACTGACTCGTTTAGCCGTCGTGAGGGCCACCAATAGGATGGCCTTCAGGTACAAGGCTTTCAGACACACTGTCTCCAGTGGTTCGAACGGGGTCTCAGAGAGGGCCCTCAGAACCAGGGACAGGTCCCACAGCGGGACCAGAGACCGGGTCAAAGGGCAGAGTTTCCGTGCACCCTTCATAAACCGCCTCATGAGGGTGTCCTCACTCAGAGCCTTATTGTCAATGCCAATATGGCATGCCGATATGGCGGCCAGGTTCACCTTCAGTGAGGAGAAGGATCTGCCTTCATCCAGGAGCCCCTGTAGAAAGGTCAGGACCTCCTTTGAGGTCTGGAAAGGCACGACCTGGCCAGGCAGTCCGACCAGCACACCAATGCTCAAAGACCTTCCATGCTGTATCATACAACTTCCTGGTGGATGGGGCCCTAGCGTCCTGAATTGTGGCAACCACATTCGCGGGCAGGCCCTCGTCATGGAGGTTCATCCTCTCACGGGCCAGACCCAGAGGTCCAGGGCCCCTGGGTCTGGGTGGAATATCTCGAACCTCGCCTGTGTGAGCAGGTCCCGTCTGAGCGGGAGCTGCCACGAGGAGTGGCAGGAGTAGAGACAACCGTCGAGTCCTGACCCTGTCCTTGATCAGGTTGAGGGGAGGGAACGTGTACAGCAGCCATTGTGGCCATTCGTGGGCCAGGGCGTCCACGCCTAGTGTTGCAGTCCCTGTGATGGAGAAGAACAGGTGACACTTCTTGTTCTACTCTGTGGCAAAGATGTTCGCCACTGGGACCCCAACCCTGTCCCATAGCTGGGTACTAGTGGGTGAAGGGACCAGTCCGTGTATTGGAGTGGTCCTCTGGACAGCAGATCTGCTCCTGCATTCAGGAGCCCTGGGACATGGCAGGCCTTGATCGGGAGGAGGTGCTCGTCGCACCACAAGTCCACAACCCTAGTAACTTGTAACTTCAAGTCACATACCTTGAATGTTGAGGGAGGTGGGCTGTTGCTGTGGTGTAGGGTGCATGCCTGACCATGACCGGCGTTATCGTTAGCCTTTACACGCTAACATAAGGAGGTTACAAAACCCAGCTGGCTACGAACTGGCTGTTGACATATTGGTGTGGTGCGGGCTATTCTGCCCAATCACCGCCGGTGTTGTTACACGTTGGCATAAGGAGGGGCAAAACCATGTGCTAACTGGGCATTGACCATGCTATGGTGGCTTTTAGTGGAGCATAGACACAGCAATTCATGCGTCGTTAGGAGCTAGGGCTGCAGTAACGACGTAGCAAGTCTCTGGTCGGGCTATTCACAGCCCGACAGTGTACAAGGCTAGTTAGCACACTGGTTAGCCTACAACCTCATAAGCTACTTAGGAACAGGCAGCTAATATAGGTAAATAACATTAATTTACTCATAAGTGAGTTCAGCTCTCTGTGTGGAAAAGACCGCGTATAAACTTCCATTACTCACGTTTTATAGCTTGTTCCGTCTCACGTCGGAATGGCGATGCTTGGGTCCTCCTCCTTGGTGAGACTCGGCCTAAACAACCATCCTCATGGTTATGTGGAGCAGGTGCGGGGGTCCCGGCTTGTTGGCTACAGGCCGGGTGCTAATGTCTCAATTATCCATAACGTTAGCGGTTATGGCCGGTAGTGGTGCTACAGGCTACGAGCTAATGCTGGCTGCACGTGCGGTTGAAGCCAGTAGCGAGGGCGCTATTGGCTATGGTGTGTTGCAGCAGCTAATGCTACTAGCCGTTACAGCTAGTAGTAGCAATATAAGCTAGCGTTTGTGTGGCTAGTGGTATGGCAGCACTAGTAGCAACGTAAGCTAGCGTTCGTTTAGCTAGTGCTTTGATAACACTATTAGCAAAGTAAGCTAGTGCTTGTTAAGCTAGTGCATTGGTAACACTGTAGCAATGTAAGCTAGCGTTTGTTTAACTAGTGCTATGGTAGTACTAGCAATGTAAGCTAGCGCTTGGTAAGCTAGCTTTTGGCTAGTAACACTAAGAGGTGCTGTACTTAGTAGAAAATAGTGTCTTAAATCTTGGTGTAGCGGACTTACTGTGAGTTTGTAGTAAGCACCCGGTACAACACTAGTCACCTTGCGGTACTAGTGTGGCAATCACACAGCTTGTTCTGTCTGATATGCAGAAAAAAAGAGAAATGGCGCGTGCAGACGTGGCCACGCTTATGTACCCAGACACTGGGTGCGTGCCACTGCCACGTCATGACGCACAAGACCCAAGACTATGAATAGTCATGTGAGTGTATGAAAGAGGTTTTTGAAAGAGCATCAGAGATACTTCTCCTAAAGCGTAATTAGGAGCGCCATGTTTCTTGAAATAACCACCTCTCCTTACTTTGCCACAGCGCAAGGTCACTGTTTCCATGGCGACTGGCTGACGGCTATTTTCGACCCCCCCCCCCCCCCCCCCCCCCCCTCTCTATTGCTTATCTATTTTCACTCTTCTCCCTCTCCATATCTGCAATATCTTCATTTGAACACACCTCATGACCGCTGTAGGGTTATGCCCCCCTCCCCCCGCGCGCGCTTTCCGTCTTTGAACAACTAAATGGAAAGCACGTCGGCAGGGGCGGAGTGGGCAGGTGGGCAGGCTGTAGGGAGAGCAGGCGGGGCGGTCGAAAAATTAAGATGCCCTTAGGAGAAACAGCAGCAGACGTTTTTATTTTTTTATGCTGCGATGAGTGAGGAGGTTTGTGTCAGCTACTTTATGTAGCACTATGTTTTTTTTAACTCTCTGTTACAATTGGTGTTGTTGCATTTTGTTTCCCTGCTCTTCTATTAAGACATTTAGATCTGCTCTTCTATTGAGACACCTAGAGACAGGATCTGACACAAATTTTGACCTGATGGTCAAGATTACATTTATCCCCTGAGCAAGCAGGCAGGCTCTAGTATTAGCTCTATGGAAGAAAGAAAATCAGCACAGAAAGTTACATTATAGTGCAGCTTTAATTACATTATTTGAGTAGGCATATCTGTATTTTACAGAGTAGCCTACCCTCCCATTTAGATGTGGAGAGTATGTTTTAAGTATTTTTGTAGTACAAATACAAGCACTTTACTTGAGTAAGTCCATTTTTCAGTACAGGCAAATACTTTACTTTTTACTCGGCTACAATTATTGGAAAACTTTCATTTACTTGTTACTTTGTAGATTTATATCATTAGAAAACATAAACTAGAAAAGGAACCTCGGTGCACAGGCCTCAGCCATGATGTAGATGTGCATGATATTTGGATAAAATCTGTTATTAGTAATATAAAAAAATATAAATGTTTTGCAAAAATCTGCCTCCTGGTGGCGCTATAAAAGGCAGATGTCAAAAATGCAGGGCAAAGGTTTTTCCTTGGCCTCTAGGCCTCGAGTTTTACGCAGATTGGTGCAATTATATTAAAACCATGAATAGTCCTGTTATAGCGCCACCATGAGGCTGATTTGAACATTTTCAAGTGGCATTTCTTCCTCAGCCTAGTAGGAATGTGCTTGCAAATCACAGAAATTGCACGCTGCGTTCAAGATTTGACGCATTTTGTTCAAAACGGAGCAGTCCTGCAAACTTTGGAAGCCAATCAGGATGGAATATTGAAAATATGAAAGGCCTGTTTTTAATGATACAAATAGGCCTACTATGTACAGATTTGCATGATGTTTGAAATCTGCAGGGGTACTGTCAGAAAATGTGTTCAGCAAAACATTTGCCTCCTGGTGGCGCTATAACAGACCCATGTGAGAATTTGCGCCAGAGGTTCTGCTCTGGGAGTGTGTGTGCACAGTTTTGATACAACCAATCCAACGGTGCCGGAGAATAGCTGGTCACAGACGACCCTATGATACAGTTTAATTAGCTTACAACCCATCTTTGCCTTTTTCTTAATTATGTGGAGGCTTGGCTGGCCGATTCCTCCTGTGTGTGTTTGGCCTCCATGCTCCATAGTGGGGATTGGCAGGGTCACACCACATTGCAAAGGAGCCTCATTTGTGTTTTTATCTGTGTTAACAGATGGAGTATTAGCGCCTGTGCTTGTGTGTGACCCTGGAGGTGAAATGGAGGTACCGCCACACTGGGCAAGACGCTGATCATTACTGGCCTATCGGGGAATACTCGCCGGATGGAGCCGTATGCTTGCTCTTTATGTTTTCTTGAAAAAAGAAAAAGAGAAATAATGTGAGGTGGCGTCTGGCGGCACCCACGGAGTAGAGCAAGATAAATGAGACGTGGCGAGGAGTTGAGCGATGTCCGCGAGACGGGCGCGAACGACGGGACAGCCATTGGGGGAAGAGTGTAGAGAGCTGGGAGGAAGAGGGATTGGAAAGAGATTGAGCGACGAATGAGCAGAGCGAAGGGGTTGCGGAGCGAGACTTCATCTTAATTAGTGGGGAATGTATGGGTGTTGTTGGAGAGCCGTTGGGGGGGAAAGAAGCAAGCTAAAAGGCTGTATACTGCAGAAAGTTTATTTTAGTGGATGATCACTTTGGATGTCATGTCCCGAGCTCTCAGTCACACGTAGCGCTTATTGACCCTAACCATTGCTGTGCTCAGACGTCATGTCTACAGTCTTCATGTCTTGGCTGTTATTGGAACAAATAACTTGTGACAGAGCTCTTGTTGTCCTGGTCTCCTTTGTCTGGTGTTAAGTTTTTCTCTTTTCTGTTTCTTTTCACTTTCTTCAGACTGCGCTACGGGCCATTGTAATATGTGGATGGGGGCGCACTACAAATCCCGAACGTACAAAGTACGAACCTATGAAATATAGACTTCCCATGGTTGTTTATTCAATGTCAGGTCTTAAATGCCTGGGTTGTGAACAAGACAATGTTGATACTACTGTACTGTTTACATTTTCTCTCAGCACGCTGATTTGTGACCATCAGGAATATAACAATACTGGTCGTAATAAAGCAATCCCGTCAAAAAAAATAAAAATAAGCCAAAGTGTGACTTATTATTATTATTTTATTTTAATTTTTTTCATTTACAATCGCTTTATAAAATATAGCCTTGCGTCGATGTTGGTTAGGTTTTCTTCAAGTAACTGTTTGGCATGAGTTGACCTTCCCTATACTTTACTAGCAGCTAAACCATTCTTTCCCTTGTTCAGCGTCACACAGAAAGAAGAAAAAATAGGAGCTTAAAAAAGCTATCACACATTTAGTTTTTTCTTCCTTTAGCCACTAGACATACTTTTCAATAAATAATCTTTGTTTTCGTAAAGACACTTGTTGAAATTAACGTATGCTTCTTGTCCCCACGTTCCTAGCGCTGAATCCATTGGCTGTGTTGTCTCTTTAGAGTTAATTTCAGTTTATCCGAAAGGAGACAAAAGTTTCGAGGTCCGATATTTAGGCTTCATCATACGACATGTCCTGTGGCAAAAACAGCCGACCCACAACGCGGCACGAGCAAGCATGTAGATTGGCTATTTTTGCCACGTGACACAGCATATATTTAAGCATTAGTACTTTGCAAAGACAAATCTTCATCTTCCACATATTATGGTCAAAATTGTACTCCCACTGTGAAAGGGCTTGAAATCTATATCTAGATTCCGAATTAGATTTGGGTCTCCTGTACGTTGTCTTTGGAGCAGGCTTGAATCAGTAAAGGTTCCTGCGTGGCTGAGTTGTGTATGGTACCAAGCATGGGGGCGTGGTGGTACGTGCTCTTGTACGTGTTGTAGTGGTTGTAATGCTCCATCGGGGGCATCGACAGGTGTCTCTCCATGGCCGCCACCCCTGCCAACTCCTCCTCCACGGTGATGACCTCCATGGAGGAGGCAGGGCCGTCGGGGTCCTGCTGGTTATGCTGCTTCCTCATCTTGTAGAAGATCACCAGGAGCACGGCGGCCATGAGTGTGATGGCCACGAAGCAGCCGATGATGATCTTGGTGGTCTTCATCACCTCGTCCAGGCCATTGAGGGCTCCCTCTCCATCCAGGTCCAGCACCGGGATGGTGTAGGTGCGCTCCGTGGTCCTGGTGGAGAGCGGCGGGCTTCTCGTGGTGGAGGAGGACACCCAGCCAAATGGAGGCAGCGGGGTCTGGCCGTCGTCGCCTGGTGACTCGATGGTCTCCACTGTGACGGTGGTGAAGTAGGTTACCCCGCTGTTCTCCACCGAGGTGACGTTCAGCACCGCCGAGGCAGAGATGTTGCCCGCCGTGTTGCTCACCATACAGGTGTAGGTGCCCGTGTCTTGCATGGAGACGCTGGTGAAGTTCAGCGTGCCGTCATTGAGCACAGACAGGCGCACCTTGTAGGCGCCGTGCGTCACCAGGGAGCCGTTTGGCGTCAGCCAGCTGATGGACGTCAGTGTGCTTGTGCGGCACTTGAGCTCTGCCCCCATGCCCTCCGTGACGTTCATGTCGGCGGGTGGCTCCACGATGACAGGCACGTCGCACTGGAAATAGCTGTGGTCCAGCTCGCCGATGTAGCGGCCCTTGAAGCCGGCCGGGCTGTGGCAGCGGGCGCAGCAGCTGGTGTTGGCCGGCACGGTCTCCTTCAGCCACCAGCTGAGCCACAGGATGTCACAGTTGCAGTTCCAGGGGTTGTGGTGGAGGTGGACCCTCTCCAGGCGATGCAGCGGAGTGAAGAGGTCATGCGGCAGCAGGGTGAGGTTGTTGTGGGCCAGGTTGAGCTCCACCATCGACTGCAGGTCGTCGAAGGAGTTCCTCTCGATGGTCTGGATCTGGGCGTGCATCATCCAGAGCTTCTGGAGGTTCCCCAGTCCTGTGAAGGCGCTGGGCTGGATGATAGAGAGCTGGTTCCCCGACATTTCTAGCTCTTCGAGCCGCACCAAAGGCAAGATGTTGGGGATGTCCTTGAGGTTGCACATACCCAGGTTAAGGTAGCGCAGGTTGCTTAAGTCCTTAAAAGCTCCATCGGAGATGTAGGTCAGACGTTTCAGCTCGCCGAGGTCCAGTCGCCGCAGCGAGGGCACTCGGCTGAAGGCGTAGGATGGGATGCTCTCGATGGGGTTGTTCCGGAGCCAAAGCTCCTTCAACTTGGACAGGTACTCGAATGCACCGTTAGGGATGGTGGTGAGTCGATTATCAAAGAGCTCCAGGGTGTTGAGACTGGCCAGACCGTTGAATGCACCGATCTCAATGCTGCGGATGTGGTTCTTGCTGAGCTGCAGGATCTCCAGGTGGCGCAGGTGTTTGAAGCTGTCCACCTTAATGATCTGCAATCAAGAACCAAGAAGGTTGATTTGTCGCTATACTCATGCAGGGACTAGAAGCCACAAACACATTGTGTGAGGTCCACAAAGTGCTGAAAGTACTTTCAGCAGTATCCACATGTGCACAATACAGAACACAATACAGAGGGAAACAATATTGTCTCTTTCAGGGGGAAACCTTGTATGTCCAAAACTGTTACTTTTCAGGATTCAAATTCCAAAACAGCAAAAGTAGAACATCTCATGCTCAAAATGTGTTGCTTCTTGCCACATTTTGAGCTTTCAAATCTGCTACTTTTGATAGTCTGATATCACCTTCACCCTGTGGCGGCAGTGATGTCAGACAAACCCCACCAAAGTTCTAGCATAGACCTGCCTTACCATGTGTCTGATTGTCTCCCGGGCAGGTATAGGTTTACTGAGGTTAGGTTTAGGGTTAGATAGGCATAGTTTTACTGAGGTTAGGTTTAGGGTTAGATTTGGGCATAGTTGCAAAAACAAGATCTGTCAATCACAGCAGGGATTTACTATAGAACTGCGGTGGGATCCAAAATAACTCGTCAGAGACCCTCTCATCATGCAGTACTGTACCAGACAGTCTACAGTACAGCATATACGGCTAAAATGAGGTCAATGACACACATGCTTTATGGGTTTAATGTGCTTAATGGCCTACAGTACCTGAATGAGGTTGTCCTGGAGGTTCAGGTAGCGGGTGTTGGTGGAGATCCCGTCGGGGACGTCCCTCAGGCTGCGTCGCGTGCAGATCACCTTGCTGAACTGGTTGCTGCAGGAGCAGACTGACGGGCACGTCTGAGCCCGGACCAGCCCGGCCACCGCCAGGATCTGGAGGGCCAGCAGTAGCACGCAGAGGGGGTTGGACAGCGCCCCCTTCAGCCTAGGACCTCTCATTGTCTGGCGCTGGAGGGAGGAGGAGATCATTGTGTCCGGCATTCATAGTTCCATCTGCTGTTTTCGTCTCTGCAGAACACAAGAGAGGAAGAGGGGAGGAGACGTATCATTCGTCTGCCTATACATTATAGTATGAGCGAATAGGCTGGGAGGGGAACAATGCCACGTGATACCCTTGTTTGACCCGGTGCCGGGTCAAAGAAAGGTGCTTATTGGTCAAAAACCTATATGTGTATATATAATTATAGGTAGTATTTAGAGGTTCATAGTTCCATCTTCTGTGTTCTTCTCATTCTGTGCCAAAACGTTTTAATCCATTTTAGCAGCACAACCCTCCTGTGCCAGAACGTAATATTACGTTGTTCTATCCACGTTTTTTTATCCAATGTGCACGCGACGTGCACACGGACGCGCACACGCTTAATTATTCTTGTATTTGTCCTTTTTCTCTGGCACCTGCACAACACCTTCTGTCCAACAGGTGGCAGTGAAATGTGTTTTAAGGAGTAGCCTTAGCAGTTGTGTAGTAGTACAGAGTACAGTGGAGTAACCTACCTTATTCTTTTAAATTTTAGGTACTTTACTTCTACTCCATACATCTCAGGGACAATATTGTACTTTTACTTTTACTGTAAAACTTTAGCTTATTTGTTACTTTGTAGATTCTGATAATCTTTTACAAAACAAACATTAACCATTTCAGCTCTATACACTTTACTGTATTTAACAATAGCCGATCCACAAGTTCACAACACATTGCATTTGAGCTTATAGATTTGTTCTTTTCAAAATATCTATATCTTTGGGTTCTAGTTCCTATAAATTTCCGTGTGACATTCTGCATAACGAGTACTTTTTCTTTTGGTACTTTAGTACTTTCACTCAAGTCAAATTTGGAATATCAGACTTTTACTTGTAACATAGTGTTTTTATACACATTGTGGTATTTGATACATTCTTCCACCACTGGGTCTTATCATAGGCAGTAATCACACAAGGTAGCGAAGGTAGCACCGTGGCCCTGTAACAGTGGAAAGGCAATTATTGGATTTTCAGCAGGGGTCTTCAATGTTTTTCGGGCCAAGGACCCCTATGCCGAGAGAGAGATGGACTGCACCCCCACCACTACATATTCTATAAAATGGTGTTGGCAGATTAAACGTTTTCATAGATGTTCCCACCACATAAAAATGAATCACCAGAGGGGGGGATATCAAATATTAAGTAGTAAGTACAGTAGGCCTACTCAAGTAAATGTACATAGCTACTGTCCACCACAGAATGGGTGATGTGGCTCTGTACATGGTGTAAAAAAAAAAGTAAAAAGTATGAGACATGTTCTACAGATTGTGTACCTGAACCATGATCAATCAATGCTAGGTATATCTGCCAATCACTATCCATTGAACACATTTGTTTTGCACACGTATGCTCGCATTTGTATCACTTGTAACTCGATGCAATACCTTAACTCAGATTCTTTAAAATACCTTCTAAATCAGTAGTTCTCACCACTTTCAAAATGTTTCAGAAACGTAAAAAATAGCATGTGTACAAACTCAGCGTGGCACAAAGTGACAAGCTGTGAGCTTGTACAGCTGCTATTTTGAATAGCCAACGTGAAAATCTAAAATGACACAGATGCTTTCCCAGTTTCAATGGGTTAACAGTTAACACGCAAACACATGCATACATGCACACACGCATACATGCACACACAGTTTTAATAATTGTGTTATAACCTGCCGGTATATCATATTCAAATATTGAATAATAGCTTTTTTCCATTTTCCCCCCTTATGAATCATGATTCAAGGTGAATTGGTGATTCATTTTCATGTATTCTGCACAACATTTCGTTTAAAGCAGCATTGTCAGTGCTTCTTGAGACTCCAACTTACAGTAACATGAAAACGAACACTGTGTGTGCTATAAGCTGAGTTTGTTTTAGTGAATAAAATGTTATTTTGTCCAATCTGTATGGTAGAGTATGTTGATACAATATAAATGAGACGTAGCTTGCGAAGTTAGTTCATTCAGACAACCTCAAGGGGGTTCATGCCATGCTCAAGGCGCATACTATACTCAAGGGGTTAACATGCTGCATTACTATGTGGGTGTATTCAGTGTGTGCAAGACCCTCATGTCATTCGCCGATGCGGCAGTC
Organism: Electrona antarctica; assembly: GCF_951216825.1. NCBI lineage: Eukaryota > Metazoa > Chordata > Actinopteri > Myctophiformes > Myctophidae > Electrona > Electrona antarctica. Next base: position 43,691,355 of record NC_136808.1, on the reverse strand, counting down.
AGCTGACCAATTGGGCGGGCTACTTAAGCTCACCAGTCTGCATGCTCTTCCTGCCTTCCTCTGCATATGGTCCCCGGTTGTATGTGATGTTTTTTCCCACCTCCTCCCCAGCACCACCAGTGGGCTCTGCTATTTATGTTCCCCATGGGGGGTTATTGTATATCTATCTCCCTGCTCTTTATATTCTGTGTTATTGCTTAACCATGCCGAGCAGGGAGAAATCCAGCAGAGCCGAACGCCAAGTCTAATATCATATGCACACTTGTTACTCATTCTGCAATAAATATTGGTTTAACTATTCGTGAGTTGTCTGACTGAACTTGTATAACCGGGTCCGGGGTGGTTGTATTTGGTCTACCCGCTCTTTGATCCGTTGTGTAGGTTGGACTCAACCTTTGACGCGATCCTGTTTCTAGTTTGACAAAGTTTCCATTCATCCCCTGAGCAAGCAGGCATGGCCTATTAGCTCTAAGCTCAGTGGTAAAACGTAAAAGGAGACCTATAGCTGAGTTCTAATATGGGGGTAGAACAGGAAAGTTATACATTCTCAACCCTTTGAATTTCAAGGACCCCCCTGATATGTATTGGACCACGGATCCCCATTTGATACCATTTGTTTTCATCTCTGGGACTTCAGTTCAAACTACACTATACAATCTGTGTTCATTTAACTCTCAGAGTTGCAGACCCCTAGGGTTCATTTGGACCCCTGGTGGTCCCCAAAGTTGAGAACCAGTGGTTTAAGTATGTGGGCTATTGCCTTTCAAAGACAGTTCCAGTTCTAAAATAAAATCAAAATAAAATCTTCTGCTGAGGCAAAAATAAAAAATATTAATAATAGGCTCACTATTTCTAACTGCTACAAAAGCATAAACAAGAAGTTGAAGGCTAAAGGTCTGATAAAGATGTATTATGTTACATTTCAAACTATTTTCTGAAGGATACTTTTTTCATTACATTTTAGAGAAGAAGAAGAAGTCAATTTAACCTTGAGGTGCTCACTATTCCTGTATCCTTCAAAACACACTATAGTAATCCCCTTGACTCACACACAATGTACTGTTGCTGTCGGGCAAAAACCCTGGTATCTCCATGATGTTTTTTTCGTTAAATGAATGCCCAATTGATCATACAGCGTCACACAAAAGTATAAAGATTAGCATATACACAAGCTTGAAACGTGTCAGGAAGCGATGCATTTTGAGCGTGTAGATCTGCTACTTTTGCTACTCTTTTAAATTTTCATCCTGAAAAGTAACAGTTTCGTGAAAATAATGAGGGTTCTACCCGACAGAGACAATACCATATCATTACTGTCATATTACTCTGCACTATTTTATAATTCGTTGTATTTAGTGTCACAAAATAGTAGCCAACATTTAGCCAATCTACAAGCTCACAATGTGCCACTGTGTGAGGCATTGTGACCTTGTAGATCTGTCATGTTCACTGTTTAAAAAAGGGGTGAAAAGTTGTGGGAATATGATGAAAGATTCACCTACTGTATAATGACATTCCCCAAAATAATAAGGCCACCAGGTTGAAACTGGTTGTGTCTGTGGGTTTTATGAATATTGAACCAATCAAGGGTATGAACTATGAACAAGACCTTGTGACATACAAGGTTTCCACCTGACTGCGACATTATCGTCTGTCGGGGGAATCCTCAATTATGTCCAATACTTTTCAGGATTCAAATTCAAAAGCATCTACAAGCTCGAAATGCATCGCTTTTGCAACACTTTTCGAGCCGCATTTCAAGCTTGTGGATTTGCTACATATGATGCTTTTGTGTGACGCTGTAGTATGATCAAGTAGGGTGTTAATTTACGAAGAAACTCGAAGTTGAATTATGAAGATATAGAGGTTTCTGCCACAACTATATACGCTTTAAACACAAAATCAATTCAAAAAAGATATCTCACATTGTCGCTGTCAGGTGGAAACCTTTCAAAAAAATGAATTAAAATAACGTTTGTTCCAATGGATAAATAGTCACAAGCATTTGTTCGTTTGTCCGTCCGTCCGTCTATTCATTCATTCACATATACTTTCCATTTGGTTCATAAAACCAACAGACACACTTAACCACTTTATTGAAACAAGAAAAAAATCAAATACCTTGGCATTTTTTCCTACTTTTGTGTGTAGTAGGCCTATGCCAATGTAGGTCATTCGTTCACGAAAAAAAAAAGTTGAAATATGTAGATATGAGGTTTCTGCCTGATGACAGCAAACAGTTAACGGTCCGTTCATGTCTGATGAAGCGTGAGGGCGAATGCTACGCTATTTAGGGTAGATATTAGGCATAGCAGGAGTGACCATTAGATGTAGGTGTAATACCAAGTACGTGCATATTTCACGTGTCACTCGTGTGTAAAAAGACATTTAACATATGTTTTTCTTTCTTTAACCTTTATTTATTCAGGGAAGTCAGTTGAGAGCAAGCTCTCTTTTTCAATAACGCCCTGATTACAGTACACATACCATACAATATAAATAATAAATACATTACAGGATAAGAAACAGTTTAGAGTGAGCAAGTACAGCTGGATCTCAAATGGATCCTTACAAGTCTTTTAAAACATTCAAGTGAAATCAAAGTTTTCAGTTTTAAGATTGATTGTAGACAGTTCCACATGTGAGGTGCATAGTAGTGAAACGCTGTTTTACCCAATTCAGAATTCACAAAGGGGATTTCTAACATAAGGTAGTTTTGGGAGCGGGTGTGATGTTGGCCAGTTTTGGGATGTAGTAGGCTGCTAAGATATGTAGGCATTTTTTAAGTAAGGCTTTGTAGATAAAAACAGTGCAGTGTTGTTCTCGTCTCTTAGCCAATGAAGGCCAACCAACCTTTTCATACAACCTACAGTGATGGGTGAGGAACCCATCTCCAGTTATAAACCGGAGGGCAGAGTGGTAGATTGTGTCTAGTGGTGTTAGTGATGACGGAGCTGCATGCATTTACGGTCACTTCTTCCTTCAAGTTGTGTTGGCGAGTCAGTAGGAAGTGGCTGTGTTGTGACAGCTGTTCTATATACCACACAAATTGTGAAGCCATTTAAAAAGGAACATTCTCTCCAGTGAGCATACCTGTAGCTGATTGAATCAGTTCGGATTAATTTAAATGTGGCCAAGTAGTTTCCATGTAGCCTACTGCCACCAAGCTCCCACACCAGTAGTGGCTTGACAGGCAACAAGACGGAATACCTTTATTGTGTTGCTGATAAGAGGCAGAAACCTAACCTCTATTTCCATATTTTCATATTTTAACTCTGTGTTTATTTTTGTTTTAGTTTATTTATTTCCGGTAAAAATGTAAATTGTATATCTGCTATTTTAGTGTACCGTAAATTGTACTGTATATCTGCAATCTTCTTTGCCACCTACAGTATAGCTGATACATGCAAGATTTAAAAGGTTCTATTGAACTCTTATTCCAAGCTGCTTACAAAGCTATTGTGCATTCTATGCACACCAAACAGGTGTTTTGAAGGTTATGATTACAATCATATAACAATGTTGTATTGTTAAAAAGCTCTAGTGTTCACTTCGATTCATGCTTGATCCGTATGTCAAACATTTTTGCTGGGAATGTTTATTTTGTCAGCAGGGATCGTTATCGTCAAAAAACAGACATGGTTTATTTCATGTAAATGTGTCATATCTCTCTCCATGCCGATGTAACATTAAAGGGATTAATTTTATCTCTGCATGTAATGAGAGGATTCAGCCATCGACAGCCCAATTTACATCCAAAGTACTCAACCTATCTTCAAATAAATGGTCCTCACTAATGCAAATTATCCTACTCTACCAGTGACATCAAAGCTAATAGAAACGGCAGGCTTTCTCTTCCTGGAAAGTTAACATGTTATAATAGAAGCCATTGTTCTTGCATTAAAACATCACTATGTAACTTTTTTTTTTAATGAATGAAATGTAATTTGTTGTCCAATATGTATGGTCCAGTAGCCTATGTAAGTACAAATAACTGTACTTTATTGTTTTTGTATAAAGTAAATGTACATTATACAAGTATACTTTATACAATTGGGGGTGGTTGTATTTTGTCTCCCTATAGAGGGTATGCGCATGCTTAAAGTGAATGTCACATCGAGTGGCAAAGCAACAGGAAAAATTAGTTTAACATTGTTTAATGTTGTTTCAGATAGGACTTTTCTGTTTGGATGTATGGGCTGTTAAGGCCAGAAAGTAGGCATTCCTGCATAACTTCCGGGTTTGATGATGATGTCATGCGCATACCCTCTATAGCTGCTCTTCTATTGAGACATTTAGATCATGTCAAAGGTCATGTCCGACCTAGACACAGGATCTCACACATAATTATTTTGACCTGTTGGTCAAGATTCAATTTATCCCCCGAACAAGCAGGCATGCTCTATAGTGCTATATTAGTGTCGCTCTGCATGCACGGTGGATGTGACAAGCGTAATATGAAGACCTGCGCACTGTTGCTCCAATCTGCACCAAACTTGGCACCAACACTTGTCTGCCATCAGAATACCACACAAGGGACCCTGTCAGAGTCCACTGGGCCACGGGCACAATGTTGCTCCAACCCGCACCAAACATGCATGAACATGAACACTGTTCAGGGGTCTGCCATGACAACAGCCACACCAAAATTAAATAGAACTAAATAATTAAATACAATTTAAATAGCACACATATGGGGCACTATTGCAGTTCTACAGCAGTGTTATACAGCTGCAGTGTCTAACATTTAAAATGGCCATAACTCGGTGACCTTTGCTCTGATTAGTGCTGGATTTGAAGGCCACGCAGTCTGAAAATCTAGTTTAAATGAAAGACCTTTAAATTGGTGCAGTCGTCCTTCAGTGGTGATTTCATAATAATAATATTATTATTATTATTATTATTATTATTATTATTATTATTATTATTATTATTATTATTATTATTATTATTATTATTATTATTATTATCCCATAGAAATGTAGTGGAGCCAAAAGACCAGTATTTGTCTCATAATTTAATGGAATGAAAGTCCTTAAAAACACCTACTGTATTATACCTTGACACCAACAGCTGGCATAACATCTGGCATAACATCTGGCGCTAACTGACATTCGCCAGATGTTTGCATGTGATGTTTTAAAGTTGAATTTAAATCCACTCTAAGATGATATTGATATAGGGTCGAGTAGCCTACTTAAGGCTGACACCTTAGTTCCTTTGAGGTGATTAGGATGTAAAAACTGCAGCATGCTGCGAGTCAGTGAATTGTTGTAATGCGCTGATGAATCCAGCTACGTGTCAGGGCTCAGAGTCTCATATCGTCTCCGTCGGGTGGAAACCTAGCTTGTATGTCCAAAACTGTTACTTTTCAGGAAATAAAAAATAGAGACAGTTTTCCAATGTATCCAATTTAGTTATTGTTTACAACTTTCACAAGCTCTTGTTAATATATACGGTACTAATAAAAAGCCACAGTTAATACGTTTCAACTTTCACTTTAAACATAAACAGCAATAGCACATGTAACAGGCTCACAATGTGTTGCTGTGCGACGCGTTGTGAGCTTTTAGATTGGCTATTTTGCGCTGTGACACTAGTATGGCAAAGTAGGACATTAATTCACTAAACCTACCGTAGCCTGTGTGTAAATAATTCTCATTTAAAAAACAAACAACTTTGAAATTATGGAGATACAAGGTGTATATGCCCAGACAGCAACGATAATAAAAGGAGAGGAGACTGGATAGCAAAGAACATTACCTAACAGTCCAGCAATTCAACTTTCCAAAGAATAACGGCACAATAAACCACTAATGGTGCCCCTTATGGTGTACACACGGGCAAATGGACTCTTACCGTTTCATTTGTTGAATTGAATTGATTTTTTTTTCTTTTTGGCTGCATTTCAAAAGTACAAAATAACCATTAAAGGTAGGGAAAGTGATTTTGTTGTTATTTTGACGTGCGCATGCTCGTTTGTGCACGTGCCCGCGGGCGACTAGACCTGGATTGTGGTGAGCATTTTTTTCACCCTACGCGTCCCGAGTCCCTCATAAGTAGACGCGTCACTAATCCAGGTGAGAACGCTTGCGTCACTCGCTTAGTCGCTTCCCGTCTGAAACGACCTTTACAAGGCTTTATAAATGCTGTGCATTTAGCATTTAAAACAGTTTTTAATACATTACAAGAATCTCTTCTAGAAAAAAGTAGGCCATCCCCACTGCCTGCATAAACAAGGCGGGTGCTAGCCTGCTATGCAACCTTTTCATTCAGAATTGTGTTCTCATCTTTTGACAGCTCTGTGTGTGTGTGTGTGTGTGTGTGTGTGCGTGCGTGCGTGCGTGCGTGCGTGCGTGCGTGCGTGCGTGCGTGCGTGCGTGCGTGCGTGCGTGCGTGCATGCGTGCGAGAGAGTGTGCGAGAGAGCGTGCGTGCGTGCGTGCGAGAGAGCGTGCGTGCGAAGAGGCGGGTGTGGGTGGTTTACACACAGTATAAGATTTTAACATTTTCAATATTTTTCTAAGATGTACAAGCTTGCAGAGTCACGCGCTGAGAGCCTAGTGCGCACATGCACTTGCATATGTGTATATTATAGGTGCGCTGCCCCACTTATAAAAATACCACACCAGCCCCTGCTTGTGACATTTGTCATTTAGCTGAATAGATATTTTTCCTCAGCCGAGTGATATTGTCGCTGTCAGGTGGAAACCTTATACTGTAGGTTCAGGAAATGGAGAAAATAACATGTGTTCCAATGGTTCTAACGTATAGTTAGTTATTGGTTAGTTACTAACAAACTAGCCTCGGAAACCCAGGCGTTTTTCCAGGGATAAAAAAAAGAAGTCTGGGACCGAGTCCACTTCAATTCGGCATAGAGTAGCGCAAACATCGATCACTCTCTGCTGATTTCTGATCGTCTGCACCTTTGTTAAATTGACGCACACACACACGTACACACGCACACTCCTCTCTTGTTAATACTTTTCATTGGTTCAATATTTATTAAAAAAGGCAATGTTCGCGATAGTATTTCAGATCATTCAAAAATAGCAAATACAATCTAGAAATAGTCTCTCTCAAGCTTGTTGTGATCTGCTATTTTTGCTACTTTTTTGTGCGGCACTGTGGAATGACAAAATAGGGAACTAAAGTGATATTTCAAACAAAATAAATACCAGTAAGACGCCTGAGGGCGAGGTCGCGTGCACGCATCCGCCTGGGTGACAGGCTGACTGCTGGGCGAGCGCTGGTGCTTTGGCATGGTGGGTAAGATCTTAATTTTCGGGCCTGTTGAGAACTCTAGTTTTCGCAGGCTGCCGGGCACGGCTGCACTAATAACTTTGGTGCTGGCCCGTCTAGAGTTTGAATGGACAGGTATAAGTCAAAAGGGAGACATCGAAGAGGAAGGAAGGATGGGGAAGGATCAACATATGGAATGTCAAAACAGGTCAGCTCCATATATGGAGATCTAAGGGTTTGAGGTTTGAGGTCAGATGTAGAGTTTCTGGCCAATATTGATGAAATCAGGGATCTCATATGGTCTTAATATTGATGACATGATCAGGGATCTCCATCCCTGATGATGTCACGTGATGTCACATGCTCCATCCCGGATGATGTCACATGCTCCATCCCTGATGATGTCACGTGCGCCATCCCTGATGATGTCACATGCCCGACACACAAACTAACGGGAAATGCACGGTTCCATAGTTAACTACGACCTTCCGTCGCAATTCAAATAATATATATAAAAAATAAATGAGAAAAGTAATGGGAAAAATTACAGCTTTTTTCATTTTTCCATTACATTTTTCAGTTATTCTTTATATATTTTTTAAAAGTGTATTGTATTTGAGACAACAGTGTCTGTCCAACAGCAACAATATAGTCCTTCACAAAGACATTATCCTTCATAGCCTTGGTTTTATGGTTATTAAGCCATCAGGCCCCGTGATTTGAGCTACCTTTTTATAAATGTAATTACAGTCATAACGGTGCAGTGAAGAGCAGAGACAACATTGACATTCTGGATATTTGTCATATCTCTCTAGCCAAAATATAATCCAAGGACAATATTGTGGTACATACTGTACTGTACTGTACTGTACTGTACTGTACTGTACTGTACTGTACTGTACTGTACTGTACTGTACTGTACTGTACTGTACTGGTTGTCAAACATGTTCATGTCAATTCACCCCAAAATTACTGTATTTGGGTGCAGACCCCATACAATATTTGTGCCGTTAAATCATTTTCAAGATTGTTCTGAAAAGAGTAGATCAAGCTTGTAGATCTGCTAATTTTAGCTAGCTGATGTAGGGTTAAAGTAGTAAAAAAAAGATTTTGCTGATGATGCTATATTGTCTATTTGTATTAACCCATTTTGCAGTGGACCCCCTGGGTGTACAGTGGACAATGTTCCAACATGGCCAAACGCTCTCGCACACATCTGAAATCTGTCGCACACAGACACAAAGTAGCTGGTGTAACAAAAAAAATGGTGTCCCCCGAGTATCATCTACACTACAGTAATAATACCTATCCTGAGGTGAGGCGACAGACAGGTCTCCTCCCCTCCTTTTATTACTCTATGGTCTCCTCTCCCCTCCTCCTGTGTGTGACTGCGTGGCGACGCAGCACTTCTGCTTCATTCGTGGACAAAAGGTTACATTCTGATTGTAGGTCCAGCCGTTGTCACACAAGTCTTTAAATACATGGCCTAAATACCTCTAGGTTGAACTCTGCTAATGAACAAACGGCAATTATTTATGTTCGGACACTGACATTATGTGATTGTCTACACGATTGTAGGATATGGATGGAGCCCGCACACCATGGGTATAAGAAAGACGTTCTTTATTGAAAATCTGTCAGATTTTTCAATAAAGAACGTCTTTCTTATACCCATGGTGTGCGGGCTCCATCCATATCCTACTGAAGTTTCTTTAGCCCAGCACCCAACCTGTTGATGTGCGTGTTCTACGTCCGCTCATTGTCTACACGATTGTCACATATTCCAGCAGGTTACCAATTTCACCGTAACACCACAATGCTGGAGTGACCAAGTGTGAGTGAGCGAGTGGCCGAGATTTTGGGTATTGGAATTCAGCCTTAGGTCCCATATTGTTTCTCTATTTTTCTTCTTCATGGCGTTCATGGCACATTTTGCAGTTCTGGCTTAACCGTGTCATCGGTTTTCACGGAACTCTGCAATATGGTAGAGGGCTTTGCCAAACGGTGAAGACACCAAACCCACAACCATTGGCCAAACGGTGGTGTTATAGACTAGTACTCAATTGAAAATGCTAACTTTGAACAGGCATAGCTCATGAAACGCTTCACTGCCAACAATACAATTTCAAACCAAATGTGTCTCCTCATGCAGAATAACTTGACTCTGACTTTTGACCTCAGACCTTTAGATCTCCCACAATTTTGAATTATATAAACAGTTAAAATCGTAGTCTTAGTGTTTTTCTGTCGCCGTTCCAGGCCAAACCTTGCAGTCAAGTTCGTGAAAACCCAGAGAGGGAATCAAACCCATGGCCAATTGTCCATAGACTTACAAGGCAGCTGCATTATCCAGTCAGCTAAAGAGGCGGGATGGCTAGCAGGCAGTAACAGCCATACCAACAGAAGTATAAAAGGAAATGGACATACTGTACACAAGTTACTTTCGAGCCCTGAACTGTACTATTCAAAATAAACGTTAAGTGTTACAGAGAAAGCTTGATATCTGATATATTGATATCTATTTAGAGAGAGCCATTTTGAACCAGTCCAGCCCACATGCACACGCCCACAGTGCATTTTGTGTGTGCGCGAGCAAAATTTTCGGGTCTATTGGGTCTTTCCCCCCCATTTTCGGGTCTAAATTTGGGGTCTTTACAATGGTCTTAATTGGCCTAACAATGACTTTAGGACGTAGTACCGCAGCATGTACACCCATGCACACGCACATGGGTCACATGTACCTAGTGGCAGCTAACACGCAGAGAGTGTATGTGCAGTCCTGCAAAGCTCATAATCTATGCATGTCAAAACTACACAAAGATGACCTCCCTGCAGCAAAAACATCACAAGAAGTTTTCATTTATGTTTAAATATTGTTTTTGGAAAATAATGAGGAGGAGGACTACTCTGCTGCACGGCAGAGGAGACTATCAAAACAATATTTAAAAATACATTAAAACAGTAAATGAAAAACCACTCCCCTCACGTATTAGAAGGACAAGATCAGCCACCAGAAAAAACATTGGGTGTTTTCAATGAATCTATCATGGTTAAAATAGAGTTCAAAGTTACAATGGATTTGTATAGGAAGGTGGTGGGGCAGCTAAAATGAATATCAAATATCTAAATACTGATTCAAGCGACTTAAAAACTGTCTGGGGTGTTCATATAAGACTGAGTAGACGATGAAATGACCAAAAGTTTTTTTAAAGTGAAATATCCCTTTAACTACATGGAGATACAAAGATATAGGCTACCAGTAATTTCGTAAAGAAAAAAAAACTATACTTGCTGGGGACCCCCTGGCTGGAACCCCCTCAAGGATCCCTGGGGTCCCTGGACCCCACTTTGAGAACCACCGATCTGTGGTCTGTGGGAATGCAGCATGCAGAATGCAAAAACAACACAACCACACCGTGAGTCACTATGAGTCATGTAGTGCGGACATTCTGTAGCAGTGATGTGTGCGTCTGCTGATAAAAAAGGGGAGGTGTGCACAATTATGCTTTTAATATTGTTTTATGTATTTTAATATTGTCTTATATATTTTAGAGCAAACATTTATAACTTGCTTCTCGATGCCCCTGCCACAAAATATGTTTGAGATGGGCCAGGGTCTGCAACCAAATACATCATTTTGGGGGTCCTTGACATGAAAAAGTTTGAGAACCAGTGTACGCTGACTCAGTCAGGTCAGAGTCAGGTCAGGTCAGAGCAAACAGCGTCAGCAGTGGCGGGGCTCTGGCTTTCAGAACACATAAGTATGGAATAGCATTTGTTTGTCCAAGGTTTTTTTTAGGTTCGGGCAGCCCATCCAAACCTCACTGACGTCAGTTGTTGTGATGCATTATGCATCATGTGTGCGTGCATGTGTGCATGTGTGCGTGCGTGCATGCGTGCGTGCGTGCGTGCGTGCGTGCGTGCGTGCGTGCGTGCGTGCGTGTGTGCGTGCGTGCGTGCGTGCGTGCGTGCCCGTGTGCGCGCAACGTGTGTGTGCGTGCGTGCGTGCGTGCGTGCGTGCGTGCGTGCGTGCGTGGCATCATGTTGATAAAGAGTGGGAGATCTAAGTGTGTGTGTGTGTGTGTGTGTGTGTGTGTGTGTGTGTGTGTGTGTGTGTGTGTGTGTGTGTGTGTGTGGCATCATGTTAATAAAGAGTGGGAGGTCTGTGTGTGTGTGTGTGTGTGTGTGTGTGTGTGTGTGTGTGTGTGTGTGTGTGTGTGTGTGTGTGTGTGTGTGTGTGTGTGTGTGTGTGTGTGTGTGTGTGTGTGTGTGTGTGTGTGTGTGTGTGTGTGTGTGTGTGGCGTCATGTTGATAAAGAGGGGGAGGTCTAGGTGTGCTCACAGCGAGCAACAAAGGAACATCTCTGGAGCCGGAGGGAGGCAGAGCTGGAGCTGAGCTCAAAGTACTTCTTCTTGTCACTCCTTTATTTACAGGGTTTAATATCCCCTCCCCATCCCCCCTTCTGACACAATCTGACACAAGCTGAGACCCCCCACATGTGCGCACGCACGCACGCACGCACGCACGCACGCACGCACGCATGCACGCGCACCCACAAGCTTACTAGTTTCGTCTCTGAAGGCTGAGTGAGGCAGAATGAAAGGCAATATGAACGGGAGAACCTATCAGATCAAAGCTTAATCTAATAATAATAATAAACTTTATTTATATAGCACCTTTCATATACATAAAATGCAACCTAAAGTGCTTCACATTTATAACAAGCAGCGGAATGAAAAAAGCAAGTCAATACAAGAAAAAAAAAAGTATACAATTTAACAAATGTAAAAATAGCAATACAACAAATAAAAATGGTAAGAACAGAACATTGAATGTGAACACAAGATCAATATAAACAAATGCCAAGTTGAAAAAAATACGTTTTCAACTCTTAAAAACTACAACAACAGCAAGGGAGGTTGCCCTTTTAAGGTGCAGTGGTAGTGTGTTCCACAACTTGAGGCCATAGACCCAGAACTTGAAGGCGGCCTCACCGGCTTTGGGCAATTTTCTGTACACATCCTATAATCTCTGGTCTGTTTTTGAGTGGTGCTAGTGCCACTAATATGCGGAGCTATGAGTATGTATGTATAATATATGTATGTATGTATGTATGTATGTATGTATGTATGTATGTATGTATGTATGTATGTATGTATGTATGTATGTATGTATGTATGTATGTATGTATGTATGTATGTATGTATGTATGTATGTATGTATGTATGTAATTATGTATGTATGTATGTATGTCTGTCTGTATGTATGTCTGTATGTATGTATGTATGTATGTATGTATGTATGTATGTATGTATGTATGTATGTATGTATGTATGTATGTATGTATGTATGTATGTATTTAAAAGGGGGGCTTTTTTGTAAAATCCCAGCCTACAATACCTTCATATATTTAAAATCCAATGTAAGGTTACCAGTGAAGGGCAACCTGCCTATTCACTGGGGACTATGCAAGGCAGAGGCGTCCACCCCCCTGAGTCCAAGTTAGACTAGACCGCATACCTAAATGTATGTATGTATGTATGTATGTATGTATGTATGTATGTATGTATGTATGTATGTATGTATGTATGTATGTATGTATGTATGTATGTATGTATGTAAGATATTTAAAAACCAAGGTTAATTTACCAGTGAATAGCAACAGGGACTATGCAAGGCAGAGGTGTCCACCCCCCTGAGTCTAAGTTAGACTAGACCGATAGATAGACAAGAAAGTATAAAATAAAAGTGTATGTCGTTGTCATGGTTAATCATTTACCAATCATCTAATTATTGTACCCTATAAGCTAAATCATATATACATTGTATTTCGGTAACTTGTCGTTATTTGAAGAGGTTATTCAATTCTCTCCACTCCAGCTGTCTATCAATCTCTGCCGATCGGGTAGGCCTGTTCTGCCTACTTCGTATTGGCGTAGCCTTACTCATAAAGAGTTTCTGGCTCCGCCCCTGCCTTGAGCAAGACACTGAACCCCTAATTGCTCCCGATGTGCAGGTTGGTGCCTTGCATGGTTTTCTCCGGTATCGGTGTGTGAATGTGTGTGTGGATGGGTGAATCTAATGCACACTATACTGGGCCTCATGCGCCAATAAATTCCTAACTTTTCCTCTTACATTTCTAAGAGAATTCCTAAGAGAAGTCCAGTCAGATTCATGAAACATCTTAAGTAGGCAGAATTGTTCATAAGCATGTTCTTATGATGATGAATCCAAATCCTCGTAAATTGAAGGGGTGTGCCAGTTCATTCAAATGATCATAGGTAGACGCCCCACATATCCTAATTAGCATCCTAATTACCATAGAGAACCGCCCCACCAATCCCATAAGGCATTGGGAATTCACTTTCCTACCTGTGTTCACCCAGGTGGGTGTGGTTTTGCATGACTCCATGGCCTTGCCTGCAGTCACACCTGCGTGATTGCAGCACACAGAAATCACAGGACCTCACACATAACACAGAAATAAAGTTGAGTGAAATCAAGAATACCTAAACTAAAGTCTAAATATGGTAGAACACCAGACTCCAAACATTAAAAAGTGATAGTACTGTGGAGGTACTGAAGTGAACAGAAATGTTCATATTTTCTATTTTATGTGGTGGGTATGGTGCGTTTGTTTGGGTCGGGTTGTAAATGGTAAATGGTAAATGGTGCATTTATATAGCGCCTTTATCCAAGGCGCTTTACATAGATTGTGCATTACATTCACCCATTCACACACACATTCATACACCGATGGCGGCGGAAGCCATGCAAGGTACCAACCAGCACATCGGGAGCAATTTGGGGTTCAGTGTCTTGCCCAAGGACACTTCGACATGTAGACAGGAGGAGCCGGGATTCGAACCGCCGACCCATGGATCATTGGACGACCTGCTCTACCTCCTGAGCCACAGCCGTTGTAAACTCTAAACCAGTGGTTCTCAAACATTTTCATGTCAAGGACCCCCAAACTGACATGCATTCTGCAGACCCCCATATGAAAATATTTTCTGCTAGGGAAAAGTTTTGAAGATTTATCAAAATGTTTCGAAAATAGACGATCTACAAGCTCAAAATGGGCAGTAATGGGACGCGTTTGTGAGCTTGTAAATTGGCTATTTTCAACGTCTAAAATGGGATTAAAGTGGTAAAATGTTCCATATTTTGCTGTGGACTGGCCAGTCTGGCCAGGAACTTCCTCAAGGACCCCTTGAGGTCCTCAGACCAAACTTTGAGCATCATGCAGAGGGTGCTGTTTTTCCTTTATGTTTTCAGATTGCACTTAAGAACAAAAAAGGCACCCTAAGAGTGCGTAGATTCTGTTCTTACCTACGAAGAAATCACAGCTAAGAAAACCCAAAACCTTCTTAAAAACTTCCTAAGTGGGTCTAAGAACAAATTTCCTCTTAAGAACTTCTTAAGAACGGTTGGCGCATGAGGCCCATCTGTAAAGTGCCTTGGATAAAGGCGCTATATAAATGTACCATTTACCATTTAGGGAGGAGTACAGTACAGTACAGTACAGTACAGTACAGTACAGTACAGTACAGTACAGTACAGTACAGTACAGTACAGTACAGTACAGTACAGTACAGCATTTCTTCTCAGATCTACAAGCTCACAACTTGTTGCCGTGCACAACACGTGACAAAGTGGCACTCAACTACAGTACAGTACAGTACAGTACAGTACAGTACAGTACAGTACAGTACAGTACAGTACAGTACAGTACAGTACAGTACAGTACAACATTTCTTCTCAGATCCACAAGCTCACAACTTGTTGCCATGCACAACACGTGACAGTACAGTACAGTGCTATGAAGAACAGTACTATGAAGAACAGTACTATGAAGAACAGTACAGTACAGTACAGTACAGTACAGTACAGTACAGTACAGTACAGTACAGTACAGTACAGTACAGTACAGTACTATGAAGAACAGTACAGTACTACGAAGTACAGTACAGTACCACAAAGAGTACAGTTACTACAGTACATTACAGTACAGTACTACAAAGTACATAACCAATAGTCAGACAGCCTAAAGTGAGACAACCAACAGTCAGACAACCAATAGTAAGACAACCAATCGACACCCCAACAGCACCATTCACTTCAGACGGGTCTGACATGTTAACCAGGTAAGAGTGTTAAACCATTTAACCCTACATACTTGTCATACGACATGTAGCGGAAATTGCAAACGTCCAAGCTGGTTTCGAAAAATATACAACAATCTATAGTTATGTTGCATATTGTATATTTTGCCATTTATTGAGGGTGTATTTTTGGTGTGCTGTCTTTGGTGACTGCATTTCCCTCACAGGATCAGAATCAGAATCAACTTTGTCACACATATGTTTTGAAACAAACTGACTGCATGGGAGGCACATTTGGGAAAGCTGTATTAAATCACAAAATGTCCTTATAGTTTTCACAGATTAGTGAACCTCATGTCTGGAGAGATCCACTAAATCATTCAATGGAACCCTTGGCAGGCTTCCTATAGCCAAAACAAACTGCATTCACAGGCAGCACGAGAACGGACAAAGAGCTTTTTCAGTAAGCCACTTGTGTGGCTTTGCGTTGCCAGTTGCTTCCACTTTGGCAGGTAATGGTCATTTTACGGCAACTCCTCTAAATCATTTTCAGATATCAGACGTTATAGGAATGAATGTTCTCATGGATCCGATCCAAAACATAGCTAGAAGTTTAGATGCTGCTGGCTCATGATGCTAGCTCTGACAAGACCAGAGAGGTGAGCTCAGCAGTGATGGACAAAGTACTCACACTTTTTTAAGTAAAAGTATCAATACCTTCAATGTAGAAATACAAGTAGCCTACAGGTTGGCATTCAAAATTTACTTGAGTAAAAGTAGACAAATATTTGCTGTCAAAATGTATTTAAAGTACCAAAAATAAAAGTATACAGCCTACTAAATATTCAGAATTTCCCATTTTACAAGTTTCTAAATGTATACTGCATAGCATAAAAAATAAATAAATAGCAGATCTAGATTGGCTATTTTCAAATTGCCTATGTATGTATGTATGTATGTATGTATGTATGTATGTATGTATGTATGTATGTATGTATGTATGTATGTATGTATGTATGTATGTATGTATGTATGTATCAGAATCAGAATATCTTTATTGTCATTGTACAATACGAAAATACGAAATTGATTGGCAATCCAGTTCAAGTGCATTAAAAGAGACATCAATACTCTATATAAAAACATACATTAACGGCCTGGGCCATGGCGCAGCGGTCCAGGCACCTTGGCTGGTAATCCAGACTGGCAGTGTGCCGCAGGTTCGACTCCCGATCCCGACGGCCTTTACTGCATGTCTTCCCCCCATCTCTCTCCCCATTTCCTGTCAGCCTACTGTCTGTCCCTCCATAAAAAATATATAAAATAAAGGCAAAAGCATACATTAAGACATTGCACAATAAGTCCATAAAGTGTCAAGTGTCACAGATCAAGAGTTTAGAGCTATGACTACTCTTGGGTAAAAGCTCATTTTCAGTCTGTTTGTCCTTGCATTAATGATCTTATAGCGCCTCCCTGAGGGCTATAAGACTGTAGAGGGCTGCTACAGTGTCTCTTGTAGAGGTCCTCCAGAGTTGGAAGAGGACATGCCATGATCCTCTGGGCCGTGTTTATGACCCCCTGAAGTGACTTTCTTTCTGACACCGTGCAGCTGGCAAACCACAGAGATATGCTGTAGGTCAACACTAACTCGATGGAACAGCGGTAGAAGGACAGTATTATGCTCTGTTAGGTCAGTCTCTGTTGACCTTTTTTCCGGAGTGCAGTGGTGTTTGTTTCCCAGGTCATGTTGTCCGAGATGTTCATACCCAGGAACCTGAAGTCTGAGACCCTTTCCACCTCCTCTCCCTTGATGTACGGTATGTATGTATGTATGTATGTATGTATGTATGTATGTATGTATGTATGTATGTATGTATGTATGTATGTATGTATGTATGTATGTATGTATGTATGTATGTATTTGGTTAAAATGGGTAAGGTTTTAAAAAAAGGCAAAAGCATGCTCTGTTGCACTGGCCTAAAAGTGGGTCCTCTAAAACTGCTTCAACTTCTGAGAATGTGTTTGGTTCATTAGCCACCAGATGGCATACCTTATAAGTATGTATGTCTGTATGTCTGTATGTATGTATGTATTTAAAAGGGGGGCTTTTTTGTAAAATCCCAGCCTACAATACCTTCATATATTTAAAATCCAATGTAAGGTTACCAGTGAAGGGCAACCTGCCTATTCACTGGGGACTATGCAAGGCAGAGGCGTCCACCCCCCTGAGTCCAAGTTAGACTAGACCGAATACCTAAACCATGGTCCGAAACCATCCTCTAAAACACAATGGTAAAATGGATATACTTGGTAAAAAATGGACATTAATAAAACAACCTAAAAACCTTAAAAGAGTAAAAGTTCACAGCAAGGCCTGGATACAATTTATTTAATTGAACAGAAAGATGAACATAAAAATGAATGAGGTGTGAGTGTACTATGTAGGTGTTTGATAGTCAGCTTCTTTCATTTAGACCAGTGGGTGTTACTGTTTGCAATTTTTTAATCCATCTATGCTCCATTAGTTTCCGCTGTCCACTGGTCCATCGGACTCCACATTCCAGACCTGAAACGATGAGGTTAGCGATGGGATGGGATTGAGTGTGTGTACAGGGTAGTGTGTATGTCTGCTCGTTTGATGTGATATAGGTGTTGTTTGAGGCGTGTTTCTAGTGTGTGACTGGTTTCTCCTATGTAATGTTTATGACATTGTGTGCAGGTGATGATATAAACTATATTGGGGGTGGTCAGAGACAGGGGATCCTGAATGGGGGAGGAAGTGTGACTATGGGGGTTGTTGATGAATTTGCGGGGCTTAAAATGGAGTGTATGTGGCTGTGGGGGCTTGGGAGGTAAAGTGGAGAATCTGGAATGCACAAGGAGGTCTCCCAGGTTCCTGTTCCTTCTGAGTGCAGAGATGACCTGATGTGTTTGTAATGGGGGGTAGGATTGTTGTGTAGTGGCGAAGTTCTGTTTGAATTTATGGTGTAGTGGTTGGAGAGTATGTGAAAATGTAGTTATTAATGGGACTAGTGTTGTAGTGGTAGAGGAGCCGGTGGACTGTATAGAGTGACGCTCCGGTTCGGTCTCTATTCTTTATAGCTCTATGGTTGTGCTAGATAGCATAGCATGTAGCCAAAAGACCCCCGAGAGGATCGACAGCCACCAACGCGACAAGCGGCGGGACCGTGATGGTCCGTCAAAAACACAATCTTTTGTTAGAATTGGAATCATTGATTTAGATTAAGAGTTACTCACGTTTTAAGATTTATAATCCCATCCATTAAAATGGAGCCTGACCACTTTGGATGACGGACTAGCCGGAAATTACATAGAATGTTTCCCAATAGACGCTCCCAGCCTATAGACTGGTGCACTCTGTTATGAATCGAGTAATGTTCCGTCTTTTGATTAATCTCCGTCCTGGGCGTCGGGCGTAATTATTAAGGACGGAGTTCTCCGCCTTGGGCGGACGGAGTTAAGATGCAACTATTTTGGTTGTTGCTTTTAATAATAACACAACTGAAACAGTAATCAATAATACGCAGTTTATGTTTTTGTGTCTTTGTTTTGGTGTTTTACCCTCCCACAATGTGCTTTAATCCTTTTAATTCATGTTCAATAAAGTGATCAATCAATCAATCCTATATGGAGGATTTGAACCCGCTTCCATAATAGCCACATGTTTTTGTCACAAAACATCAGCCCGGTGTCATGTGTTCTGTCATGACCAGCAGGCATGAGTTATTATGCCAAATCAACACACATATGCAGTATGACCAGGATCGTTTCCGTCCTCCCAGACTGATGGAAGAAATTCATTAAAGCGGACAAAAATTAGACTATCAAACTGCCATCTGGAATTACATCCAGACAGACAAATGAGAGCTGAGACCTTTGAGCACATTATAATTCGTTTCTAATGTTGACACTGACAAAGTCATGGAAGTCAAGAGAAATCACCATTCAGCCTCTAAACTGCTGCGATAATATGACACAAGACTGATTAGAGTCATTGGGCGACTTCCATTTCAATGTGGATGACCGGAAAAATATCCCCCTGGTTGGAGAAGAATGAAGGAAGAGTCGATGACAATATAGGGGACACTACTATGGGTAAAATGAAACAGCTGACATTAGGAAAGTGATTCAGTGGCTTTCAGATTATTGGGACTGTGTGAAACTTCCACCTGTTTGATAAGAGCATTTCAGTGCAGTGATCTTCAGCTGTATACAGTATGTAGACACAAACCAGACTCAAATATCTGACAATTCAAATTCCATCCACGCAACCTTATATCGTCTCTGTTGGGTGGAAACCTCATTATGTCCAAAACTGTTACTTTTCAGTAACAGGTCGCACTGCATTTTGAGCTTGTGGATCAGGTCCTTATTTTGGTACTTTTGAATTTGAAAAGTAACGGTTTTGGACATATGAGGTTTCCACAATTGTTTGTGACGCTGTAGTATGATCAAGTAGGGCACTTATGTTGCTTAAAAAAATGATAAGAGGTTTCTACCCAACACCAACAGCGACAATATGCTGGCTCCATTATGATAATTGCAGAGGCTAAATGCAGTGATCTGCCATCACATGAGCACCTCTGTATTAACATGCAGTCCCCGGGCCAGATTAGATTAGCACTCACTTATAGCACCACAGTGCTATGAAATGAATGCAGTGCATTGTTTGATTGAATTCTATGGCCTCTGGCGATGCACCCTGTGGGTGGCCGTCCTGACTGTATGCTAGCTAGGGCATGGTTACTGGAGGGTTCCAGGGGGTCCCCAGCAATCAGTTCATAATGTGTCAAAATCACTTAAACCCTATATTTATATATACTACATTCATAAATAGCAGATGTGCAAGCTCACAACACAGTTTCACTCAACTGCATCTCAACAGTTTGATTGATTGATTGATTGATTGATTGATTGATTGATTGATTGATTGATTGATTGATTGATTGATTGATTGATTGAAAATACATTCGAAATGATAGTCACAAGAAAGCCTTTATACTTGGGGGCAGGAGACAAGAAAAACATAAAACAAAAACACAGAATCAAAACAATTTCATAAAAACTGACCAATAAAAACTGGATTTTGTTTTTCTTCTTTTTTTCATATTGTTATGTATCTATTCTACACTAAAAGGTCAGTACACATGCATTTAAAAATGATCGGCCAACCATCTTTTTTATGTGAATTTAAAGTTTTCAAAGGAACATATCACCTTGAGGCTGGAAGGCAAATAACGAAATAAACGCTTCCACAAGAGTGTCTTCCTTTGCATTTTGACGCTTTGACAAAATGTTTGAAAACCAGTGTGCCAGGGTTCTCTTCACCATTCATGTCTCCTCTTGCTATCTGCTACCATCATATGACTGGTGTATTTTTGGCCAAGATAATTCTGGCAGGGCTCTGGACAGACCTAAATGAAAACAGCAGGACACTCTCTAAGCACTTAAGTCTGCTCCAGATTCACTCACCATCAATTACATATGAAATAGGTTGGATAGATTATTGAATTAGACTGCAGTTTGCATCTAATTTGGATATTTTAGTCAGATAAATGGCTCTTGCTTCATACAGTGTGTATCGTGCTTCCCAGCTTCTGAAATTAACCAATGCTGAGATACAGTAGGCCTACCACGCAAAGCATCAAAGCATAGTTTACTTAGCATGTGCCTATGAACCATCGATGGATGCGGATGGATGGATGGATGGATGGATGGATGGATGATGTGGAAATGCTACAAAGCCAGAGCATTTACTTGTGATGTGTCCTCATGTTTAAGTCATTGTTCAGAGGGCATACTCTGTGTGTGTGTGTGTGTGTGTGTGTGTGTGTGTGTGTGTGTGTGTGTGTGTGTGTGTGTGTGTGTGTGTGTGTGTGTGTGTGTGTGTGTGTGTGTGTGTGTGCGGCATCATGTTAATAAAGAGGGGGAGGTCTAGGTGTGTGCGTGCGTGCGTGCGTGCGTGCGTGCGTGCGTGCGTGCGTGCGTGCGTGCGTGCGTGCGTGCATGTCATTATATAAAGAGGAGTTTTGGACCTTTGGCCAGTGGGAGGGAGGCTATGAGCTCATATTGTTTGTATGCAGCATTTGGCCTTGGTAGATGCCTCCGAATCACCTCAGCTAAAACAAATAACGAGCCGTATTATTCATGCGAAATGAATAACAATACGGTTTCCTTCAGGTCTTGCAGTTATGTTATGTTTGTGTAACATCGTGTTTCCTGTGTATCTTGGGTTTCACAAGTTAAATAAAAGCCTTTTGTCACTCAGGCCTGTGGTCATTATAGGGTGTTTGCTGGTTGATCTTTAGGGCTGCTCTAGGCTGTGAACAATAACTGCTGTTCGGAACAGTGCAAGAATAAAATTATATATACATATATTTGTCAGCCAGCTGCATCAGCAGGAAACATTGTTAACTCCCAAAGCCTAGCACTAGTCTACAAAAGATATATCCATAAATCCAGCCCCAGCTGAGCTTTCTTGTGGCCCCTAGAACACATGCAATATTCCAAAGGGAAATTAAATGTACAACCGATAAGAATGAAATGTATAGGCATACTATTATAGGAATGTTAGTGAGTCACTCAGGGTCCCAAATGAAAACCCACCAGTTTAGGCCTAATGCATTTGCAGTCAAGACTGCTACAATAACCCGGGTAAATGTAATCTAAATTACATTTCTAATAGAGATGAATGCATTTTTCTAAATCTGATAACGTGGAGGTGAACGGCAAGCAAAAGTTTCACTTCCGGTTATCTGTTGCTAAGCAACCTAGAACCATTAATTGGTGAAGAGCGCAATCTAGCATACACCAAAACATGACCGAGATCTCCGCCATCGGCGGTGAAGCGTTGGATTAGATTTAGTGGAGATCCCTGTCAATGGCAGGGAATGTGTTTAAGAAAAGTATCTGGTCTAAGTTTCAAAAGTAAAAGTATAAAGATATTTTCATAGTTCAAGGAAAAAACAGCCAGAAATGTTTTCTATTTATTCTACTACTTCTCTACTTCTGTCTACTTTCAGAATAATTAACTTAATTAACTTTTTTCACCATGTATCTTCTCAAAAGCTACTGTACGTTTCAGTCGCTACGCTTCCGTGGCACGAACATAAATGAAAATAACAATTCTGAGTGCAGTTCATCTATCACAAACCATCCATTTGTCACTATTCCCGGGTCTTGAGTGAATGTTGTCCATTCACAGCAAAGAAATAATTCACCAATCACCAGATTATGCATCCAAAATCTGCTCGTATGCTAAACCTTTCATTCATACATGCACTTCACCTTCAACAGCCTGCTTCTAATACCCACAACTATGCTTCCACATTTCAAATGTGCATCTGTAGCTGCTAGATCTCTGTCTCTCTCTGTCTCTCTATGTCTCTCTCTCTCTCTCTCTCTCTCTCTCTCTCTCTCTCACTCTCTCTCTCTCTCTCTCTCTCATCAAAGTTCTGAGTTCAATGTAGGATTCTGTGGATTATTGTGCATGATGTTATTATACATTATCTGCATATCTTAAATTATGCCCTTGAAGAGCTTGATGACTAAATGTGTGATTATGTGGATTGTATGGCATTATCTGAGTATCTTAATGCATGCACTTGAAAGGGTTCATGTGATGTTCACGCAATAACTCTATATCTTAGGCTCTACTTCAGAGGGGTTAGTGATTCTGTGTCATACTTGTGCAGATACAGTAAGTATCACAGGATCAACGCCGAACTGAATGCAATAGCAATAGCATTGCAATAAATGGTTAATCCTGATGAAAATGTCTGACTGAATTGTCTTATATACAGTAACAGCATTGTTTAAGCCATTTCTTGACAAATGTAAGATGTAAAAGTAATACTTTTACTATGCCGATATTGACTATCTACTTTAAATTGTCTTTTCTGACAGGCTGACAGATTATATCTACCCACATGTACACATGCCCAACATCAGCACAAATCCCAAATATGGACATGTGGGCGGATTAGGCTATATGCTTGAATATGTACATGTGTTGATGAATGTGATTTGCACTGATGTCTGTATCAATGAAAATCGCAAGAGAGATACAGAAAGACAAGACAGACAGACAGCTTGTCGTACCACCAATCCGACTGATATGCCCATACTGCATATGGATATCTCTGTATCTTTAATGCCAATATACAGTATGGAGATCGCTGTATCTGCTAGTCCATGTCCATTTTATGCCCATTTATGGATATCTCTGCTGTGGTTTGTACGGTTAATCATATGCCAATAAAACCCCTCTGAATTTAATTGAGATCGTCCATGGAATAACCAAGCCAATATTGGGTTTGAAACCTGAATGTGCTTATTGACA
The DNA here is from genome assembly GCF_951216825.1 of Electrona antarctica. NCBI lineage: Eukaryota > Metazoa > Chordata > Actinopteri > Myctophiformes > Myctophidae > Electrona > Electrona antarctica. Next base: position 43,667,647 of record NC_136808.1, on the reverse strand, counting down.
CGTTATCAGGGTCAAACACACATGTTTTCTGGCTAAACCAGGAGGCCCAGCTTGATCAAACACTGCAGACCAACACAAACAGGACATGACCCCATGTAGAAAATGTGTCCCAGTCACTAATAATAATTATTGAGATCCTTCAATGCAAATAAACCAACATATTTGACAGATTGAGGAGCCAGATACAACCTAAATGCTTACCCTTGGGAAATGACATGCATCGTAAAATATTGAATGACCCCAGCCAAGTAAGCAAATCAAGTTTTTATTATTGCTGACAAGGAGGTTATGGTGACATGACATCTTAAATGCAAGCCAGAAATATGATATATACTTTTTGAGCCCATTTAATTGTCTCCTAGAAGACAATTACTGTGAGAGAGAGGCAATCATTGGCAATTTTTCAAATCCAATTAGGTGCAAAAAGATATGCACAATAACTGTAGCACACATAGCAGCACACTATTAACGTTATCTCTTGGTTCACATACAGTACACAAACATGATTTACAACAGCCAGTTAGTTCCGTGTTCTTTAACCCCATCTTATATTTCCCTGATGACGTCAACAAGCGTCATACAAAACACTTTAACAGTGACTCTGTGGCTCATATGCTGCACTGCTTTGAAGTTTCTTCTGTATCTTTAGTCACTGCCAGTGTGAATGGAGTTCATAGGTTCACACTGGATTTCTCTCTCTCTCTCTCTCTCTCTCTCTCTCTCTCTACGCACGAAGCCACGCACTGTTCTTTTGGGCATGGAGGCACAGCGCTGAGCGCACTGATATAACAGACAGCAGCGCAAAATGTTTACAAGTTTATCGAGATGAAAATCCCTACTCCCCAGTCCCCACACAGTGACAGCACTCCATGTTTACGGCATGCACAGACAGACAGACAGACAGACAGACAGACAGACAGACAGACAGACAGACAGACAGACAGACAGACAGACAGACAGACAGAATATTCTGTAGGCTATAATACACTGCAGTGTTTTTATGTGTTTCCTTAAGCAATTGATTAATGTATTTCGATCAGGGCTTCAGTCTCCTCATTCGACCACGTCTATCCACGGTAACGGGACATCTTTGCAGAGTTTGCGCTGCGTAAAATATGTCTCCGTCTCCAACTGTGTTCAGCTCCTCACCCGCCACATTGTTTGCTTCATTTCCTTGATTTACTGCGGATTGCATTCACACCTGCACCGAATCGTAATCAAGTGCGATTGGAAGCGAAGCGAAACCCCCGTTTTTGCTCGGAGTAGAATGCGGTTCTTTGATACGCATTAGGATTTGAATGAGCCTTCACACCTGCCAAACGAAGTGCACTTTCTGACAATGCGCAGCAGGATTCGTTTTAATCGCAGCAAAGCTTTCTGGTGTGAATGTCACCTAAGTGTGTGTCTCAGTCTGGACACTCACTGAAATCTGATTCATACTGCGTAGTACGATGGTGTCGCTTGCAGATGTAGTGGGTTGAACTTGACAGGTTGCCCCTAGCAACGCCACGCCCCCCTCATCATCAGGCTAATTAATAGGAGCTGTGCATGGCCGGCATGTAGCTGGAATTGTTTGTCTGTTCGTGGGGGTGCGTGCGGGAGCGCCTCGTGCTTGAGGCACCGTATATGTGCCTAGTTGTGTTTATTGTTTAAATGTTTATCACTGTTTAGTGTCTTACCATTGTCCTGACTCTGCAGGTGCTCGCTGCTCTTTTGGTCGCGGTGACCTTTCCCCTCACTCCCTCACTCCCTGCCTTCCTCCTGTCCTTAAGGACACCTTGGCACCCCCTGGCTACTGGTATACAGTTTTAAGATTGTAGGCCCTTTTTAATCCTTCTGATATTGACCCCCTTATAATGAAGTCATTTTAATTAGTATCTTGGAATTGATAAATAAATGACATTTTCTAACCCGATGCTTTCTGACGATGAATTCAAGTTTTTTAGCATTTAATTCTGCCTTAATTTATTAAATAAAACTATATATTCATTTCAACCTGGAAACGCACGTCTCTGCTCACTTTCTTCATCTCAGCCCAGTGGGCTTAAGAATTTGTATCATTGTGTATATCATATATTCTCTGGGTGAAATTCCCATTGTGGCGTATAGTCTGGCTCTGTTTCCGGGCTTTAGTGCCCAGGTTACACAGAGAATAGCCAATCTACAAGCTCGTAGCCGATCCGAATACACAAATCCAATGTGATTATTTGCAAATAACGGTGTGGACAGTCAATCATAACAAACCACTTTTTGCCTGCAGTCTGAGCAAGGCTTAAAAGTCAATACATTGCATCCTCTGCTCATGCAGTTTAGACCCTTGATCACCAATGCAATACTCCTTCCACAATCTGCTACTGTTTCTAACACATTTTAACTCTCACTCTCATTCTTCATTGTTTTATTTACAACTGTAAATTGGTTTTAAAATGTTTCAGTTCATGTGTTTTTACCATTGTCTTCTTGCACACTGCACAGTGGATCTATCTCCAAATGTCATTGTAAATATGAGCTTTTGAATTCAACTGATTGATTGATTCTTAATTAAGTCTACTTAGTAGACCCACTCTTTACTAGTCTACAATGTTAGCCACTTTCAACCTACATTATGTTGAGCGTGTTATTAGACCAATATTTTATTTCTATTTTTCAATAAAAAGACATTTTGATAAATAATTGTGGGGGGACATGGGATCCTTATTAAAATGGCACAGTTCTCTTCATGCATGAGCCTCTAACAGGGGTCATCGCCATGCTGCCATGGCTTGTTGCATGGACATTTTTGTCAAAGTAAAATTGTTGCCATGGAGCTATAGCCCTAAATTGCCATTACAGGTCTGTAACTCAGAGTGTACAAATGGAACCAAATGGACCCTTACGGCTCTCAGAGTTATGGGGGTTCACAACCACTGTACCAGTGGACTCCTATGTGTTATAGTGTCAAAATAGACCAGTGTCATACCTGTACATATTTTGAAAAAAACCTGGAGATTGACATTCAGTAGGGTCATTATAATAAGAAAAAAATAAATGCCACAGACCAGGACATGTCTTGCCAGTTGCCCCAGACACATTTGTCTGTGTACATAGATGACCTCTGGCCTCTAAGGCTAGTGTTTGGCACATTCCCGCACACTCGCACAGTGCAAAATGCACAACATGCGTGGAGAGATAGAGATGTGAGCTCAGTGGAGTGTCCTCGCTGTTTTCCAGTCACAGCTACTTGTCATTGTGTTCAGGCTCCTTGCCGTGTGCAAATTGGCAGCATCTGGAGAAGTTTCTGGAGCCCTCCACCCCCATCCCCCCCCACCCCCTCCCTCTCCAGAGCTTTGAATTCATGTTGGCTGACAAGACACTGACAACAGAGGGCACAGCACTTACCGCTAAATGGTGGTGTTCTTTGGTTTGCGGCTATAAAGCATTAAGCAGGGACTATGTCATTTGAGGTCTCGTGGGGGGGATTGGGGGGGTGTTGGCGGACGACAGCGTTCGCATTTAACCTCTAACTCAGCTCTTTTATGCATATTTTCTCTGACGTCTCGGAGCGTTTTCTGCAGAGTGATCAGATTTTACGTTGAGGTGCATCAAGTGCATCTCAATTCCCGCCATCTCAATTCTACAATGTGACATTTGACACGCGCTGTGTAGAGACACGTGTTTTCTTGTCTACAACCATATACTTTAAAGAATCTGTATGATAGTAATACAATATAACTTAAAATTGGGTTGGTTAACTGTCATACCTCTTCCGTATACCTCCATTTTATTCCTCCGACTGGCTAAAAGCAGATCACTTGACACCCGAGTCACGCAATGTATGTTGGGAATCATTAAGTAACTAATTTCATTCCGTGTGTGTGTCCAGCCCTGACGGCTCACAACTCGCATGCACAAGCGTGCGCGTGTGCATCGTGCCGACGGGACACATGTTAGGTATTGAGTGTGTGCTTGCTTTGGCAATGTAAACGTATCTTTTCTCATGCCAATATAGCCTCACGTCGCCTTCATTATGGTAGTGGCAGCCTCAACGTTGGCCAGCCGTGTGTGTGTGTGTGTGTGTGTGTGTGTGTGTGTGTGTGTGTGTGTGTGTGTGTGTGTGTGTGTGTGTGTGTGTGTGTGTGTGTGTGTGTGGTCTTTTTTGCTGAAGCTTTTCCCACAACATGGATTCTGGGGTTTAAGTGGTTAACCACTTTCAACCTCGATCCCTATTTTGGGGGCATTATTAGAAAAGGCAATAATTTAAATGTAATTTTAAAAGCTCACACAACGCGAGATGGGCTTGTAGATAGGCTTGTGAAGCTTGTATAGAACCAGATTAGTAGCTATAATATTTATAAGGATTTATTTTTTGCAACTTTTGCCACCCTTTACTTTTGTCTGCCTCTATGCTGAAGGTAACACTGATACACCACACACATGGTCTCTACAAATATGGAATGTATCACCATTTTTCAGTGTGTGAGAAGTTATTAACACCATGTAATATAATTTGAATCCACCGTGGTGAATCCGACCGGCTTTGTCGAGTGGCCCGAGTTTAGGGTAGAGAATGTGTCAGCTGTCTTCCTTACAATTTACAATTTACAATTTTACAATTTACAATTTAGGCATTCCTTATTGCACTTATCGGGCTGAGGGAACATACAGTAGGACTGAGGAAACATAGGACCGAGGAAATTAAGGGCTGAGGGAACATAGGACTGAAGGAACATAGGGCTGAGGGAACATAGGACTGAAGGAACATAGGGCTGAGGGAAGATATGGCTGAGGAACATAGCTGAGGAAACATATAGGACTGAGGGATAACATAGGGCTGAGGGAACTTGAGTACGCTCCCCAGTCCCCACATACTCCTACAGGATGTCAATCACAGGTCCCGAGTGCAGACGCTGATTGGCTCTTCCACTTTTTGGTTCCTACAAAACGTCCACCCAGCTCTTGGGGCGAGACTGGTCTGCAGAGAAAACACATCATAATGTGAATTCACGTGACAGGGATGGTTTACCAGGCTAGTGATGGGCGGGGGAGGAGTGTACACTATACAGGAGCCTCTACAAATCCAGGATGCTTATATTTGTGTTCAAAGGGAATATACCATATTCTGCTAGGCCGGGTGGTCTACAATCGAAAATGACACAGATGCTTTCCCAGTTTTAATAGGTTGAGAGCATTTGCTAAATCTCTGGTAAATTGTCTCAATCGTACAGATCTACAGTACATACTGTAGATCTCTACAGTACATACTGTAGATCTGCCTTATAAAACGCTACTCATTTTGGCCATATTCATTATGAGCATTAGGGTGAACACACTTTGCACACTAATTCAAATCCACCGTATTCAGTTAGAAGACAATCAGGGTATTCTTGACTACTCTGAAAGTGCAGCGCCACTTCCATTGTTGTATAAATGGGATCCAGGGTGGCACTATATGAGGCACTATATGAAGCCCATTATGAGCATGTCACATCACTAATGGTCTGGGAGAGAGAACACTTAACCCGTTAAGACCTTCGGGTGATTCTACAAATGTCTTCCAAAATCTAATGTTGCGTTCAGTCTGGCAGCTATACAAAGATACAACGTTACACAGCGTATTTGTAGCTACCGGTATGCAGCTTCAGTTGATTTTTGTAGCTTTGCTCTGTTTTTGGGTGCATCTTTGTGTCGCTGGCTTCCATTGAAAATGAATGGTAGACTGTGGGCCCTATGTTGTGCTACACCTTACCCCATATCCCTACACTTATTTGCCATTTTTACTATTTTGAACTAAAATAGTTCAACTAGACGATCTACATCGACACATTGTGAGCTTGTAGATCGGCTATTTAACCATTTTAAAAGGTGTTTTTTAAATAGTAAAAAATGGTAAATAAGTTTAGGGATAAGGGGAAAGGGTGGTGCAAGATATATCCCTGTGTCTTTGTAGCAGCCAGTGTGAACGCAGAACAACAGTTTTCTAAACTTGCTACCGTATATATGGTTCCCAAAGTTTATAATATCAATTAAGGATCCCCAAAATACAAGCTTATTGTCTTGAGTACCCGGTATCAATAAGCTTTGGGCTTATCAAGCCTGTTATCAAGCATAGTGGCCCATGACGTCATGTTTAAACAATCAAGACAAGAGTCGATCAAGATATAAATCTAATCACCCATGCTGGCACAAACATGTCGGTGTAAAGTGTATTGATATCTGCCAACCAGCGCTGTCCAGGTAAACAAAATTACACTTTAAAGTGACGGTATACACATATTAACCAGTTAACAGTTTCTTCCAAAACTTAAAAAAGGTCAAATGCCTTCTGTCTGTTAGAAATGTACTGAATTTGAAGATCATAGTAAACGATAATTATTCTGTTCAGAATTTGTCGTCTCCCGTCTTTCCACAAAATAATAGAAAATGCTCGATAGTGGGCTTGATAAGAAGCCAGCTCGATAAGCCTGATCAATAATGTGCTCATTATCAATAAAAATTAACAAGCTCCATCCCTACTTAACACTGTAAAATCCATTGACCCGTAAGGGTCCGTTTGGTTCCATTCGCACGCTCTCACAGTTAAATGAACAGGTTTTTTTAACAGTGTAATCAAACAACCAGCATTCGCCTCCGCTACCTCGTCATAACGGCGGAGTAATTAAATTCATCTCGACCAGATTACTGTAATTATCTACCTCATATGATGGAGGGGTGAGAGGGAGGATTAAGGGAATGGTACGGTTTAAAAATAACCGGCATCAAGTGTAATTTGGACTGATTAAATGCAGGCAGTGGAACACATGCTTTCTCATTAGTGCTTTATGAATATTATTTTTGTATTTGGTTCTACCTGTTCCCGTTTTTTTGCTTTTCCTTCCGTTAATCTGCTCTGATCACTTCCATCCATCCATCCATCATCAACCGCTTATCCGTAGTCGGGTCACGGGGGCAACAGCTCCACCAGAGTGCTCCAGACTTCCCTCTCCAGAGCAACATTAGTGACTTCCTCCTGAGGGATTCCGAGACGTTCCAAGGCCAGTGAGTCGATGTGTTTCCTCCAACTGCGCCTTGGTCTGCCCCGGGGTCTCCTCCCAGTGGGACGTGCATCGAGGACCTCCCTAGGGAGACGCCTGAGCTCTGATCACTTTTGCTCTGATAATAATTGTTCAGTCAGACAACTCACGAATATAGATTTAACCAATATTTATTATAGAATGAGAATACAAGTGTGCATATGATATTTGACTTGGCGTTCGGCTCTGCTGCATTTTCTCCCTGCTCGGCACGATTAAACACCATCATAAACATTAAGAGCAGGGAGATAGATATACAATAAAACTCTCATGGGGAGCATAAATAACAGAGCCCACCGGTGGTGCTGGGGTGGTGGTGGGAGCAAACATCACATAACAACCAGGAACCATATGCAAGAGGAAGGCAGGAAGAGCATGAAGTCTAGTGAGCTTAAGTAACCCGCCCAATTGGTCAGCTGACTGCCACATCAGCGAATGACGTGTGGGACTTGCACACACTTTTACACCCACGTAATGCAGCATGTTAACCCCTTGAGTATAGTATGCGCCTTTGAGCAAGGCATGAACCCCCTCGAGTCTGACTGAACTAATTCCGCAGGCTACGTATCATATCAGGAAACGCACTGAAATAATGAGACGGTTTTCTTAGTCGGGCTGAAATCATTGCGGGGGAAATTGCCATTATTCAAAATGCAGGATGTTCTAATTCATTAGATACTTGAAAATGTTCAAGTCTTGTGTTGTACATTCTGATGTACATTCAGTGTTACGATACTCTGTTACATAAAATAATCATTCTAAACCGGTTAGTCCCAACAGGTGATTCTGATTGGCTGGTTTCTGATTAGACCACGTACTTAAATCAGTTTATATCAATCCCAGGTGCGTTACAGTGATCCCGCATCTCTGTAGCTAAACTATAGGGAAGGGGAAGGCTTGATTTCTTTACAAACCCTGGCTGTGCGGGCATCTAAGCACCACCCGCACTCATACAATGAATCAATTAATGGGTTGCTCCGGGCGGCCTTGTAAAGACAGCAAGTGCCTCCTATTCCCTCGTCACTGAGAACAGCTGTTCGCTAAGTCGCTAAGCTACCGTTTTTTGACATGATGTTCACAGACATATCAGCTAAATCTGGATTTAAAAACATCGAATATCGAATATGTTAGGTACCATGAGACCGACCTAACACATACGTTGTTTTTCTCTATGTGTTTGTTTGGCAAAGTTTGTCATAAGCAGCCTGGCTGGACTGGCTGAGTAAACAAGGAAGTGGCTCTCTCTGGTGGGTGCAAAGTGTAACTAGGCCTATTTATGTGAATTAGGCAGTTGTATGATGTTAATATTGCTATGTTTGTAACCGTTTTAGAAAAGCAATAAGCCACGCGAGGTCCGAGGGTGCCTTGTATTTTATAATGTCTGAGAGGGTTGGAGACACTCCGCTGCGCGTCGTGTCTCACCATGCCTTTAAGGTGCTTCCTACACAAGGACGTCTCGGGCTGTTCCCCGCGCAGGTTTGTGAACGATATAAAACTTTCCTGCGTCTACATTGCGGTTATGTTAATTATTATGCTGTATAGACGAGACCGGTAAACTGCTCCGTATTCAACAGAAAGCTGTAGTACACATGGCCGGCCTGTAGATGGCCACCCAAAAAAAAGAAAAAGCTTATTCTAAGACCCCCCCCCCCCCTCTCACAACGAGGGGCGGCATGATTGTGAAATGTTTGACTTTGGAGATTGAATATATATTCCCTGGTGCGCAACACCTCTGAATGTCACATAATTGCTCGTTTAGATTGATTCCACCTGCTGGCAGCATAGCGCTAATCATTGCACATAGGCTATACAAAAGTATTAAAAAAAAGAGCAATTGGAAACAGTGAAAACAGGCCGTTTATAGAGGAATATGGACAGTAAACAATGTGTTTATCCTACCTGGGGTCTCTCAATGCAAAGCCGTTTTGAAGTTACACAAATAATGTTTAATTTCCACCCAAGAAGAGAAGCACTTTGATGAGGTCCATGCATGCTGTGCAGTGTGCACTGTGCAGTCAGACCTGCCTGAGAGGAACGCGCGGTGGCTGTTGGCTGTGCTGCCTATCTTGTATAGCTATACTAATCTATTCTACACTACACCATTTAATAGTAACAATAATGTAGAAGATCATCCGTTTTTTTTCTTGTCTTTCCAGACTGGTAATCACCATAATTTATATCTGTTCTCCAAAAATAGCTCCTCTACAAGCTCATGCATGCGGGCTGCAGATCGGCTATTTTTGGATAAGAGATTTATAGACATTATGTGCAAATATAAAATAGCTGTGATACTTATATGTAAGTGGTTATGGTGAAATAAAACATTGACACTAGTTAGTTTGGAGGGGGCGACGGGACTATGACATCACCGTTTCAGCAAATTAGGCGGCATTTGCTATACACACAGAGACGAGAAAGTCGCGTCTCCAAACTTTCCCACTCTGGAAGGTGGTTTTCAAAATTATAAGGGCAGATTGGCTAATTACTTGCCCAGGGAACTCAAAATACGTCCTTGTCTGTACACCACCTTAGTCTCAGCCATTATAAAATGCAAGGTAACCTCACACTTCTTGTGGCTTATATCTTTATTCAGAAGCTGTGTTCACGTTCTTGGTTTGTAGTGTTTCTCCACTGGGCTGTGAATACTGCACTCAAGTACCATTTTGTGGAGTATCTGTTTTTTGTTCTTTCTGGAAGCTTCTATGACTTTCACCCTGTATTCACACTTTGTTGTTTAGCACTATTTCTCCATATAGCATCTGTTAGCATTTTATTATCATTTCCACGCTCGTGTTAGAATAATTCACCTGCAGAATATAGACGAGGAATTTGCATTTGAATATGATGGCCGTTCCTATTCCTTTGAGTCGGAGACCTACACAGAGTTCCTTTCTTTAGTGTAGCAGGAACACATAGCTTGACCTCGCTGTCTCTCTAGGGCAGCGGGTATACATTGTTGCTGTCAGGGAAAACCTCGTATCTCCATATTTGAACTTTTTGTGGGGTTTCTTTAAATAACACCCTACACTACAGCCTACATGATCATACTATACAGTGTCACACAACCGACAGAGACATATACCCTTTTCCCTTTTCACTTGCACCACCCACATTTCTGCCTCGTTTTTATTGCAATTCCAACCATGCACTGGGGACTGTCAGCCTATAGCTGCTGCCATTTCAACTGCCTCATATTGCTATTTTTAACAATGCACCTTATACATTTGATATTGCTCGTATTACACAAGGAATTATGTGACGTATTGGAATTATTTTACATTTCCCTATGTATTCTTTACCCCTTTTCTTGAAACAATATACAGTATATAGCGCTATTTTAAAATTATACATCTTACACCATTAATATACTGCTTTTGTGTATGCTATTATTGCTATTGCTGTCAATTCTTACTGCTAGCTACTACTTGTGTTACTACTACTCTCTCTGTCTGTCTCTCCCTCTGTCCCTATAGCTCCCCTCCCTCTCTTTCCCTCTCCTCTCTCTTTCCGCCCAACACGGTTGAGGCAGATGGCCTGCCCATGCACCTGCCTGATGCTCAGGCTAAAACTACCTGAGCACCACTGTAGTGTAGAGTCTAGATCAGTGGTTACCAAATGTTTTAGCTCAAGAGAAGACCCAAAAGAGAAATTAGACGTTTGCCAAGCTATTGAAAATAGCCGATCTACAAGCTCACAATGCAACACGAAACATTTATTTTCAAATGTATGGAATTTTCCCCAGGAGGAAGTTGCTAATGTTGCTGTGGAGGGAAGTCTGGAGCTCTGTGCTGGAACTGTTGCCCCCGCGCGACCCGACTCCGGAAGATGGATGGAATGTATTAGATTTTTTATGTTTATTTATGAAATTATACTTGAAAAATATCTGAATTTGTATTTATTATGAAATTATATTTGAGAAATATCTGAATTCGTTTTTAATACATTTCGTGTATATTGTTACTTAACTAATTTACTGCCAATTTTATTTTCCCCCCTGCTCTTCTGTTGCCAACTTTTCAGAGCCAGCTTAAAGTAAGATACAACAGCAATGACAACACTCATATGAAAACCACAGAAATCAGAAGACAGAGAAGATGCCAGGTGAGCAGCATAGGAAGCATGCACCATAGAAGATTCACATAAGGACTAAATTGGGAGAAGAAAAGGGGTAAAGGCTACTGGTTACTACATTATAAGCATGAAAGCTTATTTCCTTAGTCCCATGGTCACTTCATGTTTCCACCTGTAAACCAGTGATGTGACAATAGCAGGTTAATGTGAATGTGTGACAGGTCTATCTTTGTTACTGTGGTGTCAGGGTAAGAGGGTATATAAGTCACAAAGCTAATCCGCTGAACATTACATTGGAAATGCAAATTACTTTCATGACCTTTAACAATGCTCATTGAAAGAGTGCCAAAGAGCTTTCCATTAGGGGTTTTGAATGCATAAAAATGCCAAAATGAATTTAAAGACGTGGTGAAATGAAAAATCCGTCTTTCACACTTGAGAGCATATCTGTGGTCATAATATGGATCGACATACCTAATGCAAAAAGCCAATCTTAATGACTTCCTGTCAAACTAAAACGTACTGCATGATGACATAGATAGACTGAATATGAATTCATCTTGATTTCATTCACCTGTTTGATTCCAGGCCCAGATTGATTGGACAGTCTGGCAATTCTGGCAAATGCCAGAAGGGCTGAGCACTGGGCAGCCACGGGGCCGGGGCTGAGCCAAAACAAAAATAAAAAGTCATAAAAAAGTCATAGTAGCGTCTTTGAGCCGTCTTTGGGCCGGTGAAGACCACAGGGCCGATTTTCTGTGCCAGTCCATGCCTGTCTGATTCCCATTGTTCACGTTTCTCCAAACAAACCTGATCTTAATTACAGAGCTACTCCGTTTTGACTGTAAGTCAAGATGACGTCCAGGAGTGTGTGTGTGTGCGTGCGTGCGTGTGCGTGTGCGTGTGTGTGTGTGTGTGTGTGTGTGTGTGTGTGTGTGTGTGTGTGTGTCTCTCTCTCTCTCTTGCAAAAACTGTGCTAAATTACAAGTATAAATAGGTCTTCAGTTGTCTTAAAAAAAATCTTTTTTTCAGTTTTTCTTCAAAGCTTTCTCTCCCGTCAAAATGTGATTATTTTGGCAAAAATATGTTTTTGGCTTGTCATTTACTTTTATGGATATGATTAATCATTTTAAACCTTGTTTCTAATAAGGTAATAAGGTAACTAGGTAAGTGCATGATGCATTATTTATTATCTTTAACAAGGCATTGCCTTGTTAAAGGCCTTTAGATAATGTTTTTTGTTATAGCTGCTTAGTAAAGGTTAAACAAAACACATTGACATAGTAAAAAAGGACATTTTAAGAAACTCATTATAGGCCGCTAACGTTATTAATAAGCACTTATAAACATCAGAATCAAATAATAAATATCAAAACATCTGGCATGTCTGTCTGTCTGTCTGTCTGTCTGTCTGTCTGTCTGTCTGTCTGTCTGTCTGTCTGTCTGTCTGAATAATGCCCTCACTAATGTTCATTATGAGATGGCACCATTTTGTCTACTGACTCTGTCTCAGAGGAGGGCTGTGGACAGTTCAGAAACCTGCCTTAGTCAGCACCTCATATCAGTCACATTGTGAGATCAAAATGTATTATATCTGTGGCTGTCACTGGGAACCATGAACTCATAATAGCTGATTGTTGCACAAAACAGCAGCACTTCAATTTTCAGTTGAAAAGCAAAACAATCCTGGAATAAATCTTGTGGTCATATACATAATAATCCTAAAAACAGGAAAAGAAAAGATAAAACAGCGGTGGCCCACTCAAGCCCTATTTCAAAAGTAGTGAAAATAGCCAATCTACTTGCTGCTATTTTGAGCAATTTGTTGATAAATAATAATAGAAACAAATATATACTGATATAATAGAGGCTGCCTACATTACATGATCAAAATAAACGTCAGGCTGGAAGTGGTTAGCCCGTTAAAACTGGGAATGCATCTGTGTACCTTTTGATTTCAGTCCTGCAGAACGATCAGAACGATGAGCAACCCGGAAGAGAATTTCCCATTAATTTTCCCATAGATGTTTCAAAAAGTATTTATTTAAAGACCTTTAAGCCTCGGTCAAAGCCAACCCGATAAAGAGATAAATACAATGTTTTGGGCCGAACAAATAATTAGAAAGAAGAAAAAAAACAGGAAAGGTCCGGGCGTGCTGCCATTCTGCCAGTGCCATCATGATAATTTCACTGTATACCTGTATCAGTGAGTGACAAATAAACCCTCTACAAAGGGTTGTGTAGTTGTCTGTTGGTTTGTATCATTTATGTTGTTCTGTAAAAGTGGTGGTATTAGGGCTTGTTTGTTTGTGTGTGCCTCAACACAAACAGAAGGTAGAGTTTCTGCTATCTGCGTGCTGGTTGTGGTGGGCCGGTCTGGGCCAAATTCACGTGAAAATGACCGGGCCGAATTTTTGTCCCAGTCCAGCCCTGCCTGCCCCAAACCATGATATTCATGCGTCTTTCAGAAAACTGTTAAAATTTAGAAGACATTTTTTGAGACAGCCTCAGGTCGTAATGGTTTATTGAATGTGATTGCAGACATACATGAAAACATCTGTGCCACCTGTCACACGTACGGATGAACAGGCCAGGCGTGGATTGAGATGCACTGAAACATTAAGAAGTGGAGGAAAATATACGTAGAAGACGTGAATTTGAGGTTAAATGGGAAGGCCAGGGGGTGGCCGTGCTACCCCGAGTGCTTCACTATATGAGACTACAGTATGCTAATTTGTACAGTATATATCGGCATATTGTGGATTGGTTTTAAGATCATATACTACCATGCCCATTCCATCTCTCCATATAGACGACGCGTCAACGCCCATTTCCGTCAGGATAGATTTTCCGCCATTTTGAAGTTTCTCCAAAACACACTTTTTGCTCCTCCTCCTACAGATTTTGTCCAAATCTCACAAAAATCGGTACACATGATCTCCGGACCTATCCGATTAAGACAGCAAAGGCAGAATCTTCGTGAAGTATCGTGCGGCCGTAATCGTTATCCAAGGTTAGTGGGAGGGGCCTAATTTTCAAAATAATCCACAAATCACGAACGGAATGTCCAATCCATCCCAAATTTGAATCACATGTCATGGGTGGTTTAATCAACCCAGAGCCAAAAGCAATTCCATTGTCATCAATAGGGGGCGCCGCAAATGCAAAAGATGTAACCGTTTGTTGCAGTAAAAAGATTTTATGTTTTTATCTGTCCTTATGTGGAACAGCAGGCTGAACAGAGTCCAAAGCTAATTTCCGCACAGGGACAATAACACTCTATCTTATCTATCTATCTCAGCCCATGTCTTTATTGTGGTTCCCCACTCCTGAGATTGACACGGGGCAACCATAGCTGAATGATAAGAGAGCATGCCTGGGAAGCCAAAGGTCCCATGGTTCGTCCCATGGTTCCACTCTGGGCCTCAGCAATGTGTCCATGAGCAAGTCATGTATTGCCTAACTGCTCCCTGAGCACTGTGGAATGGCACTCTGAGAGGACTTTGTTCAAGACATGGTCAAAGATAAATCTCCAATCATATCTTGGAATATGTTTGAGTTTTGAGTGGACTTGGTTCCATCATTTCCAAGAATAAATGCTCATTATCCATCCACTTTATAGATTAGCTGTATGTTTTCTTCAGTCAATAGCATTAGATGCACACATCCAGACCGAAATGAATTTTTTTGGTGCTATCCCTTTTGGAATAAGTGTTTGACTGTAGCCTACTCTGCTGTCTAATAATGTTTATAATAATGTCTATCTGCCTGGGCCGGCTTAGCAACTATTAAATAAAACAATCAACCAATCAATAATAATCATCATACTATAATCATCATCATACTATAATCATCATCATCATCATCATACTATATCATACTATATCATCATACTATAATTCTGACAATGTCTGAATGTCTGAATGTCTGTGTGTCACTGTGACTGCCGTAGCTCCTCACTGCCTGTACCAATCACTCCCACTTTTCACACAGGCATTGACCATAATAATATGGAGGTCTTAACGAAGCCCTTTTTCCAATTTAACAAATTATAAATTAATAATACATTTATTAGTGAATTAAAAATGTGAAAACGCACCCAGGGCGCAGTACCCCCGCGACCACAAGACGGCAAGTATTTCACAACGGGTAAGGGCTAGTAATAATAATTGCGACCGAAGGTTGCATGCAGTTAACTATGGAATCGTGACATGTCATCAATATTTGCCAGCAACTCTACATCTGACCTCAAACCCTTAGATCTCCATATATGGATATAGAACCTGTTCTGACATTCCATATGTAGATCCTTCCCCATCCATCCTTCCTCTTTGATGTCGCCCTTTTGACTGATACCTGTCCATTCAAATTGCAAACTCTAGACGGGCCTGCCCCAAAGTTATTAGTGCAGCCGCGCCCGGCAGCTGGCGAAAACTAGAGTTCTCAACAGTCCCGAAAATTAAGGCCCGGCCCTACTTGGGCCCTCATGAAACCCTGTATACTCAAGAGAATGTCCCCGCTACCACCCGATCTCCATATACTGTATGGAGCTGACCTGTTCTGACATTCCATATGTTGATCTGACCTCATCAAACCCTGTACACTGAAGACATGCTCCTTATATGGCCAGTACAGAATTCATTACATGTTGATCTGACCCCCCATGCAAAAGTGCCAGCGCTCGCCTAGCATGCTGCCATCAACGAGGCGGATGCGTGCACGCGACCTCGCCCTTTAGCGAGTTTGATAATAAGCAAAGACTAGCCGGATCCTTCCTGTGCTGGAAGCCAGGTGAGCCAGTAGGATACAACAGCAGTGACAACGCTCACGCTGTGTGTGTGTGTGTGTGTGTGTGTGTGTGTGTGTGTGTGTGTGTGTGTGTGTGACTGTGTGTGTGTGTGTGTGTGTGTGTGTGTGTGTGTGTGTGTGTGTGTGTGTGTGTGTGTGTGTGTGTGTGTGTGTGTGTGTGTGTGTGTGTGTGTGTGTGTGTATTATTTTTAAATAAAAGCACGGTGCTGAACTACACATGACAATCATAGAAGAAAAATTAAAGTTCGCACACTGCAGCTGATTTTTTATATTTTTGGTACCACCTGTGTGGGCTGAGCGACAGACACTGTGCCAGTTGTGTAAACAGATGACACGAGGTTCCCATGGATTTCTACAATGCTTGCTTCTCTAAGCAAAAATACAATGCTGAACCTAGTAGAGGTCACACACAGTGAATCACAGTCAGGAACATTTGTTGACAAAAGATTCAAATTGTCACGTTCACCACCACTAACAGCTTCATTCATAAGCCAAAACATTTTGGGCTTTGGCTAATGAGGTATAAGAGGTTATAGTTTGTCTAAGCACAGTTATTTGATTGCAACATATATTTATTCTCGACAAGAACATTGAGGTTTACCCTCATTTGCAATGCTCTCTCTCTCTCTCTCTCTCTCTCTCTCTCTCTCTCTCTCTCTCTCGATTACACGTCACACACACACACATGCACACATGCACACACACAGAAAAGTAGTAAGTTAAAAACAATTACATGAGTAACTGGGTGGGATTTGAGAGCAGGTTATTAAATTGTCCATAGGATATTAGGACATAAATTATTTGCACGAGTAGATTGTTCCATGAAACTGGAGCATCGTTCAGAGTCAGACCATAGAGTTATATGCTAGAGAGGTAATCGGAAATCCCCACCCATTCACTAGTATGGAGTATCTTTGTTGGGGAAGTTTGACGGACAGGGACTATCTGGGGCCCAGTAGTGTCACATCCGTGCACAAGCTCCTAAGTCAAGCCCATTGGGCCTACCCAATAAAACCCTTGATGCAGCTTAGTTTAGCTTATAGGAATTTGGTTTGGTATATCCATCTTCTATTCCAACTCGTAGCAACTGGTAAGACTGATTAGTCATATTCAAATCATCATTTAAATGGGGATTGGGGGGACCAAAACAAAGCACGCGCGAAATACTGGAACCACCATGTTTTTTTTGTTTGTTTTTTCATATCTGCGGCCTAGACCGGATCACACAGGCCATTTTAGACCAGGCTTTCCTCCTTTCCGAGGTGGAAAGTCTGGTGACGCGAGGTACGGTGGTGCACAGGGCACGGTGGCACAGTCGGTATAGTGCTGTCGCGTCACAGCTGTAGGTCCTGGGTTTGATTCCCGCTGGGGGCGTGTTCTCTCCTCCGCGTGCGTCATCAGTGCCCATACCCTGATTGGGGTTGGAAAAAGAGCCTTTTTGTGTGGAGTTTGCATGTTCTCTCACAAAAAACATGCAGTAATCCTATAGTCTCTAAAACTGCCGCCCCCTGGCCGGAGCGCCTGATGAAGGGGAAAGGAACTGGTTGGAATAACGTGTTCCTTCCATGTGCTACGTCCTCGTCCAACCGGGGAAACTCCCCCTGTCAGGTGAAAAGACGCAGCTTGGACAACTTATAGAAGGAAGCAAGAGGTCAGTCCGTTGCTCTCCCCATGTTGGCAGAGGGAGTGTAGCGCCCAGGATTGCATTACATTTCATAATTACCAAAAAAAGAGGAAAAAATAAAGGTACGTGCTGTTTTAAGAGCAATGTGATATAAGGCGGTAATTTCCCATCCTTAATTTCCCCACCTTAAAAATAAAGTATGTTACAATGACTTCCACATATGTTGGGCAAGGAACAAGCCTGATTATCTGACTGAAGCAGTCCACTATAGTGGACGAGTCTGTTATGGTCTGGCGCCAGGCTACAACAAAACGGTATAGTTTCCACTGTAACCATGCAGTGAGTTACATCCTCACAGCAGTTGTCATGACAGCATAAAATACTGCCACCATCCAACCATGTATGATGTCAGGCAGAAACCTTGTATCTCCGTAATTCAACTGTACGTTATTTTATTATTTTTGTAATTTAATACTGACAAAAACAAAATCATAAACAAAAGTAAGAGTAAGATCTATAAGCTCACAACGCATTGCAACGTGACAATATAAATCTTGAACCAATGAAAAGCATTAACAAGACTGTGTGATTACACTGTATCTTTTTTCCCATTTCCTGACAAGTTACTGTTTTGGACATGCAACATGCGACACTGGCCATGTCTTCGCTCACGCTCAGTAATCTAATCTGACAGTCTCAGATGCACAGACAGAAGCATATTCATGCAAATAAACTAAAAGAATATGCCGTTAAATATATTCCTCATTCAATAATAAATGAATAATAAAGCACCCTCTCAAAAAAAAGTAGGATAGAGAAATTAGCCAATTAGAAGAGCTACGATGGCACATGGTGGAAATAAGGCATTTCGACACTGAATGAATTTTTTATAAAGTGCTGTATTTCTGATATTTTGACACACAGCATGAGGCTGTTTCCCTGAGAGCATGCAGGGGGATTGCAGTGGCTGCACATCATTCCTGCATCTCCAGTTTAGCCTTCATCTGCTCCACACACCCTTTTCTCAAAAGCACCTTCCTCTCTCCCTCCCTCTCCCCCTCTCTCTCTCCCTCCCCCCCCTCTCTCTCTCCCTCCCCCCCCTCTCTCTCTCCCTCTCCCTCTCCCCCCCTCCCTCTCTCTCTCTCTCTCTCTCTCCCCTATCTGCCGATACCAATGTTTCCCTTACCCACGGCACCATGTGAAACCATGCAAAGCTTGGTTTCACTAGTTTACCATGCAAAGCTTGGTTTCACGAAAGAGTGTGAATCAGACTTATAAGCAAGCAGGGTACGTGTGTGCGTGCGTGCGTGCGTGCATGCGTGCGTGCGTGCGTGCGTGCGTGTGTGGGCCAGTGCATTAGCAGTCAGAGCACTTAGAAAGAGGAGTCCCATTCATAATGCATTAGCTAATTCACCATGTATGGTAATTAAAATCAGGGCCTTCTCCAAACCTGGAGAGAGAGAGCTCTGAAAGAAAACAACTGGTTTTTTGTGTGTGTGTGCGTGTGTGTGTGTGTGTGTGTACGTGCGTGCGTGCGTGCGTGCGCGCGAAGGAATTAAGGAAGGAAGGAAGGAAGGAAGGAAGGAAGGAAGGAAGGAAGGAAGGAAGGAAGGAAGGGTAATAATCAAATAATCATTCATTAACCACTTAAACCCATAGAGTATATAAAAGGATAGAGACTGAACTGGCGCAAAGCTCCGCCCCCCCAGCTATTCATGTCAGTGGAAGTTGCTCAGTGGCGTTTTGAAGCACCCGGAAGACTGCCGGAAGTACCGTCTCATAACGTCTACTTCCGCATTTGACCACCAAATTTTGGTGGTCAAATGCGGAAGTGCAACCGAGCGCTCAATGTTAAAGCCCAGCTGCACGGGGTTTCCCGGCCATGAATCCACGGGTCCGCCTGTAGTCCCTCCTCCTACCACTAGGGCCCAGAGCTTCAACGTTGAATAGCCTCACTGGCCCCTTGCTTAAACCCCATATGGATGACCGGACTCCCTCAGGACTCTATTGTCTTTTCTGTTGTCTGTTATTCTAGGGAAAGCTGTGCGACTGCCATTGACGAATAATCACGAAGAAGAACATATTTTAATTTGAAAGAAAGTACAATAAATCGATTAACCATGTGTGAACTGTGAACTTGCTTGCATCAGTTTGCAGGATAATACACCCATAGGGTGTATTGCAAACTGATCTAAAGTTGTTCTCTTTGCATGGTGCCCCTCATTTCAAAATGCTAAAAAGTATTCCATTGTTTTATGTATATCTGTAACACGGTGCCGTGTCATTGTTTGTTCCCACGGGTCATTATTGCGGCGGTGCATTGGTCCGACTCGCGCATTAGGCTACTAACCCTATATCCCTAACCTTAACTGCACACGAAGCAACGTAGTTGGAGTAATGGGATGTCGGAGTTATGAGCAGTCTCCTGTAACACAGTATACATTATACAGCAGGTAGTTCCGACTAAGAAATTTGATTGGTTGAAATAGGCTCCCTACCCGTGCTTAAACCAGCGTAATGCAACACCTAGCCCTGGACCTAATGACATTTTAATAAATCACTCTGCATTGCAGTCCGCACCTGATTAGACCATATGGAACAGCTGTACGCCTGCATTGCGCTGCCTATATACTGGAGGGAAACCCAAAAACAACAAACAGCCCCCATTCAGAAATGGATTATATTGTTAATTTTGATTTATTTGGTAACGAGTTACATTGTCAAAAGAATACCTCGATAACGTAATAAAGTCTAGGAATGAAGTCAGTACGTAGCGAAGTCAACTACTTGGGCAACGAAAATAGCCGATCTACAAGTTCACAACGCGTCGATCGACCACCGCGATGCGTTGTAACTTGCTTGTAGATCAGTTTTTTGGCCATGCGACACAGTGGTACGACGGAGCATAGGCTATCTTGAACTCCTCCCACTACACCGGGCCAGCTGTGATGAGACGGATAGCAGATCTACAAGCTCATAGATCTGTAGATCCAGTGCCGTCACTCCGTATACGCGCAATATGCACTGCGAGTAGGGCAACACGCCGAGGAGGTCAACAAAATGTGCCAAAAACTGCCAAGCCGACCCTCATAATAACAAATTTCTCTGCGGCTCCGCCACGTAATAACGAGCGGCCGTGTGTGCGTCCTCGCAAAGAGCGAAAATATAGCCGATCTGAATGAGGAAATGCAGAGCTCTCGTCGGGAGGGGGGGCAGCACAAATATCTTACAAGTAGGGCAACCAAATGGTCAGCTACGTCCCTGTGTAGATCTGCTATTTTTCAATAGCTAAGTATAACATAATGCTTAAAAGACCAAAAAGGGTTCCCGTTCAGAATGTGTTAATGTCTCGGTCAAATAAACTCTTCTATTTACAGGGAAACAGAGGTCAAAGAAATTTTGATAGTGAATCAAGATACACAATATGAATATTGTACATTTTACATACATACATTTTGATGTGTCATGTCTCTCTCTCTCTCTCTCTCTCTCTCTCTCTCTCTCTCTCTCTCTCTCTCTCTCTCTCTCTCTCTCTCTCTCTCTCCCCCACCTCAACATTAATATTGTCAGGATGTGCATTGAATGTGTTGTTTTGAAGTTTGCCCTTGAATCTTATTTTGAAGTGCTGGTCTTGTGTTTCCTGTCATTGAACGTAGTTGTTATGTTTGTCTCAGCTTCCCTGATTTATGGTTCTTTTATATCACCTGTGTCCTGTTTTTCTCAGCCAATCCCTCACCTGTTCACCTGTGTCGTGTTAATCATTGTGCCTATAGAGTGCCGAGGTCCTGACATCACTCGCTCATCCAAGTTTTTCTCTATGGAGAATAACATGGGGTCATCTTAAAACCGTCTCATATTAAGCATTGTGGTCCAAAATAAACAAACTGCCCCAGCGATAGTGTCGGGGAGGTGTCTCTGCATCGTTTATGACAGTCAGTCACTTATTTGATAGTATTATTTGATCTGTTCCTAGCGAAAATATAACTAATTCAGCAGCAGCAACATTAACATTTCTCTCAGTCAATTGATTCTTCATATCCATATGAGTGAAACGGCTGGGATGATTTGCTTATTTTTCAATCACAGTTCTTATATGAGGCGATCTAAAACCCCCCTATGGGGATTACAATGCAAATAAAAAGTACATGAACCCGTGGACTTAGCGCCCTCTACCGATATTAACGTCAGTCTCCGGTGCTCTATTTTAAGATTCTAACTTCCTCGCATTTGGGTCCTACTCCTGACAAACATATTAACTGAAAACAGTGGATCTACAAACTCCCGCAATGCATCACCTTGTGACATGTGAGTTTGTAGAGCTGCAATTTCTTGCTAAATCTTTGTCCTCAGAATAAGGAAACTTAAGTTGAAGTTAAAATTAGTTTTTTGTTTAGGTCAAAAGTGTAGAATTATTTAGGTTGGCAGTACAAAACCTCTCTGCTGACTGCAGTCTTATGCTGAGTGCTCTTTATCCTATATCTCTTCATGGTGTTTCAATACAGTGCATTGCTTTGGCCGTAATGTTATAGTAGGAAAATAGAGTACAAAGAGTATATTTGTTGAAAATTGGAGCAACACAGTTTTTTAACGTGCTTGAAGGGTGCAGAAGAATTAACATGTAATGGAAAGTGTTGCTTGAATGCACAATCATTATAATAACACTTTACTGTTTCTGCTTTGGTGCTGCAACAAATAGAACTGAATACCTAGAGGATTGAAGGAATATTTAAATAATTTGGCTAACCTTCCTCTATGTGTGTCAATAGGTACATAGTATACAGCAGCGGTTCCCAAACATTTTTCCAGACTTAGCTGACGTTCACAAAGTGGCGTCCGGGGACCCCCAGGGGTCCTTCAGGGTGTTCCATGGGGTATACAAATCTATTTAACCACTTTAATCATAATACATTGGCTATTTGAAAATAACTCACAACATTGTGGATCTGCTATTTTCGAAATAATCTTGAATGAGGAATAGACATTTCTCAATCTCGTATGGGGGTCCCTGGCACAAAACCATTTTTTCCCAATGCGATATTAATATTTTTATAGAACACTATATAACGCCATATCACAATAGTACAATATCCAAAATTACAGACGTATCCAGTCTAATAATATCATGATATGGATAGAATATTGATACTAGGGATGTCCCGATCATATTTTTTTGCTCCCGATCTGATCCGTAAAACGTAAAGCCATCTGGTGTGGTCGTGTGACGCACTATAAGGCATTATAGATCAACCTATAGTGGACGGATAAGACCCCTTACGGCTCTGCAAAAACCTTTGATCACCTAATGGGCGCATAGGTGTTATAAAAACCAGGCCATTGCAGCGGTGGAGCCGGCCCCCGTGTAATTACAGCATCACTCAATGCAGATTGCCATTCACAGATTGCAAGTGAAGCGCCGCTGAACGTCCTTAACAAGCCTGGACAGACTGTGTTTGCCATGGTTCACTTCAGGATGATCCTCCCAGCTAGGTGACATGTGGCTGCTTATGTCCCCCTGTTGGTGCTCACAGGTGTGTCATGTCAACCTGCCCAGTGGTGGACGGTACTACTGAACATATTGTTGCTGTTGGGCAGAAACCTCTCATCTCCATAGACTCCATATTCTAACTTACAAACACAAATTAATAATAACCAAAAAAGAAACACAATAAACAAAGTGGGGCAACCAAAAAAAACCCTGAGAAAACAAAAACGGAGGGAGGGATGGAGGCTTTGCTATGCACAAAATGCAACCATATGAGCAAGTAAGGATACACAGTATGGGGGGCAGCCAGTAGACTGTTACAAAGCATTAGCATAGAGAATAAATCTATCCCACTTCAGGTGGAACTGGTCTATTCTACCCTTCATATGATGCTGTCCTATTAAGTAGGTTATGCCACTGTGTGAGTGTGATTGATGGTACATGGGCTGATTTCCATAGTTGGACTAGCAGTCTCCTACCCAACATTATGGATGGATCCATTCCACGTATGTGGAGGGAGTTAGGGTAAGAGAATGGAGGGATCTCCTAGTATGAATAAGCGGATATCAACGAGGGATACCTTGACCGATAATTCTCTCAATGCAATCAGTTCGGACAATTCGGGCATTTCCAGCATCCTGGATCGTTTTTTAAACTTTGTGTAATTTAGAAGGGGTTCAATACATTTTGTTGACAATTTTAAACTGAATTAACCTAGTGCGAGCATTGCGTGAAATGTGCTTTGTGTTTACACACTTTTGTCTTCAATGTTTGTGTTTACGCAAACCCTCAAAGCTGGACATAGGAGGGGCTAGCGCCCCTCAAAAAGGATCCAGACCCCCAGCCTTATAATTAGGGAAAATTAGCTAAATGTGTGGCAAATCTGCAAAGAAAATGCTTACCACTAGCTTTCTTCACACATGTGTTCATAAAGGTGTCTACTATCACAGAAAAAAGTGTTCCAACCCAACTCCCTTGGGAAACTTTGTGACAGCTGCTGAAAGTTGGGTTACCATTAACATCCAATATAAGGCAAAAATGTCCAAATTCCATTATACTTTAAGTAGCATGTGACGTGTCAAAGTAGGGGTTTTTCATGATTCTGAATCCATTGCAAGCATTAGTTTTGCACAAAAAACACTCACTGTGATGAGGTCAGCACATTTGGGCACATTTGGGCAAGTGGCTATGGCCGAATTTAGCCCAAGAGGTGTTTTCGTGCAAAACTAATTATTGGAATGGATTCAGCATCATGAAAACCCCCTAGTTTGACACATGCTATGTCACATGCTACTTAAAGCATAATGAAATCTTGGGAATTTTGCCTTATATTGGATGTTTATGGTACCCTAACTTTCAGCAGCTGTCACAAAGTTTCCCAAGGGAGTTGGGTTGGAACAAATTTATATGTGATTGTAGACACCTTTTTTCAGTTCAGTTCAGTTCAGTTTATTTTCGGAATGGTGGACATACAGTTCATATTATTATTTCCATTTTTTTTCTTCTTATTAGTGTCCGTTGCTTATGTCCTGTCCGATATCCGAAAAAGGGGCTAGGGAGAAGCCATAGGCACTTTATGAACACATTTGTGAAGAAAGCTATAGTGGTAAGCATTGTTTTTGCAGATTTGCCACACATTTAGCTAATTTTCTCTAACTATTAAGACATGACAACACTGGTTGAGATTGTACACTTCAGGGTAGGGAGGCTGAGGCGTAGGGCATCAAAGGGAGAGCAGAGCACTGATATCCATCCACATCAAACCATGGAGGTGCGCATTCTGGTGGGAGTGACCACTGTGCTAAATGCCGCAGGCAAAAGGCATATAAGAGCAGATTCGGTATCCCTAAACCACCCTGGTCCACAATAACCTTGCGTGGCAATACTAATATCACTGCGTCGATATTAGTCTCGTCCCTCACAGTATTAGATTTTTTTCTGCAATGTCCCGCCCCATATTTGCATTCTGGGTACTGGTTGGTTATAGCCTGTTTCCAGACGAATCGGGTTGGCTCGTCACCACTTCGGCTGTGAAGTCCTCCCACAATTGAAAGGGGCCAGACTTAATCTGCCTGGGGCAATATGCACTGCAAAGGCAGATGAAGGCTGCAGGCTATGCGAGGCTAGGTCCACCCTGTCCTGAAGTTTATTGAAATGCATCCTGACAGTTTCCCCTCCCACAGGAAGAGGCTACACTTGGTTGTACTTGTGGAAGTAATTCATGGGGACGGGCAGTGAAAACAGAATTACATTTGGGCGCTACAGTCAATTTTAGCACATTAGCTTTTGCCCACAAGGAAAGACGAAGAGGTGTGCATGTTTCTATGTCGAGTTTGCACTTCTCAAATAGGGGTTCTAATCTGACAGGTTAGATGGAAATACAACCCCAAGATAACCCAGGCCCTGCGTTGGCCATCTAAAGTTCCCTGGTTGGAATAGGGTTTTGCTGTGTGGGGCAACGCTTCACATGCACACATGTTTAATGTTGGCAAAATCAACAGTTTTATTGTTATTATTATACAACCTGCAACACATGCTTAATCCTAACTGTGACCCTTAGCTCTTAAAACAAAACAAAAAACAAAAAATAGCCATAAAATAATTTCTGTCATGACCTAAAAATGTCAGGGTTCAAGAACCAATGTGCTCACCCACACATTTATTTTCATTTATATTCCGGTAATATCTGGAGCTGGATCACTCTGGCAAAGAGAAGCTGGATATCACAAATACAACTGTGTAAAAAAGTGCTGTCGGGCAGAAACCTCCTATCTCCATATTTCGAACCGTTTGTGTTTTTTCATAAAGTAATGCCCTACTTGATCATACTACAGCGTCACACAAAAGTATTAAATTAATCGAGCTTGCGGATATCTGCTACATTCGCTACTTTTGAATTTGAATCTTGAAAAAGTAATAGTTTTGAACATGAGGTTTCCACCCGACAGAGATGATATCTAGATTTTTTTGGAGTGTCTGTTCTTTACTGTATCTTTTATATCTCCACTACAATTCAAACGGCAAAGACAGCCGCCTCTTAAGGTCTTCTCCCATATCTGATTTCCACACTCTCCTCATCCCATGCAAGGCTTTCCGAAGTGCTCTCCGAACCTTCAGATCCTATTCAGTTGAGTGTTCAGTTGAATAGATAAATAAGTGTTCTGTTAGTTCTGTTGCTGCATGTGGGAGAGATCCTGCCACAACAAAGTGGACACTGGACTGACAGCACAGCACTGCTCAAGCACACAACCAAACGTGAAATCAATTATACTAGTCCATTCCCGTGCGGGGACTTGCACACTCAAAGTGTTTGCAGACGTTGGGTGATGTCCTGTGTACATGCATTGCATAGCACCATTCAGGTGAATTAATTGTTTTTTGTATTCACAGAGAAGCTCTCCTCCATGTACAATATAGGGTATTAAAAATGTTTGTTGAGAGATAACCGATCAAAGGAACCGCTACATTGTTGTTGATCAAATTTTCAAACGTGAAGTAGAACTACCTGCCAGAGAGCTCTGTTACAAAATGTGATACATTAGGCAGACATCAAGGCATTTACAAACAAATGTATTAATGCATGATCATGATTGTGGAACCATAGATATTAGCGTGGAAACCAGACAAATGAATCTGCCTCTGGCACTCCTCGGTTTGAATTACATTCCGCTCACCCCAGAGTTGTGCTTGACCAATCAGGGCCCACTGTTGAAAGTGACACTTTTGCTGTGACGTTGGAATCTGTACAACTGCCCCTTCCACACCGAAGTTCCAGACTAATATCCACGCAGTGATTCTAGTCTGGCCATGCCAGGCTAGAACCATATTGACCAATAAGGGCCCATTTTCATCTGCACTTAACATGCACGTACGTCGTACGCTCATAAATGTGCAGTTTTGCTTGATCTTTCCTCCGGCCATACTGAAACTGAAAATCTCCGTGGGATAGAGGCCAGATTTGTCTCCTTGCTTTGGGTTCATAAACAGGGTCGTCCCTCCTGGATGAGTGCATGGGGTTTCAGTTTGATTGGACAGGCGCGTGGTTGCTGCAGTCTGGACCCGGCTCAGCCACCAGAGGCCTGTCTCATTATGAGCTGCTCTCACAGGACACAGCTCTACTGAAGTGCTTCAGTCTCTACTTCACACTGCTTGGTAATGTGGTAAGTTAGTTCAGCCTTTGCACAGAGTAGACTGCTGGCAAATCCCTGCTTGGTAATGTGGTAAATTAGCTCAAGCTTCAATTGTATAATCTGCTGGCAAATCCTATTTGTTTCTCAAATCTGATCTTTAGACTGCCCACACTGTTATTAATTCATTAAAGTCTAACATAACAGCCCTGACAAAAAAAAGGATATTCATTGTATGTATTATAACAGTGCACACAGTTAAATGTGATCTTTGGACCGACTGTCCACAGTCACTATTGTTAAATCTGATCTATAGGACTGATTCATTGAAAGTAATTGAAAGCAAAACACTGGGCACAAACATCATTCTAATAAGGCTTTATACTTCTGTTGAATTTCTTGCCAAATATGTCTTGGTCTGCGCAGTGTGAACATGGGCTTAGCTTGCATGTTTTAAAAAGAGAAAGAAAAAAGAAAAACAACTTCAAAAGATGTGATTTGGTGCGGTAACCACGGCAACGCACCAGACAGCACTGCTCATTTCAGCACATTAACAAGAAAGGAAATAAATGTTCATTTTGCAGGCCTGTGGAAAAATTATGGGATGGGGAGGGGGGGATGAAAGCTACATTTATGAATCCTAATGCATGCGGCATACAGTTACAGTATGGGTTCTCTCTTCCTGTACGTGTTGTTCTCAATGTGTAATCTCCTCATGAATATTACAACACGCACCATTTGGCTCATGAATATGAAATGGTTGGGACCCCAGATCCTACCCCACCTCCCCCCCCCCCCCTCCCCATCACCCCCATCCTCCACACGCACGTGCACACGCACGCACGCACGCACGCACGCACGCACGCACGCACGCACGCACGCACGCACACACACACACACACACACACAAACACGTTTGTTTTAATACACTTGGGATGCCACACATTTTACAAATGTTTACCTCCTTGTTTTAGCAATTTTCAAACCCTAACCAAGCATAGATATTACATGTTCTGTGCGTGTCACCAGAGCATATACTGTAAGTATCAGACATATCTCTAACCCTGTCACATAAAAATGCTCACATAAGCATTTTTTAAACAACAATTTATACTTGTGAGGACTGTCATCACAATTTCTCAAATTTCTATTTCTCAAATTTCACTATTCTTGTGGGAACATTTGGCCTTCGCAAGTATAGGCCTAGTAAAGCGCACGCACGCACGCACGCACGCACGCACGCACGCACGCACGCACGCACGCGCACACACACACACACACACACACACACACACACATACATTATGCGGCACACCTCAGAGCTATCATAATCGCCGACACACGCTGTCGTCCCTCGCTGCGGTGCATTTAGCTGATCACAGTGGTGCTTGTTAACGGGACGCATGGAGTCCACGTCGCTCGTTAGCTGCTTGGCACATTGCTGCGTCTATCCCCGCCATGCCAAGATATTTAAAGAATCAAAAGGCTCTATTTCTGCTCCATTCACAGACATCAAGCGATCCTCCGTGTCACGGAGGATCGCTCTGTCTTGACGCGAGATTCCCTGCATCACACATCGAAGGCATTCTGGTATGTTCTGGATTTCAGGCATATTGTTGTCTTGTAAGTTGTGAAGTATGTTTTATACAAGAAATTTAAAAATAAATAACTCAATGCCTTCGACATTCACCAGTGTTAGAGCCATGTGTGTCCAGCGTAAGGAGGAAGTCAAGCGGAAGTGCGGAAAGCACGCTGTGGCGACTGTGGCTCAGGAGGTAGAGCAGGTCGTCCAATGATCCATGGGTCGGCGGTTCGAATCCGGGCTCCTCCTGTCTACATGTCGAAGTGTCCTTGGGCAAGACACTGAACCCCAAATTGCTCCCGATGTGCTGGTTGGTACCTTGCATGGCTTCCGCCGCAATCGGTGTATGAATGTGTGTGTGAATGGGTGAATGTAATGCATCTTTTCCAGGACTTATTGGCATTATTAGCATGACAAAACAAATGTTTTCATTGCCTTTGATTGGCCTACCAAACATCCCCTTCCTTCGGTGACGCACGTGGAAGCTTGGAAAGCTTCCGCTAAGCTTCTGCAAAAGCTTGCCTCCTCTCGAGATACACACAACCCCAGAGCTGAAGGAGGGTCTGCCTTTTTATGTCTATGGTCTTATCACGTATCAGCTGCTTTTGTTGCAATATTCTTGTTTTGTGCACTTGTTTGAGTGTTGAATGTTTTAAAATGGACCACAATGGAAACAAGCTTTTTGTATCATCCAGCTATGTGTGTGGCATCATACTACATCAGCTATGTGTGTGACAAGTGTCCCTGTGTACGAGGACGAAAATAGCGGTATAGCGTTTGTTCACCACAGTACAGTACAGTACAGTACAATACAGTACAGTACAGTACAGTACAGTACAGTACAGTACAGTACAGTACAGTACAGTACAGTACAGTACAGTACCACTCACTTCAGACGGGTCTGACTTTCTTATACTGCCTGTATCTTCAATAAAGTATGCATTCATTCATTCATTCATTCATTCAACCAATCAATCAATCAATCAATCAATCAATCAATGAACCAATCATCCATCGTCATTAACAGTTATCAGGATTTAAATTAAAAAGCAGATCAGTCTCTTCTCTGTTAGGCGGAATCCTCAACTTAGTTCAGGATTCAAATAATAGCAGATCTACAAACTCAAAGCATGTTGCTTTGCGCCGTGTTTCAAGCTTGTGGATCTGCTACTTTTGTATGACGCTTGTTATGATCAAGTAGGGCATTAATTTACAAAAAACCACAAAAGGGGTTTCTGCTCGACAGCAACGATATGTCAGGTATACATCATAGACGTCTAGTGCCACATACATCTTGGCCACATGAAGTCTGGCGCCACAGATTGGCCACATGATGTCTGAGATCCACATGAAGACATTCTGTCTTTATTGGACCTCTACCTCTATGCTAAATATTATCTTGTGTCGTGTCTTTCTATTCTAGATTTGCTTTTTTCGGCAAAACAGTGGCCTATAACGACATGCCCAGAATAGTAGTGTTCATGTGGTTAACACGAAGGGGAACCAACCAACTGTACTATTTTTGCACTAACAATCTCTCCCAATCCTTGAGGCCCATGCAGCCTGAAGCCCGCTGGATGGCTTCCAATCCTGGCCATATGCCTCCCTAGTCCCTCCAGCCCAGCAGTTCAGCATGAGCTTGAGTGAGTCACCCTGCATGTTCCAGTCCCCCGGTTCCAAATCAATGGGCCGGGCCCCATTTGTGGGTCACATCAATGTGTCATGTACAGTACAGGACAAAAGTGTCCGTGGCAAGACTTGGCCTTGTCCGTGGCAAATTTGTATTTATTTTATTTTTCTTTATGTTTTTATTATTATTATTATTGTCTCCACCAGGCCGAAGGCATGGGGAGAGAGTATGTTTTGCACTCCGTCCGTGTGTCCCGGTCCGTCCGTCCATCCGTGTTTGTCCATCCGTCTGTGTACAGCTAAA
This sequence comes from Electrona antarctica, assembly GCF_951216825.1. Taxonomy (NCBI): domain Eukaryota; kingdom Metazoa; phylum Chordata; class Actinopteri; order Myctophiformes; family Myctophidae; genus Electrona; species Electrona antarctica. Next base: position 43,636,970 of record NC_136808.1, on the reverse strand, counting down.
CTCCGGCACCGTTAACCCCTGTCGAGGCCAAATGAACCTCTGCCACAAATTTTCCAGAACGACCTGTTATTATTATTATTTTTATATTACTCCTCCAGATTCTGTCCAAAAAGCCCGCAAATCGTTACACACTATCTCTATAGTCATATGTTCAAGATCTGTCCGATATTTCATATTCCATCCTAATTGGCTAACATTGGCTTTGCAGGATTGTTCCGTTTTGAACAAAAAGCCTCAAATCATGAACGCAGCGTCCAATTTACATGAAATCTTTCACAGACGTTCCTACTAGGCTGAGGAATATATCCCACCCTTTTCACATTAGCCTGTTATAGCGCCACCAACAGGTGGATTTTTGAAAAACACATTTCTGGAACAAAATGCCTCAAATCATGAACGCAGGGTGCAATTTACGTGAAATCTTTCACAGACTTTCCTACTAGGCTGAGGAATATATCCCACCCTTTCACATTGGCCTGTTAAAGCGCCACCAAATTTGGATTTTTGCAAAACACATTTTTGGAACAAAATGCCTCAAATCATCAAATTGCCATCAAAGGCGTAAGAACAAATGGCACCCTTTTCACACTGGCCTATTATAGCGCCACCAGGAGGCCACAACCTGACGTTGCCTGGTGGAGACTTTTTCTAGTTATTATTATTATTTGTTTGTTTGTTTGTGTTTTGTTTATGTTGTACATTTGGGTCCCAGAGATACACCAACATGTATCTTTTTGGGTATCAAGCTGACACAAAAACAGCTTATTCCCCTCAGTTAACAGCTTCTTCCCCTCAGTCATTATCCTCTTGAACTCTTTGACCAAGAGATAGAGTGTCGTCGTCCCCCCCCCCCCCAACTGGGTGCTACTACTAACACATTATGATTGCTTTTGTACTGCATTGGAGTGATGCCAACAGATTCATTTCGTTGTACATGTGTGAAACAGTGTTCAATGACAAAATAAAATCCATCCATCCATCCATCCATCCATCCATCCATAGTTTGGGAAACACTGATCCAGTGAGTGAGTAGGCTATATAAAGGCTGTGTTCCATCCTGGCCATATGCCTCCTTAGCCTTGTAGTTCAGCATGAGCTCCAATGAGTCAGCAGGCATGTTCTAGTGAGGACACAGGAAGCAACGAGCGTGACTGCTGCTGCATTCTGGCTGACAGCTGGAGAGCTGGATCAGATAGTGTGTGATTCAGCTCGTCATTAAGCTCAAAATCAGCCTGAATTTGATACAAATATGATTGACAGTCTTTGGCACATGCATTCCATTGTTGTCTCCACCAGGTCGAAGGCATGGGGAGAGAGTATGTTTGTCTCCACCAGGCCGAAGGCATGGGGAGAGAGTATGTTTTGCACTCCGTCCGTGTGTGTGTCCTTCCTTCCTTCCTTCCTTCCGTCCTTCCGTCCGTCCGTTATCAGCTAATCTCCGGTACCGTTGGCCCGATCCATGCCAAACTTTGCACACACACTCCATGGATGCCAACGACGAACCTCTGCCCCAAATATTCCTCAACGGCCTGTTATAGCGCCACCATGAGGCCGATTTAGGCAAAACACATTTCTGTAGATTACTCACGCACAATTTCCCATCTTCCATCCTGATTGGCTAATATTGGCTTCCAAAGCTCACATGATTGGTCCGTTTCGAACAAAATGCCACAAATCACAAACACAGTGTGCAATTTCCGTGAAATTATACACGCACATTTCCACTAGGCCAAGGACGACATGCCACTCATTATTTTCCAAATCAGCCTCATGGTGGCGCTATAACAGGCCAATTCCTGTTTTTAGCTATAACTTCATCAATCTGTATACAACTTATGTATGTGCACTCCCTAGAGGCCATGGAAAAACATTGTCCCTGCATCCATCCACATCTGCCGGTTATAGCGCTACCATGAGGCCGATTTCTGCTAAACACATTGCTTATGTTAGTCGCACAGATTTCATCCAAATCTCACGCAAATCGGTACACATGATCTCTGTAGTCATGTGATCAAGACGAGTCTGTTGGATTTATCAGATTCTACACTGATTGGCTAACATTGCCTTCTAAAGTTTTCAGGAGTGGCCCGTTTCGTTCAAAATGCTGCACATGTCCTGCTCATCCAGAATTCTATCCTCAGAGATTGTGATTGTGATCTCAGATGAGTGATCTGGCTCTGCATTTCCTCAACAAAATGAAGAAAATTGTTGCAAAAAACAAACAAACAAAAAAACATGTTTATATTACTCCTAAACATTTTGCCAAACATCTCACACACTCCTATCCTCCTGGTGGAGACCTGTGCCCAGAAGGGCACTTTTTCTAGTTTGCACTCCGTCCGTGTGTGTGTGTGTGTGTCCGTCCTTCCGTCCGTCCGTTACCAGCTAATCTCCGGCACCGTTAACCCGGTCGATGCCAAACTTTGCACACACACTCCCTGGATGCCAACAATGAACCTCTACCCCACATTTTCCAGAACGGCCTGTTATAGCGCCACCATGAGGCATCTTTTCACATTTTTTACCTAAAACTGCACCGATGGTAAATGGTAAATGGTAAATGGTGCATTTATATAGCGCCTTTATCCAAGGCGCTTTACATAGATTGTGCATTACATTCACCCATTCACACACACATTCATACACCGATTGCGGCGGAAGCCATGCAAGGTACCAACCAGCACATCGGGAGCAATTTGGGGTTCAGTGTCTTGCCCAAGGACACTTCGACATGTAGCCAGGAGGAGCCGGGATTCGAACCGCCGACCCATGGATCATTGGACGACCTGCTCTACCTCTTGAGCCACAGTCGCCCACGATCTGCGTGAAACGTTGCATGCACACTCCCTAGAGGCCAAGGACAAACCTTTGACCTGCATTTTCCACAAATCGTTACACAGTATCTCTATAGTCATGTGCTCAAGTCGGATCTGTCCGATATTTCATATTCCATCCTAATTGGCTATAATTGGCTTTCACAGTTTGCAAGATTGCCCCGTTTTGAACAAAAGCCTCAAATCATGAACGCAGCGTGCAATTTACGTGAAATCTTTCACACATTTTCTTACTAGGCTGAGGAATATATCCCACCCTTTTCACATTGGCCTGTTATAGCGCCACCAACAGGTTGATTTTTGCAAAACACATTTTTGGAACAAAATGCCTCAAATCATCCAATTGCCATCAAAGGCGTATGAAGAAATGGCACCCTTTTCACATTGGCCTATTATAGCGCCACCAGGAGGCCACAACCTGACCTGGCTTGGTGAAGACCTGTGCCCCGAGGGGCACTTTTTCTAGTTTTCTTCTGAATTGAAAGGAATTTGACTTGATGGTTAATTCATACTATGCATTTAATTGATTGAGAGACCCAGCTGAGACTGTGTTGACTGTTGACTGAGACCTTCAGTATTTATTTATGTAACTAAGAGAGAGAGTTAGGTTCCTTGTTTGTTAGTGTTTGTTTGACACCTGCTCCAGAGACTGTTTTGACTCGGTTGCACAAAATGCCCGTAACTGTGCATGAGCTTGCAAGATCAGCTATTTTCTAAATTGGCACGTCACTGTCATCTAGGCACGCCACAATTAATCATGTGGGTTCCAACCCACAGGTTGAGAACCATTGTGTTACACTACATTTCCTGTGTTCTCTCTGCATCCTATCTGGTTCCTGAGGCGTGACAAAAGTACAACGTTATGTTCATCAAGGTTATCACAAAACCAGTGAAAGACAAAATTTCACACTTTTGTGATGTTGTAAACAGCACTCCCTGATTGTATTATGTATAGTAATGTGATATACTTACGCTATGTAAACTGCTGATTGTAATATTCTGTGGATTCGTTTAAAAAATCTGATTGATTTAGCATCACTAACGACATAAATGGAGGCCTTGTCCTTGCTTGTGCGTCCCTGTGCAGCGCTATAATGAATATGGGCACATAAATGAGAAAATATAGGGAACTGGGAGACAGGGCTTGAATTTTGATTAAACTAAACACAGTGAATGAATCTAACATTTTGAAACAACTTGCAGGTCAGGCAAGGTTCTCTCACTGCAAAAAGTGCCACTCAAGATGCCAAGAACAAAAGTATATATATATTTTTGTGTGACTGTTGCCCTAGTCTAGTCTTCTTTGTCTTGGCGTCTTGGTGACATTGTTGTACAATGTATTGCTACATTTTCTAAAGTAAGAAAACTTCTTATAACATCTTAGTTTCAATAGTTTGGATGGATGTTGTAGGAACATGGGGTCTTGTGAGCGCCCCTGTATTAGCAGGGTGATCAAAATGTCCCTCCTGTCACAGATGTTTGGTTCCATTAGGTCCATGACACATCATCCAGCCAATAAACTGACCTGGTACGGTAGGTAGGTAGGTAGGTAGGTAGGTAGGTAGGTAGGTAGGTAGGTAGGTAGGTAGGTAGGTAGGTAGGTAGGTAGGTAGGTAGGTAGGTAGGTATAGGTAGGTAGGTAGGTCTAGGTACGTAATTAAGTTGGTAGGTAGGTAGCCTATACACCACAGTAGGTAAGTTAGGTCAATATCAAAACTTACTTGAAGTGGCACTAAGTAAAATATTGTAATGAATGAAATATGTCCAGTCCGAGTATGCAACAATATAACGGTTGTATTTTGTCTCCCTGACTCACTTGGAAACCTGGATCTGGCTCTTAATTTAGTTATCCTATATACTGTACAACAGTGAATGCTGGGCCCTGAAGCCAGCCCTGCAGAAGTCTCTAGATGGGTGCTACACCAGAATGTTGCATGCCGTACTTACTTACATCATCAGCAATAGTACACATGTCACCAACATGAATCTGTATGATGGGATGCCAAGGGTGAGCCAGAAAATAGCTGCCAGGGGAATATGAGACTGGCAGGACACTGCCAAAGACACCAAGAGCTTCCAGCCAGCAAGTTAGAGCTGTGGGAACAACACACGGCACCGGTCACGAGGACGTCCAACATTAACATACTGTATGTGGATGTACTCAAGAATGACGCATGCAGGAGTGCAAAGCTCAAATGAGCTGGCCAAATGTATGGAGGGATGACTGGACGCAACGATGGAGGGCTCGTCTGAGCATGACCTAGAGAGAATTCAGCACTTGCGCAGGAACCATGTTCAAATCCAGGGTAGAAGAGGAAAGTTACGTATTGCAGCTTTCAGTAACACATCTGAGGATACTTGTTCCACCACTGCTGTGGATAGTAGTACATCATCCAAGGTTCCATAGGACACACCCTGGCTCTCCAACAACATACTGCTCACAGTACTGCTGCTACTGTATATGCAGGAGTTCAGTGTGTTCCTCTATCTACTGCAGTTCTTTCATACCGTTGCTGTCGGGCAGCAGAAACCACTTATCTCCATATTCTAGTTGTTTTCGTGTGTGCGTGCGTGCGTGCGTGCGTGCGTGCGTGCGTGCGTGCGTTTTGTAAATTAGCACCCAACTTGATCAAACTACAGCATCATGCAAAATCATTAAAAGCAGATTCACACTGCGTTTCGAGCTTGTAGATCAGCTACTTTTGCTAGTTTCGAATTTGAATCCTGAAAAGTAGCAGTTTTGGACATATGAGGTTTCCACCCCAGCCTGGTGTGCTGTATTATCCCATGGGACTGTATAAGCTCAACAAAACGAATTTTGTATTTAAGTAGAAGTATCAATACTACAATAAATGTATACACTAGTAAAAGGTTTGCATTCAAAACTGACTTAAGTAAAAGTACAAAAGTATTGGAATTTACAGTATGCGACACGTTGTGAGCTTGTACAGAAGTAGATCTGCTATTTTCAAATAGACAAAGTATAAAATAGGCTTTAACCACTTAAACACCAGCATCCGTTATTGTGGGGAAAGCATTAGCTAATCGACAAGCTCACAACAAGCGACAAGCTCACAAGAAGCGATGTGGTGTGAACTTGTCGATCGGCTATTTTCTGCGAAAGCTTTCCCCACAATAACAGAAAACAGGAAATACACTAGCATAGAGCCCTGAGGGACTCCGCTAAACCATATATGGATTTAAGTTGTTAAACTAATAGGCAGATTATGAGACAATGGCCCCCCTGGGCACGGACTAGTAAAAGTACAGTACAGTGTAAGAGTAAATGTACTTAAGTTTCTATCCAGTGTTCCTTTGTTATGCCTGGTGTGCTGCGGTGTGCTTTTCCCACAGGGAACAGTGAGCTCAACAAAATGAACATGAACATGAACATGTTCCCTGTGTGTAACACAGGGAAGGTCTTCTATTCGTTTCAGTCTCTGGTGGGACATTTGTAGCTGATTGCTGACCTATGTTTGACAGCAAATCACAATCCCATAGACTTCACCAAAGTAGCCTATTCCAAATCGGGACTGACTATCACAAACCAGTTACTTCCAAACACAATACAGTTAGGATTCTTCTCTTTCCTCCTCTTCTTTTCCAATGGTCACCACAGCAAATAATTTGCCTCCATGAAATGAAATGAAATGAAATGAAATGAAATGAAATGAAATCTATATTTACCCAGGGTATCTGGGCTAAGCTCAAGAACTTGTTTCCAGCCAGGCCCTGCTCATAGAACACATTTCATCGTAGTGGTTGATGCCTTGTTCAAGGGCATTTCAGCGGTGGTAATTTTAACGTGTCGGACGGCTGATTCGAACTGGGAACCTTCCGGTATCTAGACCGCGCCGCTATCCGTTCGGCCACCGCTGCCATCTCACCCTGTCCTCTGCCTCCTGTTCTCTCACACCAACATCATATTTAGAACAACCTCAACCTATATACTCACCAGTATACAAACCATCTCAGTCTAGCCTTTTTGGCTTTATCTAACACGAGCTGTACATCTGATGTATTTGTTCCTGATCCTATCCATCCTTGTTACTCCCAGAGACCTCAAGATTTTAGTCTCTGCCACCTCCAGCGGTTTCCTGTCTTTTCCTCAGTGCGACCATGGATATATAAAGGCTAGATGAATCACCCGCACTGTGTGAAGCAGTAGGGGCCGCAGTTGAGCTGAAGTTGAGCTCTCAAGTTCACCTGCAGTGCGTCCCATGTCTCACAGCCATTCATGTAACATTCCCGACAGTATAAATACACGTCTTATCTCATCTCTTACCTGTTTGATACTGCTTCCCAGCTTGCCCAGCTAACACTTATTTCTCCCTCCTTATCCTAGGAGCCCCGTGGGGGGCGACTGACCGCTCCCGAGCAGAGCTACAGCGGTCGTCAGGCTCCCGAGACTACGCCCCCACCCTGAGTCTCACCCTCCTCGGGCTCCTCATCAATACACCTACATCTCACTTATGCAATAAATATTTCTAAACTTGAGCAGTTGGTGTGGTCTCTTACTAGTGAACTTGCTCAATTGTCAACAGATTTTCAAATGGTTTGGTTTGTTATAAACGTCAGATGATACTCCGATACTTATAATAGACTAGACTTTCATATAAAAAATAACATTAAGCACATAAGCATCCTGAATCATGTTGATAATGTTTGTAAAAAACCAAACGTTTGTAAATCCGTCAGCAAGACTAGAAAAGTTTACTGTTGCCAGATGGCCACCGGTGAACTGCACTGTAGACTCCGCCTTGCGCCATCTATGTCTTTACCATACAGCTGGTCTTGTACACATTTCCTTTCATTCTTGGCTTGCTATAATACTCTCTATCACACATCATCACACCTGACACATTTCTCCACCCTTTCCAACCTGCCTGCACTCATTTCCTAAACTCTTTTTTCCACACTCTCCACTGCTCTGAATGTTGACCCAAAAGGTACTTAAAATTCTCAACCTTCTTTATCTTTTCTCCCTAACGCATAAATCATATATAATGTGTTTTGTAACACTAAATTGCTGCTATCAGAGGCAAGTCTACATACCAGGGGCATCATTTCAGAGAGAAAAAACAACAGCACAACGACAAACTAGGTTGGCAAATGCATTATGCAATGCCCTAATTAAAAAATACATGCTATTCTTTTTTTTCTTTTTCTTTTTTTCCCCTTTTATTTATTTTTTCTGTTTTTTCTTATAATTTTTATCCCACGATTTTGCAACCCATTTTTTTCACCCAGTGTCAATTATCTAATGTAATCCTGGGCGCTACACTCCCTCTGCCAACCTGGGGGGGCAGTGGACTGACCTCATGCTTCGTGCTATGCATGAGGAGTCCAAGCTGCTTCTTTTCACCTGACAGAGGGGAATTTCCCCGTCCGGACGTAGCGCGTGGAAGGAACACGTTATTCCGACCAGTTCCTTTCCGAGGTAGTTTAGAGACCAGGATTACTGCATGTTTTTGTGAGGGTAGGCTACCTACCATAGGAGATGCGGGGAGGTTGGCGAAAGGGCCTTTCTGTGTGGAGTTTGCATGTTAACATGCAAACTCCACACAGAAAGGCCCTTTCGCCAACCCCGCCTCGGGTATGGGCACTGATGACGCGGAGGAGGGAACACGCCCCCAGCTCCCACAGCGTCCCTAGCAATGGCGGCAATTGGGTATGCCAGGCTACGGCAGCTGCCATACCTTGGCTCCAGGGGGAAAATTTAATTTACTTTGAAAAAATAAATCCATTAATGTCTCTTTATCTATCTGTGTTGATTATTCTGTTATTACATTTCAGTAAAAAAACGGGTAGCGCACCTATAGTCAGAGCGCGGTGGTCACATGAAGAGTAAAAAAACCTACAAATGCAAATTGGAACAAAATGATCGTTTTCACAAGGTATTATTATATTGCCCACAACATGTACTTCCCCTATCTCAACAAATGGTATATTCCAGGGATGGCTCGGCAAGTATAGGGCTATTGGGGCTACAGCCCCCCCTGGTGGCCGAAGGCCAGTAGGCCGCTCCTCCCAACAAGACACCACGTGCAAACTGTCAACAGCTAGCTAGGGTAGACACAACATGGCACAACACATTGTAGATTTTCTTTCACCTGGACCAAGTGGATTAAATAAATCTAAACCAAACAATAAAGAGTGGTCTACTATTATTACTCGGGAGGAGGAGGAGACGGTGATGAAAATAACACTGTGCCAGCGACAACTGTAATAGGTTTTTTTTTTTTGGTTGCTGCTGTGCAGGACTTCATGTTGGGACAATGGGACTTGTTGGGAGGGTATGTTGGGAGAGCAGATATTGTGTGTTTTGGAGAAACACACAAGCAGTGATGTTTATCGAGAGTGTTTGTGTTGGAGTGCCTCAGTGCAGCTGCACAGTTCATGTGCAGCCTCTTCCAGAGAGATGGAGACACTATCACACTGCAGCAGGTCTGTGCATGAGCTGGTATGACGTCCTAAATAACACATTGGGGAATAAGACCATTGTAATATCTCGAAGGGTGACCTGGGGAGGGGGGACCCAGAGATGCCCGAGTTTGCGGCCGCACTGTGCGCGGAAAGCTCCCCCCCCCTGTCACCTTGCCATATGCTAGCTTTTGCTGAACTGACACCACTGGTCCCCATGCGGGAATCGAACCCAGGACCTTCTAGCTGTGAGGCGACAGCACTACCAACTGTGCCACCGTGCCCCCTTTTTTTCTTTTAAAAAGAAAAGTGGTTAATGAATATGATTGCAGATCAGAAACATGTCACATTGTAGATGGTTGTAAAGATGCACTCAGCGGCCAAAACTCAGATGAATCTGCAAGTGTTGTTCAGAGGTGGCGAAAATATGCAATAAAGAACTGAATTTGAGGTTACTGTAAATGTGAATCAGGGTAGCTGGCCATCCCCTGGGATACCCAAATGACACCCCTGCTACTGTACTATCACTCCTGGTTGTACTCAGTACTAGACCAGAGGTGACCTTCGTGGTGGCCGGCCACAGACTCTGGAACACCCTGCCCGCAAATATAGGAGTCGGCAAATGTATAGTGGGTTGTGTGGTCGCAAGATAACATTTATGCATAGTGGAAGCTCCTAAATGCGTAATTCACGGAAAGTGTTTAATGCTTAAGGCATGGGATACGATAGAGCCCAGAGACTATTGTGGCTCAGGAGGCTCAGGAGGTAGAGCAGGTCGTCCAATGATCCATGGGTCGGCGGTTCGAATCTCGGCTCCTCCTGTCTACATGTCGAAGTGTCCTTGGGCAAGCCACTGAACCCCAAATTGCTCCCGATGTGCTGGTTGGTACCTTGCATGGCTTCCGCCGCAATCGGTGTATGAATGTGTGTGTGAATGGGTGAATGTAAAGTGCCTTGGATAAAGGCGCTATATAAATGCACCATTTACTATTTATTAACGGGACTTTCTCCCATTGAAAGATAAGAGAAGCACTTATTTTCGTCCTGTGTATGTGCAAAGTTTTACAGCATTAGTTCAAAACAAACCAGCTACCCGAAGCGGTAGCTGGTTTGTTTTGAACTAATGCTGTACCTTCTTCCATGCATGTGCAGTTGTGCACAGCAACTTCCACGTTTGTGAAGGCAGTCACGGGAACTACACTTTCTTAAAGAAATTATTGTTTTAGTGAAATTGTTATTAAAGCATTGCCATATTTGGTTTGGTTTCAATGAGCCACGCAATGCCATCCTTTATAGTTTAAGGATTTTAGGTTGCTACTAGGAGGGTCTCAAGTGTATACGCCTCTTAGCTGCTCCAAAATCCACAGTAAATCATGGCCACATGTGACTAATTGTTATTGTTATGAATACATTTTCCTAAATCTTCCCACTATTTCCCAATTTCTTTCTACTGATCTACTGTACAATCTCACAGCTTGTAGATCTGCAATAAAACAATATCTTAGACTTTACCTGTGTAAATAAAGGTCAAATAAAAAAAAATATTTTCAAGAATGTATGCCTAGAATTACATTGCCATAATAGGAACACAAAAAAGTCAATTTGTAGTCTTGGGTTGCACACACACACACACATGCACACACGCACGCACGCACGCACGCACGCACACACACACACACACAAACACACACACACACACACACACACACACATACACACACACAAGGGAGACACAAGGGAGACCTGTATCAGATGACTGCTCTCTAATCTGCCCTAATCGTACTCATACTACCAGATTATTAAATAATACATAATGTGATAATGTGATTCACATGATCTTGAGATAGTTTATGAGATCACGGGAAGGCAGATGTAAAGCAATTTGGGGTGTAAGTGTAACGATACAATTTAACAGCATCACAAATCGATACGATACAATACATGGACGATATTGGTTCATTCATGCCGTTATGATAAGATTCAATGATTTAAAATCGATACAGTAACTATTTAGCAAATAAATTAAATCTGTGTATGGATAGTGCAGGAAACATTTATTAGTATGGATATAAATAAATTAAAAAAAAGTAAACACATAGTGATTCTCTGGCAAATACATGGATGGACAAGGTATGTGGACAAACTCGCACCTCGACATGACCACAGAGGTTACACACATTTATCGATAGACCAAGTAGCCTATAGTGACATGGAATGGAAAAGTAATGAAACCTCTAAAAAATCGTCTTAAAATTGCTAAATGCCGTGTTTGTCCTATTTAGTCTTCTGAAATTGCTTAGTCTTAGTCTACTCTTAGTCGACTAAATATTAAAATCTTAGTCTTTTAGGATACGATATGTTGCTGTTTGCATATCGATATACTATACTTTGATTGTTGAAATTAAAATTGATGCATCGATGCAGTTACTGTATCATTACATCCCTAAAAGCAATGCTTCTGATGTGTCACAGGGTTAACCCATTAAGACCTGAGGCCTGAGGCCTTTACAAATGCCTTCTAATTAAATCTGTAATTCTCAAAAAAATTTGTGTCAAGGACCCCAAAATAATATGTAGCCAATATGGCCGCAGACCCCCATTTGAAAATGTTTTGTGCCAGGGTCGCCCAGATGAGATTTGTGGTAAAAACATCAATATTGCACAGATTACATTTGTCAAAGGAAAAACTCAACATAATGTATCCAAATGTGAATCCAGCCTTATGCGACAGATGTGGCCAGTCGCCGGGCACTCTAGCACATATGTGACCGGGTCTGGCAAATAGGCCCTCATCTCGACCAGAGTAATTTTTTCAGTTTTTTACAGATTATTAAAGTACAGAATGTAAGCTTTCATATGATGTATCGTTCAATGAAATGGAAAATATTTGAAGGAGATATGACCATTTTAAAATGATTGTGCCGTTTTACCCAAAGCTGAGAAAATCCCCTTTGAATGTTCACAACATTTCAACACTTATAGCTGGTGTGTCAATGGGAGGGACAATAACTAAAATAAAATAAATAAGGGTCAAGGTACTTAACTCCACCCACAATGACCACCTTAACCACCCCCACATTTTAGCTGTCAACAGTGCAACACTAGAAACCGTAGATCAGACAGACCTGCTTTTAATTGCAAAATGTACAGTATAGTAAAACAGTAGAATTGTATGTAACAATTAACCCAGTATTTTATTGAAGTGACACAATCACTGAATCAAAAATAATGACACTCGAAGCTTAATTTTAGGGAAAATAAATTATGTTCTGGCACTGCACCAACATCATATTGGCAAAGTAAATTTAAATCACTGTCAGACATTGTTGAAAAACCCGGGCCCAAACTGTCTACTTTCCAATATAGCATGGTAAAATGTATGACATACTGGCTCGCAGACTGATACTGTTGAATTGGAAGCAAGCACAGGTTCCGAGTCACACTACACTTATGAAAGATGTTATGCACAGTAATGCACTATTTGCAATTGGAAAAGATAAAGTTTGAATTGAGAGGGAGTGAAGACAATTTTTACAAGACTTGGCAACCCTTCATTGACCATTTCAATAAGTGCACGCTAACCCCTCCTACGCAATAGATAACATAATCAAAACTTGGAAAATGGAAAAAAAGGGTTTTTTTCTTTTCTTTTCTTTTTTTTTAAACATGTCTGTAATTCATTTATATATCCCTCTAAGACAGGGGTTTTCAACCAGTGGTCCGGGGACCACCAGTGGTCCTTGAGGGGGTTCCTGGTGCAGCTAAATGATGGAGAGTTGGTAACCAAATGGACCCTTAGATTTTCAACTCTTTGAGAGGGTAAACCATTTGGTTTCATTTAACGCTCTCAAAGAGTTACATTATTGTTAAACATCTGAATTACTTCATTTACAAGAAGGTCTACACAATTAGACAATGTAGAAGAATTGTTAATTTGGTCAACGTTTGCCTGTTGTCTCTCCGAAATACAGCATGGAATTGTGGACAAAGACTGGGTCTGAGTGGCTAAATGTCATCAAAATGGTGGTCTGCGGTTCAAATGCTGAATAAATAGTGGGCCCTGGCATGAAAATGGTTGAAAACCACTGCTCTAAGAGGGCACAACAACTTGCTGGGAGAGTTTGAGAGCAAGAGTGTCTGTCCTGTTGTCTTTTTTTTTGTTTGTTTGTTTGTTTGTTACCATCTGTCACTGTTTGTTTAACTTAAAAATAGCAGGCTCACAGCACATCACTTTGTGCCGCATTGAATATCTTCTACAATGCTGAATAGATTTAATAGATTAAAGACACATTTTCAGTAGCTTTTGTAGTTTTTCCTTCTTTTTTACTGCATCGCCAAAGGCCAAGCCTTCTAAATAGAGTTATGTCTGCCACCAGCCACTAGTGTATGTGTCTGTATTTAATTCAGACTGTCCAGAAGCAGGGATAAAACATCATGTCCGCCGGCCATAAAATGTAACTAGAATAGTAGGTATTCCAGAGAGTCGGGGCTCTGAATACCAAGGCCCAAACCCTTTTTTCATTTTTTTATTTTAACAATTTTTTTTCAATCAGATATATAGGATGGGGCCAGACCAGAGATGGCCTCAAAAGTAATCTACCCCCCCCCCCCCCCCCCCTTCTAGTATATATAATTGTGCACTGTATGTGGTGTCTGTGCTGTTTATTTTACCTCACACTGTTGAGGAAAGCCCACAGTGCAAACATTTCTCTGCCTGTGGGCTGCACTGTTTTCATGTGATAAATAAAAGCCTGAACTTGACCTGCTCCGTCTCACCAGCTTTCTTTATAAATCCACAGCACTGCTTGTTCTATCTTGTAAGCTCTCTCCTTCACTTCTGCCTCCAGAGCTGCATGTCTCTCAGTCATTGGCTACAGTCATAAATATAAAACAAACAGGTTTGAAATGTTTGTCCGGCCTTGATGAGCCTGTGTTTCAGGTCAGGAGGTTTAAGACTTCAAATTACTGCTGCAGGTATATTGTGCTGAACACGGACCAAGGATTTATCATTTATAATTTAAGTTATCAGACGTTATATGTGTATCCAGAGTGACTAACGACGTGCAGGATCAGAGTACATTTTCAGCAGGGGGAAAATCTGGGATAATTCAAACCATTGCTCCCATAGTGCGATCCTGGCATAATACCCTTGTTATCTACACTCCCCCAAACCCCCTGGAACCCCTCCAAGAACGCCTGGGGGTTCCCGGACCCCACTTTGAGAACCACCGGCTTACTCTACCCAATAATGGCTAAGGCCAGGCTGAAAATGCCTTCAGTTGAGCTGTGCTGTTTTTAAATTTTACTTTATTTGTTGCATCAGAGGTGGGATGATATTTGCGTTGTTCTTTTATCTTCGGTATTTTCTATTCCTTTTGATCTATTTTGGTCGTATCTTTTTTATATATCCCTCTTTAAAGTGCACTACTGTTGCACTTGCACTTACACTTGCACTTGCACTGTGTGTGTGTGTGTGTGTGTGTGTGTGTGTGTGTGTGTGCGTGCGTGCGTGCGTGCGTGCGTGCGTGCGTGCGTGCGTGCGTGCGTGCGTGCGTGCGTGCGTGCGTGCGTGCGTGCGTGCGTGCGTGTGTGTGTGTGTGCGCAACCCAAGACTACACTGATTGTATTTTTATTCTGTGAAGCTCTTTGAGTTTCTCTGGTGTATGAAAGAGCTATATTATAACAATATATCTCAGAGGCAAATATTGTACTACTCTACAGTTATTCGACAATAGCTGATCTACAAGCTCACAACATGATACGATGACAATGTTTTAATTTTTTTTTGTAACTTGAGTATTAATACATTGTGGTATGCAATTTTGAGTAAACCTATTTTATAATTTGACTATTCAAAAATAGAGGTATACAAGCTCATAGCATGTCACTTCGTGCCACGCTATTAGCTTGTAGATCTGCTATTTCTGCACAAATCTTTATATATCTGTTTTGAATACTTGTTCCACCACTGCTTTTGGCACACCATGTACAGTATAGCTTCCTCCCAGCATGCTTCCTCCCCCTCCTTTCTACAGGTGTTGCTGTTTGTTCCAAATAGGTGTGCTTGTGCCAAGACCTTCACAGCAAGGCCGCACGCACGCACGCGCACGCCCTAGTGTTTCATTTACCACCAGTTGTTAGCCTGGAGATCTGTTGTTTTCGGCAAGCATCACTGTAATCCAGCTTCTGATTTACAGCAAGAGACTTAGAACATCATTTGTATATTGTCCTGTATGTTACTGTAGGGCCCACTTTCAGCTGGTCTTTAGTGGGCCCTTTAGTAGTGACAGACAGACAGACAGACAGACAGACAGACAGACAGACAGACAGACAGACAGACAGACAGACAGACAGACAGACAGACAGACAGACAGACAGACAGACAGACAGACAGACTTGAAAGAAAGACACAATTTGAGAGAAAGACAGACACATTCAGAATTGGAGATATTAACGTTCTACAGTGGCGGGCGGCTTCATGGCAATCTGCTGGGTTCTCAGCGGGAATGTGTTCAGACTGGTTACATTCAGGGCTGGTGAGCAGAGGATCGCATTTGTCCAGGCTTCCATCCTGACAAATCACCTTTTCAAGGGTTCCACTTCACCGCGTCTGAATCCAAGCTAGGTATTTAATAGCAGAATGGCTTGTGGGTTTTCAAGCTATACCAGCAGCAACAGTCCTGGCCGGTGGCATTTTGATTCTGTGCAGTGTTGATTTCTTTGACTAAATCTTTTCAAACTATGACAAAATGTACTGACACTTTTGTCAACAAAAAAAGTACCGTAGACTAAATTGTTAGGGAGGGAGTGGGACTCGTGGAGAAGAGATCCTGTAGAACTAAGACAAGTTACATGGGTGCAGGTGGGTGTCACAGACTGAAAACAGCTAGTAATAGTTTGGCCATTTTCAGCGAGTGAAAAGTGAAAATCAGCCATTTCAATGGCATCTAGCCCGGCTAAACTAAAATACATTTTAGTCGAATAAATCAACTGTACTGTACATTTAGTCGACTAAAATCTTTGTCAACTAAAACTTGGCTAAAGTGACTAAAATTTGACTAAAACTTATCAGAATTGTATTCAAAAGACTATGACCAAAACTAAATCAAACTTTGCTGACAAAATCAACACTGATTCTGTGTTGTCCGTCTGTCTGCACGTAAGCCTACTGTATGAACACACATACCTATATCATATTCAGTGTTGGGATATTATACTGGACAAATACCGAATGGGGTTGTTGGTGCATTTATTGACCAAACGTTTTAATTGATCAAATGTTGGATTGACAGATTAGGATTCTATTTGTGTACATTATGGATTTATTCATTTTTGTTAGTTTGTTGTTTATTCTTCACAATTCTTCTTTCTTGTTAAAAAGTAACAAAATTATGAAACTATATAGGCACTAATAATCTACAAGCTTCTGCCAATAACTTGGCAGAATGCTTTTTGTATTGTCTCACTGCATGTGCATTGTTCAAATAGTATCGAAATAACCATCCATTCCTCCTTCCTTCATTCCGTTTTCCGTCCGTCAGACAGACGGACGGACGGACGGACGGACGGACGGACGGACGGACGGACGGACAGACAGACAGACAGACTTGAAAGAAAGACACAATTTGAGAGAAAGACAGACACATTCAGAATTGGAGATATTAACGTTCTACAGTGGCGGAATGTTCTCACAGTTGGAATATGAAAGAGGCTTTCAAGGTTTTAGTGTAACACAGGTCCATGGTTTCACTTTCCGAGTTAGATTAAAACTCCAGATTGCTTTTCTTTTGTTTCATAGTAGGAGCAGCTGAACTATGAAATCCACTTAAATGTTCCACTGCTCCCAGCAGTGTGTTAGAAATAATCAATACGGGAGCAAAAAGATCTGAAGATGCTGCATGTTTTCATCTAGTGCCTCAAGGTTGCACAAACATGTTGAACATACACTGACCTCACAACCTCACTTTCTAGAATTTTGCTGTGATGTCCATTGAACTGCGCTCTGGGCTGTGACACAAATGCAGTTGTGTAGTAACCAGTGTTGGTAAGGCAGTGGAAGTGTAGTTATCACTCACATCTAAGGGTAACAGACAGTGGCAGGCCTACAGTATAAGCACACACAAG
Organism: Electrona antarctica; assembly: GCF_951216825.1. Lineage (NCBI taxonomy): Eukaryota > Metazoa > Chordata > Actinopteri > Myctophiformes > Myctophidae > Electrona > Electrona antarctica. The sequence continues at coordinate 43,619,589 of NC_136808.1, read as the reverse complement.
TTACTCAGTGTAAATGTAACCATTTTAACTCTGAGAGCGTACAAATGGAACGGTTACATTTGATTTGAATGCTCTCAGAATTCAAATAACACTGAGGACTTTACGTTGCAAGAATATACATAGCCACTCTCTTCTCTTCTCAACGGTTGGTTTAAATATGTAGCATAGTGACTCACATGGAGCGGGACTGGCTGAATAATTCTCCTTCTGTTCTGAGGCACAAAGGCGGAACCAAGGTTTTAAGAGTTCATTCACTTCAGCAGGCTGGCATACATTGAATTAACTATAGTGTCAGGAGGCTGGCATACATAACTAGTTTCAGTAGGCTGGCATACTGTACATTACATTAGCCTATTTAGGTTTAGTATATGCTGGCATACATATAGCCTCTGTAGCTTAAATAGGCTGGCATACATTGGGTTCATTCACAGCCCAGCAGTCAGCTCATGGAGATGGGCTTGTCTCCTGACAAGACACAAACACATGTTTTGTGGATGGTGCATCAGAGAGATGCAGCACACCATCCATCAAAATGGAGCCTCCTGCTCAAGATCTTATAGTCTAATGTGAGTGTTTTCACATCGACATCAGGCAATGTACACAATGTGAAACAGTGACTGCATGTGCAAACTATAGCTAAGAGGAATGGATCCAGTCAGTCACATTGAACCAAAACACTTTTACTACTTGAAAGAAGGAAATGAAAACTAGCGAGCTTGGCATTTCTCATGACTAATCTGAAAGAAAAACATTGCGGTTCATCTGATAAATAGCATGATTTCACAGAGGTGTCATGTTGAGTCAGCCTGCCTTAATTCACCCTAGGATCACTGTAATCATAGTGATTCATCATAGACATTCACTCCAAATGGAGCTATTGAAGTTTATACCGATCTGATGATGAAATGATGTAGTATGTAGAGAGTAGAGTATATTGGTGGGAAAATAAAATAAATTTTCCGACAGTATTTTTTGGGGGAAAAAACTATGTTCAATCATAAATCTGAGGTGGCTTTTAGACGAGGATGGTGTTCATAAGAAACGGCAAAATAAAGTATCGTTTGCTGGGGTCCTTTTAGACGAGAAGGGTGTTCTCAGGAGGTGAAAACGCATCAAAGTGAAACCACCTCCCAGAGTGGAAATCTTTGAGAACGCCGTTTTATCCCTTCTCCGTGTAAACAGGCAAAACGGTGAATCCGCAAAACTTATGACATCATGGCTCACGTTGGCTTGCAGCGCATATATTATTACATTGATGCAGAGCCATATAATTATGATATAATGGAGTTCCTGAACAAGCCTCCCTCCTCGCCTACAAAGCGCTGCTCATCAGCGATGGTGAATGTAAAACCATGATGTAAATAAAATGCCTTAATTGTGATAGGTGGCAGCCGCGGCAGCAGCGTTTATGTAGCCTAATGTATTATAAAATATATAACCAATTCCCCTGTCACCACCATCACCCTCCCTGTGAATGAAAATAAAAATCCAGTCCTCTCCCCAGGTGATTAAACAAAAAGGAATCACCTATTAATTAACATTACATTTACCTCAGTATTATTTATTCCTAACTTTAAGCTGGTAGCGTTTTTAATATGTGAGAAAATAAAGTGACCGCAAAAATCGTGAAAAACTGTCCACTCTGAGGCTTGAACTCACGGCCAATGCAGACAATGGTCTCGTAGTCTAACACCTAACACAGCAAGCTATGTAAGTCATTGAAAAGTGGGGGTTGAAGTGTGTACTTGTAGTGTGATTGACACGGGGAACAATGAAACTGTTGCGTGAAGGGGGAGCTGGCTCTTCTTCTTGTGCATAACGTGGGTGACTGGTCTATTTGGCCGTCTAAAAGAGGCCTGAGACTGCATCCCACTTGTGAATGTATTCAATGCACTGTATTTAACATGCACATTATGTGTGCACTCTATCATTGTGTACACGTACACCACACACACACACTCATATCATTGTCATTGTGTATCATTATTATTATTTATTTTTATCTTTAGACACCAATGCATTCTTTCTAATTTTATGTATTGCAAATGGTGAGGTTCTCGTATAAGACCTCCTAAGGTTTCTTACCTCACTGGCACAACAATATTCTGTAATCTTCCCTAGGAAAGAAGTAGTATATGTATACGATTCCTTTTGTGCAAATCAATAAATCAAATTGTGCATACACATATAGTCATATGATAGTAACACGGACACAAAAACATATTGTTTACTTTTCAGGAGTCTCATGTAGTTATTATTTAGCCACAAGCTGTTGTTAATACTTTGCATTGGTTACATTTTTATAAAAAGCCAACGTGCATGCGCGCACGCACGCACGCACTGCACGCACGCACACGCACGCACACACACACACACACACACACGCACACACGCACACGCGCACACGCGCACACGCGCACACACACGCACACACACACACACACACACACACACACACACACACACACACACACACACACACACACACACACACACACACACACACACACATACTGGACTTTTGGGCATGTTATTTTAGAATCGTAAATCATCACTTCCCCCATCATCATACAAGGTCATGGGTACCCCCCCCCCCCCCCGTCAGGTATAGTGACTTTATGATAAAAAAAAAAGCAGATATAGCAGATATAACAAGCTCAAAACGTTTCCAGCTTGTGGATGCTAATTTGTATGCTTTTGTGTGACACTGTAATATGATCAAGTATAGGGCATTCATTTACGAAAACCCGCAAAAAAACGTTTTTTGCCGACGATATGCAGGTTGATAGTATAGGCTACATTAGTTGACATTACAGCATCCTTGTACAGTTCTTTATTCGGCTTAAGATCTCCACAATAAACTAAAGCAATCCTCACATCACACGGACGTGACGCAGAACACCATGACGACAATATAAATTGACGAGCCCACAAAACGGTTCCCCTGTGGACCAGAACCATCCTTCAAACGCCAAATGGCCCCATGAATCATAGACACTATGTTATGCACAACACACAAGATAGTAAATTGAAAATGAATCAGCATTTTTAGCTTTTGACAGGGTTTGGAATCCATGGCAATTATTTAAAAAAAAGAAACGATGTGCATTCATCTCATCCACTCATTGTTTCACATTGTACTGCACAGAATAGGGATGGGCTAATGTTGTAATGTAACATTGCATAGCAAAGCTCTTATAGGGCAAATTATATGGGGTCACCACAGTGATTCCTAACCTGTGGGCCGGGTCCCACTGGTGGTCCATGAAGATTTTGCCCCCAAATAATTACCAAAACACGCACGCACGCACGCACGCACGCACGAGGGGTGAATGAAGAGGGGTGCATTCGCCTGTAGTTGTTATTGTTTATCCTGTAGGTTATAACAACAGTTTGTGAGATTAATTGCTGGTCCTTGGTGCCTGACTGACAGGCTGTCAGTCAGCCATCCGAGGACCTGGAATTAGTTTTCCAAACAAACCTCGCACCTGCCAGTAAACGTCTGCAATGTCAGTTAGCTGCATGGATTTAGATTGAAACAGCTGTGCGGTATTTACATAAAAAATGTTATTATGTAAATCAGTGGTTCTCCACTGTTTTGATTTCAAGGACCCCAGTTTGCATTAGGGCCACGACCCACATTTGATACAATATATTATCCCTATAGGACCCCAATCTCTATATATACTGTCAAATCCCCAGTGTTTATATTTACCTTTGAGTGTTTACAAATGGAACGGATCCATTCGCTTCCATTTGTTACTCTCAGACTTATGGACCTGCAAGGGTCCATTTGATTCCATGTGTGCAGTGCACTCTCAGAGTTACGGACCTGTAAGGGTCCATTTGGTTCAATTAGGACACTCAGATTTACAGACCTGTAAAGGTCCTTTTGGTTCCATCTGTACACTCTCAGAGTTACAGACCTATAAGGGTCCATTTTGGATCACTGGTGGTCCCCAGACCCTACTTTGAGGAACACTGATGAAGTGTTAATTTGATTACATCCCATATTAAACAGGGTAGAATTGTGCATGTGTGTGACTATATCTAATCTTTCATGCTGCTCACATAATTAACAACACTTCATAATATGATCACCAGAAGCCTCAAGGACACATGTCCTAGATTTAATTGAAATTAGTATATGATTATAGATAATTGAACTCATTGCAAGTTGAGTATGAAGGTAGATCCCAGAGCTGTGATATTGCCATGTGGCAAAATGTGCACAGTGTGTAAAAAGCAATTAATTTATGAGTGCTCAAATCAAATCTATAAGCTCTCAAATTTCGCAACATTATCTATACCTTCATCATTGAGGTCAGCCTCATGGCAACACCAGATCCGACTAAGGAAACAAAATTGCTCGCAACACCCACCAAGGCACCAACAACACAGACGCATGCACTCTCTGTGATTCATCATTTCAGCACCTGTGTGTGATGGACAGCTCCCCTTCTGCAACAAGCAATTTCAAGCCCGGAAAAGAACAGATCTAGGCTACTGTACAAGCTATGAAGGCGTCGCTTTCGCGAGGCACGACACCTTGAGTAGCTTGTAGATCTGTTCTTTAAGACAAGCGACACAGACTTTAATAGGCGAAACATCGTATTCATCAGGCTACATCAAGACATGGAGGAGAAGAGAGATGCTGTGCACTATAAATGGACACACATCATGTCTATATTGAGTTAAAACCAAGGCTTCAATGTTGCCATATATTCCGAGTGAACCCCCTGTCCTTCCTCTGTAGGCTCCATACAGCCTCGCTCATCCATCCCCCACCTGGCTTGGCTGACACGGCCGACAGTGTCTTTGCTGCAAACGTGTCTCTCTCTGCCAAGAATACCTGAGCTGAATTTGAATTAGCATAATGACGTAGGGCCTGGTTGTTCCAGCTATGTGGGTGTCCTAATGGGAACATGGGAACATGCATGGGACTGCCACAGAACCCTATATGTCTACTAATATACCAGTCTCTACTCCACCATGCAGCCCCCCCAAAATATAGCATTTGTCGCACCAAGTCCACCCTTCGCAACACGGAGCGTGCACGTGCACGCAACACACACACACACACACACACACACACACACACACACACACACACACACACACACACACGCGCGCGCACGCACGCACGCAGACACACACACACACACACACACACACACACACACACTCATTCTGTGTGTGTGTGTGTGTGTGTGTGTGTGTGTGTGTGTGTGTGTGTGTGTGTGTGTGTGTGTGTGTGTGTGTGTGTGTGTGTGTGTGTCTCTCTCTCTCACGCACACACGCACACACACACACACACACACACACACACAGAGAGAGAGAGAGAGAGAGAGAGAGAGAGGCATGCGGCAGACAGCATCTATAGTATAGCCTATAGCCCTGAACCCAACATGAAAACATGTAGCTTACAGCATACAGCCTAATAAAAGTGTCAGTCCTCAATACGAGATGGAATCACCACCAGCCGTGGGTTGAACGGTGGACGAACCAAGCCAGATCTCAGTCTCAAGAGTGTTACAAGCGTCAATTTGTTTAAGTCGTGTATAGTCTATTTTTTTTGCGGCCAACCACAGTCAAACAAAAAGGTGTAAATTATAGGCTACTTACGTATTTTCTCGAAGGAATGAGATTGAGAACGGGGTGATGGAAGCTGTGAGTATCGCCAGGGCCCTGGTAGGCTACTTGCAGTATGACCGAGGCACAAATCTCCATGTGAAAGAATTCGGGGTAACCATTCGTGTAGCTTGGTGCTGCAGTCGCTGTCTTTCTGGACGAAAAGCGCACATCAACGCACACTGCATATAGCCTATAACCTACGACACAAACGGTAAATAGCCTTTATGAGTTCTGAAGAATTGCGATGTAAAACACCATCGCAGTGAAATCCAAATGAAAAAAAGCCACAGAATTAAGAATTTGCTTCTGAATCTGACTTATTGATTGACTTATTCCGTTTGCTGGATCAATGAAAAAAATAAAATAAAAATAAAATAAAAATTCAGAGTTTCTGAAGGGGAACAAGTCTATAGCCTATAGCTTTTTAAAGATCCATTTGCAGTCCTAAATATAGGCTATAGGCTACCAGGACGTCCACCGGGTTCCTCTTCAGGCAAGGGGGAGAAAAGGCAGACTATAGTATATAGGATGCGACCGAAAAGCGCAAAGTGGATTAGTTCTAATTAATTAGGCAAGCATCCAATGTGATCTGGATCCTTTTTTCACACGCAGAAAAAACAAGTAGCCAGAAGACATGAACAACAGTCAACTGTTCTATCATAGCTGATGATGCCGACTACGTCCAGTAAAATCAGAAAATAAATCAAATTTTAAAATAAAATAAAAAGACGAGAGAATACGCCCGGCCTATTGGATTAATGCACGAGAGTGTGTCCCACGTAGGCTACTGCAGCCGCCGAGAAGCTATAGGGCACTAAATGAATGCATGTCCTCCATAGGGCGGCTATTAAAAAAGAAGGGGGGAAAAAACCTCTGAACATATGGCACAGCAGCCTACATGTGCTATAGTCTATTTGACCAAAGCGACACAAAATAAAAATGATTATTCCGTCCAAGAGAAGCTATTTTCCCATGCACAACGGACAAACAGTCCGCTGTACGGCTATTGATAAAACATATATGATAATCAAGTCCGTTCAATGAAACGTTCCGTTATTTGCTCCTATAATAAACTGGGCTGCTGCCACAGTATCCATCGACCATCGCTGCAGTCCATGACTTGAATAGTGAGCGAGCGGCGAGCGCGATGCATTCACGGGTCTCTCTCACAGACGCACAGACGGGGGGGGAAAATCCCTTGCGCGTGCACACGAACGTGTGTCATGCTGCGTGTGTGTGTGTGTGTGTGTGTGTGTGTGTGTGTGTGTGTGTGTGTGTGTGTGTGTGTGTGTGTGTGTGTGTGTGTGTGTGTGTGTGTGTGCGCGCGCGTGCGCACGCGTTTATAGAAACCGCTATACAACGCCACTGTCCACTTCTTTGCCTGAACGTCCACCGACAGTTAAAAAAAAGGAAGGACAAAAAAATCTCACACACAACAAGAAGTCGTTCATTGTCACGGTCAGTGATGATCGATAGCATGGCATTAACGGGATTTGACGTTCTGCATGGTTAAATAGTGTATAGCCAGCCAGGCCTTATGTGCGCACTGCGTGCACGTGGACTCAGGACTGGTTAGCAGTGTTTACCAGGCGTCAGATAGCCTATCAGTCGGAGTTTCCCGTCAAGAAAGCATGGTTTGCAACTCTGCATGATGACTGCTAGTGGAAGAATTAGCCTATATAGTATTGATTGATTGATTGAAGTATTTATTAACAGTTTGCAGAATTACAGTATACATTTCAAGCACAACTCAATACAAAAACTGGACGACACCATAAAGCATTACGCTTGTTTACAATAGGTTACACCCTTTTCAATTCATCAGAACATTTAGAGATGTACAAATATACACTTCTATGTAGCCAAAAACAGGAAATCATCATAAAAGGAGGTAAAAAGCGAGGGGGCGTCATCGTTGTGACTTCCGCCACCACCAACCTAAAGGGCAGGTTTGCATGCACGCATCCGCCTGGGTGACGGCAGACAGCAGACTGCTGGGCGAGCGCTGGAGCTTTGGCATGAGGGGTCAGTTCAACATGTTACATATGGAATGAATTATGTACTGCAGGCCATATATGGAGATCTACTGTAAGGGTTTGAGATTTGAGGTCACATATAGAGTTGCTGGCCGGCTCCTCTGGTCCGCTGGTCCACTGGTCTTCTCCATGTATGGTTATTGGTTATCCAGGGTTAGATGAAGTCAGTGTCGTGATCTTCATATATGGAGATGGACATTTTATCAAGGTGTAGCCCGCACAACTCCAAACGGTCTCAAACTTCTTGAGCATTCTTACCGGGAGCGCGGTCGGGTAAATAACTTAAACAGAAATTTCTCTAAAAGAGAAAACCAGCACTCACGGAACTCATGTTTTAAGGCACTCTTAATTTATTTAATTGTTGACATGGTATGCTGCAGAGAGGCAGCAACGAACGCGTTTCGGCGTTCAAGCCTTCATCAGCGTTGTCTGCTGGAGACACGGGAAGTGTCACATTATATAGTCTCCCTAGGTGAGACAACTTCCTCTGTCCCGTGCAGACACATGAACACACAGCCAACTATATTCAGCAGTTCAGACAGCCATTAAATCATAGACATCAAAGTCCTTAAATACATATCTAGGAATTAAGGCAAAATATCTGAGTTGTTTTTTAGTTTTTTTTTACTAGCGCCATCGTCATTGGCGCTAGTAGCACCAATGACAATGACAATGCGGGTGCATTGTTGCACCGTGCTACAGTGCCGATGCACCCAAACCGAAGCATTTGTGCATTTGAGCATATATTGTATCTCCATGTTTTGATATTTTCAGGAGATACTTTGTCGTATCGTTTTCTTTTTTTCACATATAAAAGTCCCAGAAGTTATAGGTATACATATTGAAACACAGTATTTACAAAATACAATGAGGTACATCTGAGGAGGGAGGGGGGGTTTAAAGGGGTTTAGGGGACTTGGACTCGGCTAGATCAAGTAATGAATATATAAACATTTAGGAAAATATAGAAAAACATTTGGGTTGACTGATAAAGTTCATCATAGGTTCTCTCTTAATAGAGTGCTATTTTATAAGTCCACTCCTCTCTTCAAAGGTTGTCATTAAATCTGCATTAAGACAAAGGGACACGAGTGGCCTACCCACTTATTGTTAATGCGAGGCCTCTTATGTGGAACGAGCAGCTAAATGTAATCATTTTGAGAGACATAATTGTCAACACTCTAAATGCTCCACAATATATGATTCAAAACTCAAACGTCTCTCATAATAGGCTACTAATGTGCAGGAGCTTCACAATTATTTTGTTAATTTTATACTTAGGCGAAATGCCTGGATGTTCAGTTCATGTATTCATGACGTAGTTTCATCACCAGGCCGAACCAAGAGCGCTTCATTGATGTCCAACTCACTTCCTTCAAACGGGCGCAAAAGGTTGAATGTAGGTTCTTTGTAACACCATACCGGAGGTCCATTTGTGTGTCGTCTTCTTCGCAAGATATAGGCGGTGTTTCAGCGTCCACAGAAAAAATAAATAATAATAAATCAGATATTTGATTCCTAGATATGTATTTAAGGACTTTGATGTCTATGATTTAATGGCTGTCTGAACTGCTGAATATTTGCACTTTTGGTACAAGTTGGCTGTGTGTTCTTGTGTCTGCACGGGACAGAGGAAGTTGTCTCACCTATAGACTATATAATGTGACACTTCCCGTGTCTCCAGCAGACAACGCTGATGAAGGCTTGAACGCCGAAACGCGTTCGTTGCTGCTGCTCTGCAGCATACCATGTCAACAATATTAAATAAATTAAGAGTGCCTTAAAACACGAGTTCCGTGAGTGCTGGTTTTCTCTTTTAGAGAAACTTCTGTTTAATATATGGAGATGGCCATATATGGTGGTGGGACGTGTCACGAGGCGTGATATTACGAGGTGTGACCATATATGGAGGCGTGATGCCACGGGGCATGACCATATATGGAAGTGTGATGTCACGGTGATGTCATGATCATGACCATATATGGAGGTATGATGTCACGAGGCGTGACCATATACAGTATGGAGGCATGGGGTGACTAACTAACTGCATCAAAAGTAGCACTACAAGATCTACATCTTGTACATCTCTACAGCTTGTGGATCTGCTACTCTTGCTACTTTTTGAAAAGTAACAGTTTTGGACACAAGAGACGATATGGAGATACAAGGTTTCTGTCCGACAGCAATGATATGCAGAGGCAGACGTGAATACAGGGCTACATACATAAATAGATACGTATACACATACGGCACAGTATGCACATGCATTATGTACATCATATTTAGAAGCACCTAAGCACCCTAAGCACCTCAAAGTGTGGTTGATTAATGTAACCTACATACATTGGCATTTTTCTTTACTTTCCCCTGATCTACTGTCTCTTTGTCATTGTTGTCATTGGTGCTAGTAGCACCAATGACAACTATCTAACTTGCGGAGGTAGCGTGCCTTGTCCACGGGCAACAGATCTTTCAACGTATGGCATTGCAAATACGTTTGATAATCGCTACTCTGCTCAATATGGTTTTTAAAATGCAGCAAATTGCATTGCAGTAAACGAGAGCAAATCACAACTTCCCCCGGGGGTGGGCGGAGTCACAGTTTGAGGCGCTGATTACGCACCGTGGTGTCAGTGTATAGCGCATTTATAATGCATTATATTGTGCTTATAAGGCATTATAACACTCGTTATAAATGTTTATAATCATGTATAACAACTTATAACCACATTTATAACATATTATAAGTGCTGGTCATAATGCATTATCATGCTCAGTGGAACAGCACATTATAACTATACTTAGGTGGTTATAAAGGCACATAGAGAAGTGCTGTAATGTCGGCTAAAATAACAACAAAAAACTAAAACATAAAAACAGTAACGGCAAAAAAACATGTAAAATAAAGAAAGAAAGAAAGAAAGAAAGAAAGAAAGAAAGAAAGAAAGAAAGAAAGAAAGAAAGAAAGAAAGAAATAAGGGTGTTGCACCCCTTCCTGAAATTAGCCAATGGAAGTATTGCATAATAAGGCAGTGTCATGCTTACTGTACAATATGCGTTGACATTGAGGGGGGGTAGGATAATAAGCTTAGAACCTTGGCAGAGTACATAGCAATTGTTGTGTAAAATGTTGAGTCACTTGAGCATGCGTGTGCTGTCAAACAGGAGGTCAAAACTGTCTCGAATTCCATTGCCATATGTGAAGTTCTCACATCTGTACAATCTCACAGTGGGTCTGACGTTACAATGGGATGCGCTGTGAGCCTGAAGATCAGCTATTTTAGCAATTTTTGAAGATTTTTGTCTTTTGTCTAAATCTAAGGACATTTTCTCTATATGATATGTTTTCATTAGTGTGAATAGACAATTATTGTCTTGCATTATTGGCTAATCCTCATACTTCAATCCAAATAGTATGCCTACTATATGTCTCTGAGGGCATCATCGTCAACGTGGAGTCTGGCGTTGTTTGTAGTGACAGGTGGCTTCATTATTAATCATATATGTGTCATGTCATTTTAACAAGCGGGGCATTTAGCAGACACTCTCATCCAGAGTCACTTCCACAGTGTAAGATCACAGTAAATGACATGAATGAACCCCAGGGCAGTGTGTATCTGAGAGAGAGAGAGAGAGAGAGAGAGAGAGAGAGAGAGAGAGAGAGAGAGAGAGACACTACTGTCTTACTAGCACACAGACATAACAAAGCCGTTGTGCTATTTGCTTTTGTTGCTGTCGAGAAGAAAGCTCAATATCTCCATATTTTAACTTTTTGTGTTTTTATCGTCACACAAACGTACATCACAAATAGCGGAACGGATTGCTCGAAATGCATTTTGGGCTGGCTATCTTTTGAATTTGAATCCTGAACACAGTTTTGGACATATGAGGTTTCCGCCGGACAGAGACGGTTTGCTTTGATAGTACAACACTTTCCATGTGAGCTGTTGTTGGTCTGGGAGGCAGTTAAGGTATTTGGTTTGTCAGTGAAATAGATGCGACTTATCTGTGAATGTCCAAAGGTCAAGAAATTGCATTTCAGTCAAGACAAGTCACTTTATTGAGATGCTATTGTATTGTATACATGTATTTGGCAGTGTGACTCTGCTCCTGTGGTACTATACATTCAGTAATCAGAGACCACAAATCCCCCGAAGCAGAGCCTAAAAATAGGGTTCTTACATGAACATGACATTATTTGAACCCTTCATGGCGGCCATACAGAGCCAGGCCGCCCGGGAAGAAAAAGGTCCCAGGTTCGATTCCAGCCCTCAGCAATGTGTCCAAGTCGTGTCAAACCGAGCAGGACACTTTAACCCGAGCTCCCCGAGCGCTAGAATGGGTCAAATGCAGAGGACACATACATACATAGTTAAATACAGTAACCATGTGCAAATATACAGTATACAAAAAAAACAACCCCAAGGACTGGGGACCAAATTATAAATTAAATGCCACAGATATAAAACGTGATACACCAGGGGTCTTCCCATCATGGGTCCACCAAATCTTTGTGTGATAGGAACTTTGTTTTGTTTTCATTTTTTTTTCATTTTTCATTTTTTACATTAACCACTTAAACCCTAGTATCGTTATGGGGAACATTAGCCAAAAATAGCAGATCTACAAACCGCTGCGATGCGTCATGAGCTTGTATATATATCGGCTATTTTCGGGTTTGTTGTATGAGGAAAAAAGAACAGATCAAGTACCGAGCCAAATGTCAAGTTTACAAAGTATTGAGGGTTTAAGTGGTTAAATGTCTGAAAACATCAGTAGATGTATGTAGGCCTACACAACAATAACATTTCTGGAAACCCTACGCACCCCACCCTCAACCCCAAACACTCAAAACACCATAAACACACAGAATAAATACAAACGCACATTAAACATGAATCCAATATATCTCTCTCTCTCTCTCTCTCAGCTAAGGGGTCCTTGACCTGAAAAAACGTTGAAGACCCCTTGCAATTTACTTAGTGAAGACCTAAATGCTACAACAGGAGGAGGTTGTGCATGGAGGTGTAGAGAGTTTGATCACTGACTAACCCTATAGACCAATTCATTGTTTACAAACATTGGGACTGGGCGCACGGGTGACTGTTTCATGTAATCAATTCCCAACAGATCTCCAAACCTATTGTTTTGGGGAGTGCTGGTTTCAGTCCATTCAACCTCTTGTGAGTTGGCTAGTGAGGTGCACCCTAGGAGACATTTATACTTCAAAGCACAACAGTATTGCGCACAGAGAACAGCTGATATACAAGCTCACATCGCATCGCAGATGCGACTGTTGTGAGCGTAGAGGTCTGCGTGCGCGACACCATTGGGCCTAAGCACACTTTAGATTCCATGCGCGGACAGAAGAAGCTGTATTTTACGTAATTTCCGAGTTTTTAGACAGCTGGTGGATGGAAAAGAAGCTCCACCCCCGCGGCTGACTGCCGCGGAGGAGAGCGTTTTCCGGGAATCTGTCCGTCGCGGCAGTCAGCCGCGGGGGTGGAGCAAGGGGCCAGTGAGGCTTTCCAACGTTGAAGCTCTGGGCCCTAGCGGTAAGAGGAGGGACTGCAGGCGGACCCGTGGAAGTATAACGAGGAAACCCCGTGCAGCTGGGCTTTAACGTTGAGCGCGTTTGCACTTCCGCATTTTGGGCACCAAAATTTGGTGCCCAAATCGAAAAAAGGCGGAAGTAGACGGTCCTTCCGGGTGCTTCAAAACGCCACTGAGCAACTTCCACTGACATGAATAGCGGGGGGGAGGAGATTCACGCCAGATCAGTCTCTATCCTTTTATATACTCTATGGGGTGGAGCTTCTTTTCCATCCACCAGCTGTCTAAAAAGCCGGAATGACGTCGGGCGTCAGCTTCCTTTGTCCGCGCTTGTCGGCTCAAATGTGCCCACGGTGCAAGCATAAATTATTTTTGATGGGCTGCAGGTGCGCGTGCAGCCGTGCACAAATAGGCTCTGCTGCTGTGATCATGAGCGCACTGCGCACCACAACTGTTTTGAATTGCTATATTATTGTTCAAACACAACAGAAACCAGGGATTATATATTTCAAGGGCGAGAGATCACAATACAAATCCTAATCATTCTTCCTCCACACTGGGATAAAAACAGCATCTGAAAGTTTGATGGGGCATTTTTTACACGTGAGTGCAGTTAGAACTTTTCCATTGCATCTTATGAGTAAATTAGACCCCGGCAACTACCGCCCTATTTCTATTCTAAGCTCCATCTCGAGAGTGATGGAAAAAATAGTCTATGAACAGGTTGAAAAGTATGTTGCCACTAATAAATGAATGTACGAGTTCCAATCTGGCTTCAGAACATCCCACTCCACTGACACATGCCTTCTCTATTTAATAATAATAATAAACTTTATTTATAAAGCTTTTCAAAACAGAGTTACAAAGTGCTTTCCAGTGGCATATAAAAAGGCAATACATCAGATTAAGAGGTACATTACTGAAATACAACAACAACAACGTTACAGCAATTACACAAAATAAATAAATACACAATACCAATTCCACATAATGAGACAATACAATACATCTAGGGGAAAGCCTGTGTGAATAGGTGGGTTTTTAGCAGTGATTTAAAAAGAGCCACTGAGGTTGCGTCCCTCAGGTTCTACGGCTTTAGCATGGCAGAGATGTAGGAAGGGGCCAGGCCTCGCACAGCTTTAAAAGTTGTCAATAACATTTTAAAATCAATTCTAAAATGTACTGGCAACCAATGAAGGGAGGCCAGTACAGGGGTGATGTGTTCATGCCTTTTTGTGTTTGTTAGCAGTCTTGCTGCAGAATTCTGTACCATTTGTAGGCGAGCTATTGCTTTTTTGGTGAGCCCAGAGTATATGGCATTGCAGTAGTCTAGGCGTGAGGATATAAATGCGTGAATAACTTTTTCGAGGTCTGTGCGGATGAGGAATGGTTTGATTCTGTGAATGTTTCTCAATTGGAAATAGCAGGACTGTATGACTTTGGTTATTTGCCCGTCAAAAGACAGGTCGGAGTCAAACCATACTCCCAGGTTGCGGGCTGAGGTCTTTACATTTGTAGCTAGGCTCCCTAGCTGTGCCTGGATGGAGATGGTGGCGTTAGGGGGACCACATCAAACAAGAGGTGGATGCTGGCAAATACTGCGGCATGGTCATGCTGGACCTCCAAAAGGCTTTTGACACCGTGAACCACTCCATACTGGTTAACAAGCTAAAAGCAATTGGTTTCGATAGCACATCAGTGAGCTGGATACAATCCTACCTGGAGGGGAGAGAACAGATGGTGGAAGTGAACGGAACACTGTCCCCCCCCCCCCCTCCCCCCCCCCCCTCCCAGTGAGCTGTGGCGTTCCACAAGGAAGCATACAAGGGCCTCTACTGTTCCTAATATATGTAAACGACATGACTTCAGCTTGTGACTGCAACTTGTTCCTGTTCGCAGATGACTCGGCACTGCTGGTCTCGGACAGGAACAAACTGCAGGTTGAAAATGCCCTCAGCTCTGAACTCGGTAGAATCTGCACCTGGCTCGCTGATAACAAACTATCTTTACACCTGGGAAAAACTGAATCCATTCTCTTTGGATCTAATAGTAATCTCAGCAAGGCAAATGGCTTCTTGGTTAGAGTCAGTGACAATGTTATCACACGTAAAGATGAAATTACCTACCTAGGTTCCATCCTGGAGGCTAATCTTTCCGGTGATAAAATGGCCACCAACGTAATCAAAAAAGTCAACCAAAGAACAAGATTCCTTTACAGGATCTCCTCACTGGTCAACAAAAACACCTTGAAGACCTTAACAGGAGCCCTCGTACAAGGCTTCTTTGACTATGCATGCACCTCCTGGTACCACAGCACCTCAAAGGCCCTTAAAACTAGGCTCCAGACTTCCCAAAACAAACTGGTCAGGCTCCTACTTGGCCTCACCCCCCACTGCCCACTTTGACAGACTGGAATGGCTTAGGGTCGACGACAGAGTACAGCATCTTGCAATGGGTCTGGTCCACAAGATTCGTTACTCCACCAAGATACCCATGTAGCTGTCTAGATACTTCCTTAATGTTAACGAAGTCCACACCCACAACACCAGAGGGAGTGCAACGAACCATGTTCAACCCAGATTCGGCACAAACAAGGGACTAAATTATTTTCGCTCCCTATGCCACCAAAATGTGGAACGCCCTACCAACAGTCATTAAGACATGCAAATCCCTTCAAATTTTTGACTCCTTCAAAACCGCTCTCAAAGGGCACCTACGGACGGCTGCAATTCGAAACTGGCCCCCGTAAAAATCTGAATCCCCCCCCCCCCCCTTTTTTTCCCCTCACTGTATATGTCTCTTTTCCCTTTTTACCTCTATGATGAATTCCTGTTCTGTTCTTTGACTATATAGAAGTGTCTATTTGTACGTCTCTAAATGTTTTTGATGAATTGAACATGGTGGACCCTATTGTAAACAAGTGTAATGCTTAATTGGGTCGTCCACTCACAGTCTTTTGTATTGAGTTTGTGCTTGAAATGTACTGTAATTCTGCAAACTGTTAATACATATTTCAATCAATCAATCAATCATGAGAGGTGGTGTTCTTCTGCTGCCGTGATGCGCGCGCATGCTGTTGCTTATCAGTGTGACGTCGTCTGTTAAGGCGTCTATAAGCCTAACCTGGTGAGCTATGCTGAGCATGTAACATGGAAGAGAACAGTGTTCTGCTTAAAGTTAAACCTATCTTCGTATAATTGGTCTTCATTTGAAAATCTTGTTTGGGGGAAGAAAAAATAAATAAAAAGAAAGCTGCCTATACAGCATGAGTGAGGAGAGGACCAATTATTAGCCTATTCATTCTTTATTTGGATCCCCATTAGGTTCCGCTGCCACAGTCACTAGTCTTCCTGGGGTCCACATAAAACATCACAACATAAAACAACATACAATATTCATAAAACAACAAAATTACACTAGTTAAATTACACTATTAAAATGCCAATGATGTATAGATAATATAGGAAACATGGGTTAAACATCATGTACAGGCCCAGGCGGTGGCGTAACCGTCTGGGCACCCGACTGGTAATCCAGTCGCAGTGTGCCGCGGGTTCGACTCCCGAGCCCGACACGGCCTTTACTGCATGTCCATCTCTCTCCCGTTTCCTGTCAGCCTACTGTCTGTCCCTTCAAAAACCAATAAAAGGCGTAAGCCGCAAAAACATATCTTTAAAAAAAACAAAAAAAAACATCATGTACAAAAACACATTGATCATTCAATTGTGTGTTCTCTCTTGTTAATGTTAATCATTTTTTAAGACTCAGAGATTTCTTTACTGGGCACTAGCCCCTCCTATATAGGCCTACAGCATTTTGTTCTAACTTGTGTTACATTTGCCATTGACAATGAAAGGAGAATTTACGTCATACTGTAAGCAAATCAGCTTTTTGTGCTATAGCACAAACATTAAATGTCATTGACAATGAAAGGGGATTTTACGTCACATGTGTCTGAGCAAATCGACATGTTGCGTCATGATGATGTACGATGATAAGAGCACCCCTCACTTCATACAGGTGTGATTTTTTATTTTTTAAAGATAATGAGTTCCACTGCTGGTTGGCTCTATAAACAGCTTTTATAAGTACCGGTACTGTATGTGTAGGTGACTAGATGTTATGTTAATTTAGCCTCTACAGTTAACCATGCCAAACTATGGCTCATCCTTCATTGGTATTAAAAGAGTGCTAATGTTGCAGCTCTGTTTTGTGCTAGCAGGAGATTTTTTGAGGGGTCCCTCCAACGTCTGGCTTTTGGAGATTACGTCATATGGATGACGTTTAAAAAAAATCACACTCGTGTGAAGTGAGGGGCGCTCTTATCATCATATCACATAGGCTACATCATCACATTCCGGCCATTCAGACGCAAATCACAGTTTGCGTCCTCACTTTTCTGTCATTCCGGCCAATCACAATTGTCATTTAGAATTTTCTGCCCTTACTTTTTATCCTCAATATGTAGCCTACTTTGCTCATGCAGCCAATCAAACCATCGCTATGTAATGAGGTGATCAGCCATTGCTACAATTCAATGCACACACAAAGCTGGGCATAGGAGGGGCTAGGGCTAGCGCCAACACCGACCTACATACTTACCATGCCGATCGCAGTACCTTTTACCCTCCCAACTATCTTAGTTACGTCAACATCAACAACCAATAAGGGACCACCGAGGACAAGCCTACCTACCCAGCCGACCGCAGTACGGTCAGCCAATTGCACTGCATCGATCACAGTACCTTTTACTCACCCAACATTGAAACATAATCTTAATTACATACCATACATAGATACGCAGCCGACCACAGCGCGCTCTGCTTGCGCAAGTAATAATAAAAAGTTGAAGAAGTAGTAGCTCACAATGCCTCACTTTGCGTCGCGTTTGAGCTGTAACATTTGGGATCTATCTACTGGTCTAGAACAAGAGTCTTGTTTCTACAAATGATTAAATAGAGGCAACACATAGTCTGCTTTCATTGTCTCTCTAACAAGTTTATTGCTAATTATGCGGAATAGCAGAATCCAATATATTTGAACTCAGTTGGCTCAGTTTCAACATTAGGCAACATTGTGTCCAGATTTCAATATTATCACCCTGATTATAGAAAGACGTCTTTCTATTCTTGGTTGCAGAAGAACATACTGCTCTACTTCAGGGGTTCTCAACGTGTTTGGCCGGGGACCCCCGGAAATGCTTTGGCAATGTCTCGGGACCCCCGCCCCACCCCCTCCCGACCCCCAATATAAATTGACTGCTACAATAACCTTAATGATAGAGACAATACACCATAAATAAATACTGAAACCAGATATAATCATTAGGGTGTATGCATGTACTACTGTATGTGTACTACTGTATATGTAAACTCTTAATTTCCATTTTCCAGCCATGCAGTTTTGGAAAATAATTTGGGGACCTCCCCAAAATAATTTGGCGACCCCCCGAGGGGTCGTGACCCACTGGTTGAGAACCCCTGCTCTACTTCACCCCATAGATTTGATGGCTTTCACATGAATGAATGTTGGAGTTATAGTATGCAGTGCAGTAGGCTACAGTAATTACAGTGGGGTTCCTGACCTTTCGGGAACAAAGACAAGAAGAACACCTGCTGCTGTGTGCAGAGTGGTCAGTTCTTTGCTTCATGCTCACACTGTGTTCCTTATTCCTTAAGGAAGAAACCACTTACAGGGTGTATTAAAACTAGCCTGGATAATATTAAAACCTCTCACCGTATAACCTTGCAGTCAGTGGTAATTGGTGACGCAGTGTGACAGATGTGTGGACATTGTTACATACATTTTACACCAGTAAAATACACCTGAGGGCGAGAAGCCTAAAAGGAGTTGCTGGCCGGCTCCATATATGCAGATCATATATGGAGATCCAGGTGATGATAGTCAGCTCCACATATGGAGATCCTTGTGTTGTACCAAGTTGGTTCATAACCACACTGGTTATGAGTCCTTTGGTCTTTGTTTTGGTTTTTTTCTATAATTTTTATCCCACGATTTTGCAACCCAGTTTTCTTTCACCCAGTGACAATTATCTAGTGTAATCCTGGGCGCTACACTTCCTCTGCCAACCTGGGGGGGAAGCGGACTGACCTCATGCCTCCTTCTATGCATGAGGAGTCCAAGCTGCTTCTTTTCACCTGACAGGGGGGAATTTCCCTGGCCGGACGTAGCACGTGGAAGGAACACGTTATTCCGACCAGTTCCTTTCCCCTCCATCAGGCGCCCCGGCTGGCCAGGGGGAGGTCGTTTTAGAGACCAGGATTACTGCATGTTTTTGTGAGGGTACCCTAGGGGACACAGTGAGAACATGCAAACTCCACACAGAAAGGCCCTTTCGCCAACCCCGCCTCGGGTATGGGCACTGATGACACGGAGGAGGGAACACGCCCCCAGCGCCCACAGCGTGCCCAGCGGGAATCGAACCCAGGACCTTCTAGCTGTGAGGCGACAGCACTACACACATTCAGCTCAAGACAGGAAAACGGACACAAAAAAGGGAAGAATGTTAGTCACACAACTTTGAAAACAACGTTGGTATCTGTATGATATGAGTACAGTGGACTTAAAGGGGCATTCCACTCATTTTCAACATTTTACTATGTCATTAATATTAGTCCGTGAGCCAGGGGGGTTGGTCTGTACCATCTGGCCGAATAAGGCTCATAGTGATTTTTGTGAAGGTATACATGTCTAGAGTTAGAAAATATGTGATAGCATTGCACCCGTGGTAGCTTTATGAGTGCTATCATGCATTTTATTTTATAACACTAGGCGAAAATTGCATGGATCAATATGAAAAAAAAAATTGTAATACACCCCCCAAAAATGATAGAAAAGGTTTTTCCAATTGGTTCTGGTACCTCTAGTCATGCTTAAGAATATACTGAAAATATAGGAAAATATATGTTCTGGAAAGGCGTCATTTTCAAGATGGCGTCCAATATGGCTGCCAGGAGCTTAAAATGGCTATAACTAATACTAATTCATCATTATTTGGGGGTTTAGGACTAAAGGAATGTGGCTGAATCAGTGAAAGTGATCAGTTAATTATAGGGATGTGCCGATACATTTTGGCCGATATCGATATCCGATATAATTAATTGCTGTTATGGCCGATAACCAATATTACCAATGTCGATCTCATTCTGTATTGAAAGATTATAATTTTGTCTATTCTGAAAAATACATGTAACAGGGTGTCTGCACTGCAGGCTTAGGCAAGTCACATCTAACTTAAATACCTTTATAATATTGTGAGCTTGTAGATCTGTTCAAACTGTTACTTTGGGCTTGTTTATCTGTAAAGACAGACCGATTAATTAATTTTATTTTATTTTATTTATTCCAAACATGTTAAAATATAAATGAGAAAAGACAAAGGAAATAAACGTCCAAAAATAATAATAATAATTATCTTTCATAATCCTTAACTTATGTTTATGTTCGAAAGTCGGGCAGATACTGGCACTGAGGAGGATATTGGAAGGGGTATGGGAGCGCAACCTGTCAGCGGTGATCACATTCATTGACTTCCAAAAGGCTTTCGACACTATCCACCGGGGGAAACTCATGAGTATTCTACGTGCATACGGAGTTCCAGAAAAGTTGGTCCAGATGGTAGAGTCAAGCTACAGCCAGACTCGAGCCAAGGTCCAAGTTCGGCCTCAAGCTCAATACCAAGAAAACAAAGGTAATGACAGTCAACACAGAGGACAAAACCATTGCCACTGCAGACGGGACGGTGCTCGAGCGAGTCGAGGACTTCAAGTACCTCGGGCCTGGACTGCCTCAACTGAAAAGGATCTGAAGGTTCGGAGAGCACTTGGAAAGCCTTGCACGGGATGAGGAGAGTGTGGATATCAGACATGGGAGAAGACCTTAAGAGGCGGCTGTTCATAGATACTGTCGAGACATGGACCCTCACAGTACAACAGGAAAAATCCCTGGATGGAGTCTACACAAGAATGCTACGAATGGCACTAGGTGTCACATCAGAAATGTGGACCTCTATGGGGACCTACCACGGGTCACGGACAAAGTCAGAGAGAGAAGGATGAGGCTGGCAGGGCACTGCGTCAGGTACCCAGAACTTGAGGCAAGTAAATTGACTATGGGAGACAAACCCAGGGCAAAGCCAAGGGGGGGAAATAAGCGTACCACCTATGTAGACGTGCTGCGGCGCGACAGCTTGGCTAACAACACTGCAGAGCTCAATAACCTGATGTTGGATAGGACATTGTGGAGGGCAGCGATCCAGGAATCCCGAGTTGGTGTTGGCTAGACCTCACTCTCGCAGTTACTATGTTCGAAAAAGGAGTAGGGAAAAGTTTATTGAAAAACGTAATCGGTCTGATTAATCAAACCGATGCCGATTAATCTAAAAACAACTCAAATCGTCCGATACCGATGTGTTTGCCGATTAATCTCCCATCACTAGTTAATTATGTATTGCCAAATCCAAAATGGTGTCCATACCACACCCAAAGTGATGTTCTATTGTACTGCATTATGTAAAAACAATACAATTACAAAATGAACAGAATAACTGTCACATAAAATCAATTTCTTATAAGTAGGTCAATCTTATGTGCTAAAGGTCAGGTCAATGTCTGTCTCATAAGCAGGTGTGTCCAAGCATGCAGCAGATACAGTATGGTCACTGGTTGACATGCACAGTATTCACCTTACCATTGATATGCAGCTGTTTGTTGTTGTAACCTACAGCAGGGGTATTCAACTAGATTGAACTGTAGAATGATGGTGTGTGGGGGCCGCACAGCGTGCACGCTTTACTGAAAATGTGGGGGTTCTCAAAATGCATTTGTGCTCAAACACAAAGATGTATACATTTGTGCACAGTAATGAGCAGGATAATATGACTATACAGCTATATGTTACCATAGAATAGATGTAGACCTATTTGACAGTGCATAAACATAATTGCCTTGACATTAACGACCTTCAATGGGACAGTCCTGTGCAACCTCATATCCATGTGCAAAGGCAAGATCAGAGCACAAAATACTTTGCTGGCAGGGAACTTCCCAGACTACCCTGATGTGCTGGGTGAGTTGGGTGTCACAATGTAACAATCTGTTGCTGCTGTTGTACCACGACAGTTGTACTCATATACAAGTGGAATGTGGCAGACCACCAAGCTCAATTTGAAAGTTCAGGTGATGTCACACAATTTGGATGGGAGATCCACATTTTGCTAAGGGTGACCTGACACCTGTTGAAGCTACAAATGAGAAGTGATGTTGATAATAAAGAGGATATACTTTTGACGATGAGGTAGATCAGGATTTGGGTAAGATATTGCTGCCAATCAGGAGGGCTAGGGGGATGTGGTGGGTTGATTTTATGTTCCTGATTATGAGTTGAAGCTTACAGATATTGAATGTAGTTGCAAAAGATAAATATTATCATATTTTCTTATGCTATTATTATTATTATTATTATTATTATTAAGTATAAGTTGTTATAGAAATAGAAATAGTTGTTTCTGTTTCATTGACCAGACCTTTAACATGGTAAATGGTAAATGGTGCATTTATATAGTGCCTTTATCCAAGGCGCTTTACATAGATTGTGCATTTCATTCACCCATTCACACACACATTCATACACCGATTGCGGCGGAAGCCATGCAAGGTACCAGCCAGCACATCGGGAGCAATTTGGGGTTCAGTGTCTTGCCCAAGGACACTTCGACATGTAGCCAGGAGGAGACGGGGCAACCAAGCTTGGGCAACCAAGCTAAAATTGTCCCCAAATACAAATCAACAACAAAAACGTAATATGAAACAGCATTTTTAGGTTTGGTATTGAACAGATAGAAGTGTCAAATGGACTATCTTATGCATTACTTACACTGTACACTTACACTATATTTAGTTTATTGAATTTCATAAAACATTTCATTAGAATTTATGTTCTAAGATGGTTTTAAATATTTACAGTTATTTACAGAGGGAAATGTTTGTGCTGCATCTTTCATGAAAACAGAAGTACGTCTCATGTAATATATAGTCCCTATATGTTGTCTCTCCTGTAATAGATAACATTTCTAGATGTGCTAATTTTAACAACTTTTCAGAGAAATATATAGTCTGAGCTGTATCCCAACCATTCTTCAAAGATATATGATCAATAATAGGAGAGAACCATCAGTTTGAAGTAGAATGCTCCATTCGG
The DNA here is from genome assembly GCF_951216825.1 of Electrona antarctica. Taxonomy (NCBI): domain Eukaryota; kingdom Metazoa; phylum Chordata; class Actinopteri; order Myctophiformes; family Myctophidae; genus Electrona; species Electrona antarctica. The sequence goes on along the minus strand of NC_136808.1, from coordinate 43,596,148 downwards.
ATTTTGAAAATTGTGTTTTGGCATGTGGTCATAAATGGAGTGATAACACACAGAAAGCTACCACAGATGCAATGCTATCACATATTTCCTAGCACTAGGGATGTATACCTTCCCAAAAATCACTATGAGACTTATTCACCCCATCGGTACAGATGACCCCAGATTTGGGGTCCTGGCTCACGGCCTATATAGCTTAGAGCTGTTGTGTGGAAATAATAAAAAAGTCCCCCCCATTCTGTGTTTCCTAGAACTGGAGGTCTGGAAAAAAACATTAACATGGTGAAACACATCTTGATGATGTCATCAAGATGTGTTTCACCATGTTAATGTTTTTTTCATAATTACAGTTCTAGGAAAAACAGAATGGGGGGGACTTTTTTATTATTTCCACACAACAGCTCTAAGCTATATTAATGACATAGTAAAATGTTGAAAATGAGTGGAATTCTCCTTTAAGGACATGATCATTATCATCATCAGTGGTCATTTGTGGAGGCTTGCGCTTCCATTACAAAATACTTCAAGCTGAACTCCTACAGAAGAAGATCAGCTCATTAAGATTCACACACTCTGTCAAGAGACTCATGTATGTTAATGTAAGTTCTGGATGAGCAGGGAGGCACGATTTCCACAATCAAAGCAAAGTGATTTTATCTTTTTCCAACTACCTCTGTCTGGGGATGGGGATCGTGCTTCAATTCCATGACGGAATTGATTCCGAAGTGATTGAGAATCGGAAATCAAAAAGGTTTTTCCTTATCGATTCTCTTGATATTACGGTATACCTGATAACATGGGGCGACTGTGGCTCAAGAGGTAGAGCAGGTCGTCCAATGATCCATGGGTCGGCGGTTCGAATCCCGGCTCCTCCTGTCTACATGTCGAAGTGTCCTTGGGCAAGACACTGAACCCCAAATTGCTCCCGATGTGCTGGTTGGTACCTTGCATGGCTTCCGCTGCAATCGGTGTATGAATGTGTGCGTGAATGGGTGAATGTAATGCACAATCTATGTAAAGCGCCTTGGATAAAGGCGCTATATAAATGCACCATTTACCATTTTACCATTTACATGTCTCGAGAGATGAGTCATGTCATTGACATCAAATCACTGGCACAAAGATATGACTTCTGTTGAATTCCTTGCCAGATACCGGTAAAAACAAGGAACAGATCGGTGCAATTATAGGTAGCCTAAAAACACAAATTGGCCAGTTGTAGCGCCAATTGAAAATGCTGATTTGAAAATGTTCAAATGTTCCTCGGCTTAGATAGATAGATAGATACTTTATTAATCCCGAAGGAAATGTGTTTTGTCCAACAGCTCCACATACATACATACAGAATAAAAAGAGCATGATGAACATATAATAAATACATTACATCAGTAGTTAGAATGCAGTAGAAAAAGACAATAGCTATAAGTTAAAAAGGCATAGGTTAAGAATACAACACAACTAAAACAAAACAAATACATTAACTAACTAACCCCCTCCTGCCTCGTCTCCCCCCCACAGCCCACATTGATTCATTGTACAGTCTAATGGCCCTTGGGATAAAGGAGTTCCTAAGTCTATCTGTGCTACATGTCTGGGATAAAAACCTGTTACTGAATTTTCTTTTCTGGGAATAAAGTGCTGTGTGCAGACCCTGACCCTGGCTTAGTGGGAATGTGAGTGCTAAATTTCACAGAAATCATGTTCATGATTTGAGTCAAACGGAGCACTCCTGCAAACTTTGGAAGCCAATCTTAGCCAATCAGGATGGAGTATGAAAAATCTGAAAGACCCATGTTATCGAAAACAAAAACCATGAAAAACGACATATAGACTATAGTATGTCATTTTTGTGTTGGTTGCCAGCATCCCTGAGCATAAATGAACACGTACATTCATTAGATCATGGGTTGGGTTCCCAAACGTTTCAGCCCACAACCGCAAAATAATGCTTCCATGTTGCCTCGCGAGGTGCGACCCCAACCTAACCCTGGAGGTAATTTTATGCACATAAGAATGCACATTTGGTGCGCATTTGTCTGCACATGTATTAAGCTGAGGGCTTTGTAACAATTATCGTTAAAATGTATTTGTAATCATTGTATGTATGTATTTTACTCATTCTGTTGAATGCGTATGTTTTTATTGTCCCGCGACCACATGTGGATCGGATCAAGCCAACGGGGCGAGAGATTAGCTATCCACAGACGGACACACAGACGGACAGACACACGGATGATTGATAAGGAATCGGATCAATAAGCAAGATTGATAAGGGGATGGAATGCGATCAAAATGAATGAGCCCCGTCCCTATCTCAGTCCCTGTCCACCACTATACAGCCAAGAATAGACTGACTCTTCCCAAAATGTTTGCCTATTACGGCATACCCAATATATGGACGACAGGGTCCATGTTCTTAACCCTCCTGTGTACGCATACCGCATCCTCCAACCGGGCGACGTGAGAAAAGAATAATATTCTGCATCGCAATATCAGGTCAGGCCGTCGGAGACTCTCTCTGGTGGGACTGTAATTTGCTCGTCTTTGTCTGCTAACAGTCCCCACAGTCTCTCCCAGTCGGCTTCACTTTGCTCCTGGCCCAAAAATAATTCTTTCATGACTTGTTCACCTTCATGTGCAAATCCACTTTGATGCACATAATAAGGCTTGCTCCGCTTTTCTCTTTCTCTCTCTTGTCTAATGAATGTATACATGTTCATTTATGCTCAGGGATGCTGCCAACCAACACTCTGCCTTGTGCCGCCAAGTGTATCAACCCTGTGAGGAAAAGGCTGGCAAACTGCACCCCTGTCAGGGTTTATTTAAGATGGGCCTAAATATAGATGATGTGCTTGCTCTTCACCTATATATCGTCGCGGCCGGGAAAAACTATCGCCTACTTTATTTTCTTGAATATATTAGTGCTATTGAACACCCTTTACGTCTGTGTGGGATTTGACCAAATTGAACCAATGAAAAGTATTAAAATGCGCTTCTGACTAGACCTCCTAACTCAAGATATGTACCCATATGTATACAGTATTTGTTTGGCTGAGGACCCCCATTTACAAATAATGTTGTACCGGACCCCCATAAGAGAAGATTTATGCAGACTGGCTGCTCTGTGAGTACAAAGCCATTGACGGTCACATTATTATTGCATCATCAATTAATATATTTGAAAATGATTGGGATTATCAGGAGATCGATTCGATACCGATATGGCATTTCTATGTCAGATATTTCGATACGCTACCGAGTATATCGGAAAAACTAACTTATTCAATTTAACAAAAAAAAGATTGTTGTGATGCTACATTAACTACTTTTGCTGGGGACTACCTGTAAACCCCCCAAGGACCCCTGTGGGTCCCTGGACCCCACTCTTTCATGTCAATGACACCCACACTTATAAGTATTATCAAATATATACAAGATTTGTGTTTTGAAATGTTTCATAAATTGTCTAAAGAAAATCTAAATGATTTGATAATAGCTGATTCTAGTAAGCTATAAGGGAGCTTGTACGTATGGTTAAAGTGGATACGGTATTTAACTGATTTAGATACCACATTAACTTGTTTTGCTGGGAACGCCTTCAAGGACCCCAGACCTAACTCTGAGAACCACTGATAGGCTATACAGTACATGACTTTACTACTATTTCCATGTGACATCCTTTGCACTAAACATACATAGCATAGCTTATATTATTTTTGTCACTTTTCTGCCCACTTTTGAGATCGGGGGGTAATGTCATCCTTTGGACATAACAGAATCACACAAAATAAATTATTTATGTATTACAGTGCAATATCAATAGTCTTTTGTTGTATGTAAGTCACTCACTTTGTGCTGTGGAATAAAAGAAAATGCTTGTACTGCATTGCTATTCTATTTACGGTCCAATAAAATGTATTTTCTTCAAATGGCAGTGTAGCCAAATGTACCCAGGAGTGAAAATGTCTCTACCAAAGTAAGTAAGTAAGTAAGTAAGTAAGTAAGTAAGTAAGTAAGTAAGTACTCAATACTGTACTGTACAATTTTGAGGTATTCATTTTTGAATGGTGCAGCCACTCCAAGGAACAGCAATGTGTGTCCCTTTGTATGTCTGTCTGTTTAGAGTACCAACAGGTGACAAAGTGGCATCCTGCACAATGAGTACCAATACTTTTGTACAGTACATTTTGAATACTGGAATTGTACAAGTTGTAACATAGTATTTCTACATTGCAGTATTGACATGTGAGTACTTCTTCCATCACTGCAAACAACCAGACAGTCAAACAAACAGACAGCCAAACAAACAAATGTATACATAAATAGTAAAATAGTAAATGGCCTTCTTACAGGCGGAACTATAGCAGTTAGGATTAGGAATCCTGATTCTACCAAGAAAGATTCTGCTCAGGAATAGTTTAAAAAACATTACACGATGCATGAATTTCACAATACTGGCCGGCCATGAATAAAACATTTTGGAGAGTTAGCTCAGGGCCATTTTAAAATCTGGTCATGTCTGTCCTTGCAAGATATAAATGTTGGCTATCCTGCTCATACAATTCTACAGACACTAAGACACTAAAGATATTGTGAAAAATATGGCTATGTCATACACCAAGAATAAGGTGAGAAGAAGTGCACACTTCCCCATATTCTGAATTGAATTTTAAATCACACATTAATCATGTTACAAAGATTGCCTTTTTTCACCTTAGAAGTATTGCACGAATCAGAGCCTACTGTATTTGTCATTGGACAATGCAAAAACGCTGATCCACGCCTTTGTTTTTTCTCGACTTGATTACTGCAATGCACTCTTTCTGGACTGCCAAAGAAAACAACTGGCAGATTACAACTTGTCCAAAATGCGGCAGCCAGAGTTTTAACTAAAACTAAGATGAGAGAACAGTTTTAGCTTCACTGCATTGGCTTCCGGTTGTTTTTAGGATTGATTTTAAAATTATTTGACTTGTTTAAATATAAAGCTCCTAATGGTCTCGCACCTTCCTACCTACATGACTGCCTGCCTAAATATGTCCCAAACCGCCCCCTTAGGTCTTCCACTGCTGGCCTGCTCGCTGTGCCTAAAAAGATGGCAACTAAAAAACACGGTGAAGCAACTTTCTGCTTCTACGGGCCGACGGCATGGAACAAACTCCCACTGTACCTTCAACAGGCAGTCTCTGTAGACATTTTTAAAGCGCAGCTCAAGACCTACTTCTACACTCTTGCTTTTAGTTGATCTTTTAAATTCCTTGTTATTCATGTCCTCACTGTATTGCATTACTGCTATTATTTTAATGTTTTATGCCTCACCTTTCTTTTCTTTTTTCTCCATTGCTCTGTAAAGCACTTTGAGCTGCATTTCATGTCATGAAAGGTGCTATACAAATAAAGCCAAGCTGAGCCAAACTGCAAAAACAGAAACATGTGAAACAAGAGTGGGGCTCACACTTTTAAATGCTCACATTTTTATTCACAGCAGCAAGCAGTACAAAGTCGTACTGCTTTGCTGCTGTGAATACAAATCGGAGCATTTAAAAGTGAGTTGCGAGCCCCCCTCGTTTTTCAGTTTATTCAAGGGCCATTCTTAATTCGCCCTTTGTGATTTTGAGTTACGTGTGCTAGGTCAGTGATTCCCTTTTTAACGTTAAAGATGGAATGACGTGATCAGGGACGGATTAACCCCACAAGGGCCCCTGGGCCGGTACATTTTTTGGGGCCCCCCTAGCGCGTGTGCGCGCAGAATTATCGAGGTTTTTTGTGTTTTTATTTATTTTTTACCTAAATTTAACAAAATCAATGGCCAATGAAGGTCCCCAGGAGCTTTTTTCAGGGCCTCAAACCCATTACAGGGCTTTATATTTTCCCAGAAGGGCCCCTGAGAACCAAGGGCCCCTGGGCCACGGCCCCATTGGCCCAATGGCTAATTTGGCCCTGGACGTGATTTTTTTCCCCCTCTAAAACATGATCATCAGCTATTAGAGTGAGAGAGTGAGAACTTTCTCAAGCTAAATGAGGATAAGACAGAAGTTCTCATAATCGGTTCTAGTGAGCAGAAAGAATCGATAAAAAGCAGACTTGGCAACCTGACTGTAGAAAGTAACAGTACAGTAAAGAACTTGGGGATCACTATTGATTCTGAACTGAATTTTAATTCACACATTAATCATGTTACCAAGATTGCCTTTTTTCATCTTAGAAATATTGCACGAATCAGAGCCTATTTGTCACTGGACGATGCAAAAACGCTAATCCACGCCTTTGTTTTTTCTCGGCTTGATTACTGCAATGCACTTTTTTCTGGATTGCCTAAGAAATCAACTGACAGATTACAACTTGTCCAAAATGCAGCAGCCAGAGTCTTAACTAGAACTAAGATGAGAGAACATATTACTCCAGTCTTGGCCTCATTGCACTGGCTTCCGGTTGTTTTTAGGATTGATTTTAAAATTCTTTTACTTGTTTATAAAGCTCTCAATGGTCTCGCACCTTCCTACCTACATGACTGCCTGCCGAAATATGTCCCAAACCGCCCCCTAAGGTCTTCCACTGCTGGCCTGCTCGCTTTGCCTAAAAAAATGGCAACTAAAAAATACGGGGAAGCAGCTTTTTGCTTCTACGGGCCGACGGCGTGGAACAAACTCCCACTGTACCTTCGACAGGCAGCCTCTGTAGACATTGTTAAAGCTCAGCTCAAGACCCACTTTTACACCCTTGCTTTTAATTGATTTATCTGTCTTTTAAAAAAAATGTTATTCATGTCCTCACTGTATTGTTTATGCCCTGCTTTTCTTTTCTTTTTTGTGTAAAGCACTTTGAGCTGCATTTCATGTCATGAAAGGTGCTATACAAATAAAGTTTTATTATTATTATTATTATTAAGCTACTATAATTATACTAGGAGAAAGAGTTATACTAATGTACAACTTTTTATGCATGTGGCCACACAATGGTCAATTATTTTGTACCCCCTTTTTCCCCAATTTAGTCATTATGTGCCAATACATTCATCCCCTCATCACTGCTGATATCCTACTGACTCACCTGCCAGTGAGGAGCCCCCACCAGGAGGACGTAGTCGTAGGGCATTCGGCCTACTCCTCCCACCCAACAACACACCCTGCTGACAGGTGCCTCCATCAGCCCAGCCAGTAGGATAATTGTAGTCACTGTAGTGGCCAATATCACCCTACCATCCAGCTTCCTTCCTCCGAACATGGGCCAATTGTGTTCGCATAGACGCCTGACAAAGCCGGATATAGCCTTGCCTAGCCAGCCTTCATCTGCCTTTGCAATGTATTTTGCCACATGCAGATTAAGTCTGGCCCGTCTCAATTGTGGGAGGACTACACGGCCAAAATGGTGACAGTCAACCAGATTCGTCTGGAACCAGGCTATAACCAACCAGGGCCCAGTATTCAAATATGAGTGTTAGAAAAATCTAACACCGAGAGGGACGAGACTATCCATGCAGTGATATTAGTATTGTGAGGCTAAGCCTGATACACCACAGAGGATTCGAACCCACAACCGCTGTGGTGGTGGGCAGGGACTTTACCACTACGCCACCCGAGCACTTTCAAGATTTTTGTAATGCTTTTAAAATAATAACAAGAGAGGAACTGTATTGGACATACAAGGTTTCAACCCAACGATTATGCATTATTCCATGGGCCCCGCCCCCATTTGATACAGTTTTTCCATACTGTAGGTGAACTAATGTGTGAAATAATATGTGAACCACTTTCATCTTCACACGCTGGGGAAACATTTGGTTGCAGTTTCTGGAATCAGCATTTTTATGTATATGCTTTGATGCAAGCTGAATTTTAATTTCCTAGCGATCTAAACATCTAAATATATCATTGCAGAGTTTGTTGTGGGGAACTGACACATGCATGATCTGGAAGATGCTGTAAAAATTAAAGCCTCGACATATCTGCACAATCAAATAATCATGCATACAGCACAACGTTTTTGATTCTATTGACACCACTGTTCTCTGGCTGTTTGAGCATCATTCTTGCCGATGTCTTGTGGAAACTGTACTTCCAAAACTGTTACTTTTCAGGAAAAAAAAATAAGCATACAAAATAAACTTTGTTCCAATGGATCCAATGTGTAGTAGTTATTATTATTATTTACTCACAGAGCTGTTCATACTTTTCATTGGTTACATTTTGCTTAAAGCTACATTATTATTATGTAACCCTTTTTATGAGAAAATTTTAATTTTGTCCAATCTGTATGTTACAGTATGTTAATACATATGTATATAACTTATACAATAGGGGCCTTTCTCGGCCCCAC